>NC_067143.1:28167162-28467162 GCF_903995435.1 Acomys russatus
CTACGATCAGGATGTAAAATAAATTAATTTTTAAATATTGAGGCTTTGTGAAGCACAAAGTTTTAAATTATTGTGACTCCAAGTCCTTTTTCTCCTTCCCTCACTTAGTTTCTCTTTTTAAAACAGATTTATTTATTTATTTATTTTATTGGTATACAGTGCTCTGTCTGCATGTATACCTGTAGGCCAGAAGAGAGCACCAGATCTCATTATGGATGGTTGTAAGCCACCATGTGGTTTTTGGGAATTGAACTCAGGACATTTAGAAGAGCAGCAGGTGCTCTTAACATTGGAGCCATCTCTCTAGCCCTCACTTAGTTTCTTAACCACATCTATCATAGAGTAGAAATCTTAGTTTTAATGAAATCTAACATTTCTTTTTTTTCTGTTGTCTTTTCCTTTATGTGTGTGTGTGTGTGTCTGTGTCTGTGTCTGTGTGTCTGTGTGTGTATCTGTGTGTGTGTGTGTGTGTGTGTGTGTGTGTGTGTGTGTGTGTGTCCGTGTCTGTGTCTCTGTTCTAAGAATCTTTGTCTATCCCAAGGTTGCAATGGTTTCTAGAACATTTGTAGTTTTAGGTTATGTGCTTGGGCCTGAGGTCCATGTCAGGTATGTCTGCGCATATGTTGTGAAGTAAAGCCAACCCTTTTTCCTATTATTCCAGCAACATTTCTTTAAAAGAATTCCCTTCCCTCGATAAATTTTGTTGGCATGACACCTTTGTTAAGGATCAATTGGCCATGAAGTCTGGGCATATTTCTGGGCTTTCTATTCCACTCCAGGGACTTTCTGTCCTTTGGCCAAGACTACACCATCTTGATTTCTCTAACCCCATAATAACTCTTGAAGCAAAATTGTGTAAATCCTTCAGTATTGTACTTCTCTCTCAAACTTGTTTTGGCTATGACAGGTCCTTCCACATACATATAAATTTTAGAATCAGCTTGTAAATTTCTACAAAATGCTTCATTGGGATATATAGACCCTATAAATCAAGCTAGTAGGAAACGGTATTGAATTCTTTCTTTTAACTTAGTATTAATGCTAAAAATAAGTAAACAAAGCAGCTGGATTTTAAAACTTGAAATAGGAAGTGCACGTATGTGAGAAGCCGCCTAGCAGTGAGTGGAAATTTTCTTACTTGTTCAAAAAGTCACTTCCTAAATGCTTCCTAATGGATTAGAGGGAACCAACTGGAACACACTGCCAAGACAGTTTAAACATCATGGGACTTTCTGTATTTTTAACCCACCTTTTTCATTTAACAAGTATTTATTGAGTGTCTGCAGTGGGTCTGTGACAAAATCTCCTGCCTTCACCAAGCCCACATGTTTAATGAAGTCTCCCCACCTCTTCCATGCTTTAAAGTCTGTAAGAGGCCCCCCCCCCCCAGCGTATCTGTTATTTCAAGTGTTTTTAATTGATAATTTCTGCATTCCTACATGCAAAATGTAAGCCTGATAACATAAGTCATGAGTGGATGTTTAGACAGAAATCCCCAACCCTTCCATTTTTAGAACAGAAATATTTTGACCATGTAAGACAAGAAAGCATAGGACTTACTTACAGAAGCCATGGTTATTGGTTCTTGAGCTATTTTCACACATGGAGGGATTGCCTACTGCGATATTAGTGTACAAACACTGACTAGCTGTGGGGGTGCTTGCTGTCACCTTTGCTTCTGCTATTGTTATTGTTTTCTGTTATTTTATTCACGGTGTTTGAACTTAGTACCACATGCACACCAGGCCATCCCTCCATCCCTGAGCTAAGAGCCTCAGCTCTTTCTCTCTTTCCTTCTCTCCTTTCCTTTATTTTTTTTATTTTGGAAGTATGCGTCCCACTAGGTTTCTCAGGCTAGGCTTGAACTCACTCTGCAGCCCAGAAGATAACTGGATTTGCAATCCTCCTGCCTTCGTGTCGTGAGTAGCTGGGATTACAGGCCTGTGCTACCAGGTCTGCCTGCACTGTTATTTTTTTGCTACTGAATCCCTGTTCAGAGAACTACTTTTATTATTTTCTGTGGGCTAAAGGAAAATGAAGGAGGAAGCTTTAAAATGGGAACTAAATCAAAAGACGTTGACATAGTTGGAGTGGTAGGGAAGAGATGGGGCCGCCTGAGTCACATTTGTCTTTATGAGATTCCTATGTATTCATTTGTCTTCCTTTTAAAAAAATGGATTTGTCTTCTTATTGTTAAGATTGATTATTATATACAGAATTTGAAAATATCTTCTCTAATCTGATGAGCTATCTTCTTTATCGGTCCTGTCCTTTCTTTGTCTGTCTGTTGGTCCGTCTGTTTGTTTGTTTGTTTTTGTCAGCTCAATGAGTACTTTGACACTTCTCCAGATCTGAAGCAACTCTTTGGTCATTAGATCTCCATTGTTCAGGAAATCTAATTTTCAGTCTCTGAGGAGACGCACTTTATCTTCATCCACACATTCCTTTGTGCTTTTTAGATACAGCGTAAATAATGGGCAGAGGGAAGGAAACATAAGAAAGATTATCTTAAGGCAAAATACAACCACCATGTGGCTGTTTATCCACGCAGACAGTCTTCTGAAATGAAAAGGAAAAATACAAAGATTCATATGTGCTAATTTCCCATAAAGGATCTACTAATAGTTTCATATATATGTAACGCACACACATACACACATGCATACTGGCATGCACACACACACACATGCATGTACACATGCACATACACACACCACTCAATTATCCAAATCACAATGAGTTTAGCACATAAAATTCATGTATGTTTTAAGTGAAAAATAGTAACTGCTTGTAATAAATTGGCATTTAGCCCACTAATGCTAATGAGGCTGTAAGCTCGGGCTGATTGATTTAGCAATCAAATATACTTGGGCCCCGGTTTTAATAATTAATTACTCGTTACAAAGGATTGCTTTGGGTCATCCCATCCCACTTTGATCATCACCTCATTACTGCTGGGCTCGGCACATCAATTCCTCATTCATCCCTCATGCAGATACTAATGAAGAACCCAGAGCCTCTTTTATTTTCTTTGGGGGAAAATGGCCACTTTGGCAGGAAATGGGCATGAGTAAATGGAATGGCAGTCTGGAGCAAAGTAGGCCCTTTTCTGTGTGGGATAAAAGACCAGAAGATGATTCATGAAATGTTTCAGACTGGAACTTCGAGTGCAAGGCAGCCTCCCAACGGCTAATAAGGAGGAAGGTTGTAACCTTTCCCCCAACTTCAAAATGCAGAAGTTAGAGAAGGCAATTGGAGCAGACTAGAGTATCTGGGAGCCTAAAGTAAATTCCAAGTAATACTAGGGGTAAAAAGTACATGTTTTCTCCCATGAGAGTGGGTTCAAGTCCATTTTGGTATAAAGAAAAAGACATTTCATCTATTATATAAAACTCTCTGAGACCCAGAAGTGACCAAGCAAACAGCAGGGCAAGCCAAACACGATTTGCTGGGGCAACGTCTGTCTCTCTCTAGGTCCCAGCTGTGATCCACTAGGAAGTCAAGACAGAACTAAGTCAAAACATCTGACACTACAAAGTTAGCAGTGAAAATCCGTAGGAAAGGCCTTGCAATCATCTCACTCAAACTTGTAATTTTACATGTTTGTTGAATACATGTACCGATGACTTCTTCCTTTAAAATGAAAAAAAAAAAAACTGTATTGAATTTACCTATTATAAGTACACACAAGTCAGGAGCTTTTGTTGTATTCACAGTCACAAGGAATTTTAGAGTATTTCATTTACCCCCCAACACAAACAACATATACATTAGCAACTCATTCCAAACCATCAATTCTCTCCTCCCCCAAAAAATAACCCTTAGTAACCATGCTTCTACTTCATATTTCTATAGAAATGCCTACTGTACATATTTCACATGTATAAAACAAAGCAATCTATGTTTTTACATCTGGTTTTTTTTTTCCATAAGACCTGTGACCAAGATTCACCTATGAGGATTCATATATCACTAGGGTATTCCTGTGGGTGAGAATAGTCCATTGTGTGAGCACATTACAACTTGTGTCCCCCATTCATTACCAGGTGAGTAGTTAGGCTGTTTCCTCTCTTGCTCTTATGAATAAGACTGAAATTAAAATTATGTTCAAGATTTGGGGGTAAATATACTCTTTAGTTTCTCTTCCGTAAATCTCGAGAAGTAGAACTGATGAATCAAATGGTAACTCCACATTTAAGGCCCGAATTGCTTTTCAAAAGAGCTACATCCGTTCACATCTTCGCTAGGAATACAGGAAGGTCTGAGTTTCTCTATAGGTTGTTAGATTTGTCTTTAGCAGGCTTCATCTGTCCATCTCTGTGGACACGGGTGGATTAGTATCTCCATGTGGTTTTGAAACTTGACCTCACTGGTGACAGGATGGCTGAGTGGCTGAGAACCTCTCATCTGATTATTGGCATTTTGTTTCCCCTTCCCTGGAGAAATACTTACCCATGTCCTATATTTGGGGGGGGGGGGCTTGGCAACATACATTTTATTTATTTATTTACCAATTTTTTATATTTAATTATTTTTTTCTTGTTACGTCTCAATTGTTATCTCATCCCTTGCATCCTCCCATTCCTCCCTCTCTCCCATTTTCCCCTTACTCACCTCCCCTATGACTGTGAATGAAGGGGATTACCTCCCCCTGTATATGCTCATAGTGTACCAATCTCTAACTGGATTCTTTTTATTTCAATTTTAAATGTAAGGGTTCACCTTATACTCTAGACTTTCCATAGTAGAATCCTATCAGATATCTGGTCACTAACATTTCTCCTTATCTATGGAATGCAGTATGTCATTCTCAGCAGTGTCCTATGACACATAAAAGTTGTACATGTTGATGAAGTACAACTTACCTATCCTGTGCTTTACTTGTGCCTTAGGGGATCATAGCTAAGACATCATAACCTATGTCCCATATAATGTCAAAAGAATAGAAATGAAGCAGGTCCCTTCATAAGGGCACATCTGAATTGATCACAGTATTTTCTGTATCATAAAGTAATATGCCACCACTAAGAAAAGACAAACTGGAGGCTGGAAAGATGGCTCGACAGTTAAGAATGCTTGTTGCTTTTCCAGAGGACCTGAGCTTAGTTACCAGTACCCAGGGAGGCAGCTCACAATTGCCTTTAACTCCAGCTCCATGATCTAATGCCCTCTTCTGGCCTCCATGAGCACTGCACTCATCACTCATATGCACATACCTTCATACAAATATATATATTGATATATATATATACATATATATCAATTAAAATTAACCTTTTTAAAAGAAAAACAAATTCACCACAAAGGACCTCTAGAAGGCATTGTTGATTGAGATCAGCAAAAACAAGAAGCATTTTCAGCAAATTAACATTATTTTTTGATGAAGGTGACAGTAGATGACATCCATATTTTCCCCCACTCCCTTAGCACCCTGCTGTATTACAATCTTCATGCTTGGCCAAGCTTAAAGTGCTAACTAACATTTACCAATTAACAACCCCAACCTAATCTTAGGAGTAGATAAAAAGCTATCCATGTGTGGTCAGCACATGGGACACAATTTGCCATGACTCCTTCCCACTGCTGGATCTGAGCCCTTCCCTAGTCATCAGGACAATGAACAGTAGCCTGGTACAGTTTTGAATGTTCTTTCACTTGGGGCGGTAGGAAGCTAGCATTTTTGTTCCCCTGATCAGAAACATTTAAAGCAAATTTGCATTCCAGTTCATATCACAGGAAAAGATATTACTTTTACACACTATGATGGCTATACTTGGTTGTCAACTTCACAACATCTGGACTGAACTATGATCCAGAAATGGAGACCACACCTCTGACAGATCTTTTGCTTGGTTTGAGGTGAGTGAATCCAAGTCTGGTTCAAGCCTTTAAGGCAGGAAGACACACACCTTCGATGTAGATCTTGAGGCAGGAAGACACGCCTTTAATCTGGGCCACTCACTTTGTTGGAACTCTATATGAGGACATAGAAGAAGGAAGTTTTGGCTCTTTCCATGGTTGCCTTTGCTTTGCCAGCAGTCCATTCATTCACTGGCACTGGGGCCAACGTCTTAGGGTTTGAACACATACTGAAGACCAGCTGAGACATCCAACCTTGTGAACTGGCAACTACTGGATTATTGAACTTTGCACTCACAGCCAGCCATTGTTGGATTAGCTGGACCCACAGTCTCTACATCATTCCAATAAACCCCTTTTATGGAGAGAGAGAGAGAGAGAGAGAGAGAGAGAGAGAGAGAGAGAGAGAGAGAGATTTTCGTTCTATAACTTCTGTTACTCTAGACAATCCTGACTAATACAAACACTTATTCATACTGTCAAGTGAATAGAAATAAAAAGCAGGTCAATCGTTAAGAAAATAGCTAAATTAAATATGGTATTTATGTATCACAGATCAATATGCTCCCACTAAAAAAAAGAATAGCCTTAATATTTATATGACCTCAGTGTGCATGTAGAAAATTTAAACCCATGAAACAGCATTTGGAGATGTCCAATATTTAATGGCACTACATAATATAGGGCCTGCGGGAGTCTCCCTTTCCTTCCTCCTCTCCCATCTATTTTTCTATATGAGAACATAGCAAGGATGTTCTCAACAGATTCCAGAACCGTGAAAAAATAAATTTCTATTATTTATAAATGGCCCAGTCTGTGATGTTCTGTTAAAGCAAAAAGCACACTCTAAGATCATGTCTTGTGTAAGGTCGATTTTCTTGAACAACATAGATAATATAGAAATGTGTTACCCATAATTACATTTAATATGTTACCTTGTGTTTCTATATACCAAAAGGGACTCAGATGTAGAAGGCAAGCAGAAAACAAATTCTCCTCCCCCCCCAACTCTATAAAAGTAAAAGTCACAAGAAATTTATGTTTAAAATTATACAACATAATGTTTAGACATTTGTATACATTGTGGAATGACTACCACCATCAAGCTAACTAAATCTTATCAAACGCTGATTGATACTTTACTCAAAATGAGAGGAAGACCAACTGAAAGGTCACTTAAAATTGATGATTGTCTAAAATTATTTTTATTTTTAATGAAAGCTTGGGTGTACAGATAAAATAGTAGACTGTCACAAAGGTTTTAAAGAATACTACAATTCTTATGGAGAATAATTTGATAACATCTCATGAAATACAAATTCCATCTGCAATCTGAGGATACTACCTTTGGAATCTATCCTAAAGATACTCCAGGAAAATTATACAATGGCACAGGCATATTCTTCGGGGCATCAATTTAGTAACAGGGAACCAGCAAGAACCCATATGCCTATCTCTAGAAAAATGGCTTCAAAACCATGATGAATTCAAACAGTGAAGAAATAGGAAGCTGTTAAAGGGAATGAAGTGTGTCAACATATAGCTACAGATTTATACCAAGATACTGTGAAAATACTAAGAAGCAGAAACTGTAAGGCAGGGAGTAAGCATGTGCTACAATTTACCTAGGAAGAAGGATGTGCTGCCAGGAAGACGAAAGAAGTGCATTGTTAAATGCTACCTCTAGAAGAAGGAGGGTGTAAAGCACAAAAATAAAAGCTTCCTTCCTCTGGATATCTATTGATTTGATTTGGAAGCCATGATAGCATTTAATTTCATTTTTAAGCAAAATTAAATTCAAAAAGTGATCCCTGGAAATTAAAAGCAGAATTAAATAAATGCACCTAATAAATAAATATAAATAAAGTTGGTGGTGTGTCCATGCAGTTGGCACCATGCAGGGCAATGGAGATGCTTGATCTTGCTGTGATACTCCAAGGACAATAGAAGTGTTGTTGTTAGATGAAGTTTAATTTACGTGTGGTGGTGGTGGTGATAGTGGCGGTGGCGGTGAGGTGTGTGTGTGTGTGTGTGTGTGTGTGTGTGTGTGTGTGTGTGTGTGGTGTTTGCTACATGTGTGTAAGTGCCCACAGAAGACAGAAGACAGCATCAGATCCCTTAGTGCTGCAGTTCCAGGCAGTTGTGAGCTGCTGAACTCAAGTACTGGAATCCAAACTCCAGTCATCTGGAGAAGTAGCAAGAGCTCCTAACGGCTGAGCTGTCTCTCTAGCCCCAGTGTTGTTTTGAAACCAACAACGACAAATATGTGGCTGGAGAGATGGCTCAGCAGTCAAGAGTACCTTCTGCTCTTGGTAGATCAAGATCCAGTTGCCAGCTCTCACATCAGTCATCTGGATCTGACTCCCTGTGGCCTCTGCAGGCACTGCACTCGTGCATATGAACATATACTTGGATGCACAGATAGACAGAGAACTTAAAATAAAAATGAAAGGCTTTGAATAAAAACAAATATAAAACTGTTTTCTGAAGTTATATTCTTGTTGGTCGCATGGCTTTTATAGTTCTATTGTGTATTTGTTTACGTGCACTGAGAAATAAAGCATGAATAACTATGATGATGTCATTGGGAACCTGGGTAGTTGATATGGTGGGAAGCAATTCAGATGTTAAGTTGGCACGCCTAAGGTTTTTTAAAAATTACTTTTAAATTTGAAGTGGAATATTTGAATAGACGCCTCATTTATTTTACCTTTCAAACCCCTACCACAAAGCCTCTAGAACAAGTGAGACCCTGTGGAGTTCTGTTCTATTCTCTAGATGGATAACAAATAATTGCAAGTAAAAGCTAATTTTAAACTTCCATGTTCATAGCATAAAAAGGTGTAGATTAAGTTTATCAAAACACAAAATCCTATATTGGAAGCCTCAGAATACTACTGAAAGAAAAGAGGAAAGATACAAGTGGGGAGGGGAATCAGGAAGGCTTTCCCTTCTTTTCTCAGAAACTGACAACTAACTGTAAAATGCGAATGGCATGAAACAAACTCAAAGGAAATTCATAACATAATGAACTGAGACCACCTTTGAAAGCACATAGTTGAAGGACTGTCACCGCCTGATTGGCAGCCCTATCAGAAAGACCAGTACATCAGAGGATGAACAAAGATGTCAGAGACACAGACTCAGAATTCAGAGCTAAGGCCACACCTGTGAAGTTGACTGGTGATTAAGAAGCCTGAAAAGGCAACTCAGTTTGGAAAGAAGTCCGCAGCACATGATGTCCCAGCAATGGGATGCTTTGTGCTCAAGCTGAGGGTACCTTGAAGATGGAGGAGGGGCCATCCACACCTTTTAAGTTTTGTTTTGTTTTGTTTTGTTTTTCAGACACAGAGTGCCTGTGATGTCAGTACCACTCAGATCTCACTCATTCACCATCCGAGCCAATGCCAAGGCTCTGGTTTGAGGTTATTCGGAGCTATTTCTTAAAAGTACTAATTCTAATTGTATTTCTGTATTGATCAAAAATAACAAGTCTTCCCAAGGATAGCAAAAGCTATTCTACCATCTGTCTGGAGAGAATAGTGCTCTGTCTGATACATAAAAATAGGCTCATTTGGGTAAATGTCTTCTGATTTTTACAAATATTGACTCCTCTGCGGTTTTAGTTTGCTTCCATTCTGTTAGAAAATTCCTTAAAGTTTTCCTGTTCTATTCATAATCTATTCTGCCCAACTGTCATAAATCAATAACTTTACTAAGCATACTGCATGCCCATCAGTTAAAAAAAATTCCTTGTCAAGTACACCCAACTGTAAATCTGGATTACACCATACAATGGAAATGATCGCTAGGATATTTCCAGTTCACACCAGTTTTAACAGAGGCCTCTGAGGTAATATAACATCACTAAAGAATTAACTCCGGAGCACTTTATTGAACGCACTTGGATTAAACATCTGCTTCCACATGAGAGGTATAAAGCACTTAGTCTCCATGTTGTTCGTGCCTGTTCTCATTAATCAAAGTATGTGATTTAGTAATCCAGGACGATGACATAGTAGATTTAGGGAAGGGACTATGGGAACTGTATCTAGTCACATTTGTCTTATGGTCTTAGTCAGGCTAATACTGAGCAAGTTCCTGGGAATCACAGTGTCTCCCTCAAAGAAGATCTGAAGTGACCCCACCTGGGAATCACAGTGTCTCCCTCAAAGAAGATCTGAAGTGACCCCACCTACCTCTGACTCCTCCCAGCTCCTCACAGCTACTCTTACAGGTTGGTGAATAGATCTTATGAACAAATTTGAAAACCATGTTTCAAAGACATGGAGTCATTTCTTAATTTTTTCAAGTTGCTTTTCTCCAATAAATGCGTAGAAGAAGCACCCTCGTCGTCTATTTTTTTTAAGTCAAACCCTCCAATCCTGTAGGCAGTCCTACCACTTTTTTAATATCTTCATGGGACCAAATGCTCATATCCTTGCCGAGTAAACTTCTAGAGGATCAAATGCCAGTTCAGTTAATGATCTGATAATGATAAGAAATGATAAAACAAAAATTCTTCCCATTGTCCACCTGGCTTCACCTCCTGTGTTGCATCCTATCTTCGTCCTTTCTGGTGGTCCACTTTCTCTTTCTTCACTAATCTCAGCATCTAACTCATGTTTTCTTCTATCACCGCAGCTCTTCCTATCACTAACCCCTCATCTGTCCCCACCATCAGCATCACATCACTACTGCCCCATGGATGATCTAGCAGACAGGCAAACATGGTCTCTGGGCTACCTTAATCAGTCCAGATGTAAATTAAATAAAAGGATGGGAAAACCTTGGCCCATTGCAACAGTTTTTGCCAGTAATATAGATAGCATTTTGTTTTACATCTGCTCTACCATTTTGCCCTGAGTTAATAGCACTGACTACTCTTCCAGAGGTCCTGAGTTCAATTCCCAGCAACCACATGGTGGCTCACAACCATCTATAATGTAATCTGGTGCCCTCTTCTGGCCTGCAGGGGTACAAGCAGGCAGAGCACTGTATACATAATAAATAAATCTTTTAAATTTTTTAAAAAATATATGTGTGTTTATTGATATTCTACTGTGCTCGCAGACAAGAGCCTAGCAAGGCTGTCTTCTTCTGAGAAACTCCACACAGCAGTGGTTCAAAACACACGCTGAGACTCACAACCAAATATTGGGCAATGTGTAGGGAGTCTTGTGGGAAAGTAGGGGGAAGGAGAAAAGGACCTGAAGGTGAAAGAAGCTCCACAGGAGGACTAACAGAGACAGCTAACCAGGGCCCAGAGCCTGAAGCACCAACCAAGGACCATGCATGGACTGGCCCTAGGCCCCCTACACAAATGTATCCAATGGGCAGCTCAGGCTTGATGCAGGTCCTCTAGTAAGGGGAGTAGGAGCTGTCTCTGACATGGACTTTGTTGCCAGCTTTTTTTTTTATCACTTCCCACTGGCAGGACACAGGAGAAGAGGATGTGCTCTATCGGAATGCAACTTGATAAGCTGGGGTAGGTGGGAAGGAGGGCTCCCTTTTTCTAAGGGATAGGAAGGAGAAGAGGGAGAATAGGTGGGACTGAAAGGAAAGGACGGAGGGAGCTACACCCAGGATGTAAAGGAAATAAATAAATAAGATGTGTGTGTGTGTGTGTGTGTATGTGTGTGTGTGTGTGTGTGTGTGTTTATTTTCTTTTGAGTAGGGATTCTAATTGCAAATGAATTTTGTTCACTCCTTAGCTAGGCCCATTAGGAGTTGGGTTTTTTGTTGTTGTTTTGTTTGTTTGTTTTGGCAATATATTATTTTTAACAGTTATTTAGAAATATTTTTGCAATTGAAAATAATAAAATTATTTTCAATAAAAGAAGAGTGAGGAATCCTGTAACTTGGATTGATAGTCCTCGACACAGGAGTGAATCATAAAGGGTGACTTGGGCTTTTCTAACTTCTTGCTGCCTAGTAAAAGTTGGGCCTCCTCCACTCTCTAGTGGAAAGTGAGGAAAGCTTCTGTCTTACCCAAGCCAACCATCTCACAATTCAAACCACTCACAGCTCACAAAGCCAGACAAAGCCAGTTCTGCTTCTCCAGAATCCCCTTAGCAAATAGCTACTATAGTCCTCAGCAAGCAGAAGCCATTTCACAGTATGTCTAATTAGCCACTCCTTTCTTACCTTTTAAATACTAAGTCGATAAGCAGGGAAGTAAAACTAATGACTTTAAACCCACGAGGGGACATACAGGTTAAGAGTCACTGGACCAGGTTAGCAATTAAGGCAGAAAAGGAGAACAGGTTACTATGAAGTGCCCTATCACATCCACCCACAGCTGAAAATGCAGTGATGAAGGGTCCATTCCAGTGTTTTATGACTACAATTTACATATTAATGATAATATGGAGAACCATATCATTATGAGGATATTTGGAATACAGACACAATAGTGTGGAAGAACACATGTCATTATCTGACTTCTGGGGTTCAAATACAGCTCACCTGGGGAGCATCACTGCATATTTCCCAGATCACTCCCAAGTGCACTCATGTGTCATAGACCCAGACTCAAATACCCTCTGGGGTTAAGGAGGCAACAAAAATAAATGACCCAAGGCCTAAGTAACTTGTCCTCAAAATTGCCAACACAACTGGCTACATAATTTGTGGAGCCCAATGCAAAATCACAATGTAAGAGCCTTTGTTCATGAGGCAGAAACAAAAAGCATTAAAGAAAATAACCAGAGCTTTTCCTGTCTCCTTGATTCAGCTTGCCTCTTTCTCTCTCTGTTATGCACACCACCACTACTCACCTGCTGCTAATTATGTACTACCAAACTCTTCCAGGCACTGGGATACTCATGACGTCAATACAACCACCTGGCTTAAGATCTCAAACTGAAGTTTGTTATTTTGTGCTGTCTTGACATATTGATCCAGGAAATCCTTGCGGGGATAAAACACAAGTTCCCATTCAATAGATAGATAGATAGATAGATAGATAGATAGATAGATAGATAGATAGATAGAGATAAATAGAGAGATAGAGAGATAGATAATTGATAGGTAGATAGACGATATATAGATAGATGAATAGAAGACAGACAGACAGATAGACAGACAGACAGGCAGACAGACAGACAGACAGGCAGATAGATAGAATGTATGCATGAAGCCATAGCCAACAGCCATGCTCTACTTCTCAACCACTTGCTAAACTAAAAGTCCATGGTTTCCATTGTGCATATTTACGTCTTTCCTCAACATGGCACCTTATCTTTCACAAACTTGGTATTGTTACTACTTTTGCTGAGCCATAGCCACAGCTCTTCTCTGCTTTCTATTTTGAGACAAGATCTCCCCAAATTGCTCTGAGTTGGCCCTGAATTCACCCTGTCGAGCAGACTGGCTTTCAATATGTGTTCTCCTTACCTTGGCCTCTGAAGTACTGAGATTCCAGGGCTGTCGCAGCAGGATCTGGGAAGCTTGCTCTTATGCTCCACGCTTTCCTTACAGGAGAACCAGCTTCAACCACCCCATCCCTTCTGTCCTTTTATCACAATGTACTCCTGTCAAATTCTAAGGTGTCATATTGTGACAAGTTTGAAATAACCTAGGGTTCACTAAATTTACATCGCCCTATGATGTCTTGGAGTATGTTGCCACGTTAATAAATATGCCAATAAAGTCATCAGCATCTTACTCTATAAAATCCCTTCTTCACACTGCAATTGTTTTTCTTATAAACACCTGTGCCAGAAGTGCTTTTTATTTTAGCTATTTTTAATTTAACTGCATTCATGCCCAAAGTAAGCACACTGATACTTCCTCAGTCAGCCTCTGCCTCCAAGCCAATAACAATTCTGTATGATAGACAATAATGTTAGCTACCTTTTAATGGCTATTTGCCCTACTGGCCACCTTGTGTTAAACCTGATGTATATGGCCTGCAATGTGTCTGAGGCAACTCTTTTCTATTGAGAATTTCATGCATATATACACTATATTTTGATCAAATCCACTCCAACCCCTTCTGCTCCAACTCCTCCCATATTACCACTTTTCTTCTTCAACTTCGGGTGTTTTCACTTTGCTTTGAAACACACTGAGTAGCATCTTGGAAAGAAGTCATGTGAGGAAATCTACACTATGACACCAACTCTTGACTGGGGTTCATGGTATTTATGTTTATAAAGTACACAAAAAAATCTTAATTTTAGTCATTTTACAGGCCCTTATTCTTTAGAATTCTAATGTGGATCTCTTACATCCCATTTAGTTTCTGCAAAGCTATATCTGCAAATCATTTTGTTGGACTGGACATTCGGGTAGATGTCCTTCCCAGAATTCAAGTAGGAGAAAAGGCATACATCATAGGATTCCAGTGCCTTTCCCCATCCTGTTACAACTTCCTTCCTCAGTCTGTCTGGCCCACCTTGCTGCAGCTGGTACAGTCATGTGGTCACTCATATGGCCTCATGAGCATTTACTGTAGCTTCTGCACTTTGATTCTTGCTTCCACTGATGAAACATCCCTCCCCATGGTGGAAGAGCTCTCTACAATTTCCCATTTAGCAGAATAGCCTCTTGAATGGTTCAGGCACTTTTTCCATACTGTGTCATTAACATGAGTAGAATTCATATAACTATCTACTGTTTCAACAAACCCTAGCTTTCAGGGCAGATTCAAACAAATCTGTCTGCAGCTCATATTAACTCTGGTGGCCCCCGAAGAAATTAATTTCCTGAGTAGACAATTCATTTTTTGTACAATGTAATTTATGGGGGGGGAATCTATTACATATTTATGTAATATGTTTTTAACTCTCCTGGAGTTACTAACACTCATTCTAGAAAGAGGTTACATCTACATTTATTTTTTTTTCTTTCCTCAAAAAAAGTGGATCAGAAAACAAAAGTCCTCAAACTGAAAAAGAGTATGATGTGCTGTCTCTCACCTGTGCCTGTCTTCCTGAGTACCCAGAAGATGAAGCACACAGCTACAGTTCCTCTACCAGTCAATATTTGTTTCTGCTTCTATACCCAATCATTCCTTTCTCTACGCTATGCATTTGTCTTTTTTCTTCAACTTCATTACTTTTACGAATTTTACAAATGTCAATGTGTTTAAATTAATAACGATTGATAACGTCTTCATAACTTCTTTATCACTTATGTCTTGATTACTAATTTTATTTATCAATTTCTGGCCAGGGCTTAATGATGTAATTCATAAATAATGGATGTCTATAGTTGTGTTTATACTTTCTAGTGTTGCGTGTATGAAACTAGCCATTTTAGTATTTTAATCCAAAAGAATTTTTCATAGAATTTTGCATTAAGTTCTAACACAGAGGACCATTCTGTCTTCTAAATGATGAAATCAATTATCATGCCCAATGTAGGTCAAATAGGAGGTGGCATAGTTACAACTCAATCTTTGTTACTTACTCTTTTTAATTATGACTTGTGTCTCTACAATAACAGATGGTCTCCATACACAGAAAACTGTTCTATATTTACTACGCTGTAGTTTGCTTCCCACCCAGAGTCCACAATGACCCGGGACTGCCCACAGAACACCCTGTGCCTGGGGCTGTCTTGCTCAGCGCATCATCCACAATAAAGCAAACTGGAGAGGCGGGCCTGGAAGAATCTTGCAAATCCCAACCCGTGTTAACTCATCTGCAAACCAAGATAGCACAACTTCCTTGAACAGCATAGACTGAGCTAGAAGGGCAGATATGAAAAAAGCAAAGAGTCTATCTCTGTATAGATTGAAAAATACTAAACAGGTGTACCTGTCCACTGTTTTAAAAGCATTCTTTCTTCAGAGTCAGCACCAACTCCGTTTGTAGACTTGAACTAAAAACAAACTTAATAATTTTGATCTTCCACAATATTCAGCATGCATATCTACCTAACTTCCAATTACAAAAAGAGATAGGCTGAGTGGGTTGAGCTCCTTGTGCACTAACAGAGAATAAGGACAATGGTGTAGTGTGGTGTGGACTGAAGGGAAGTGCTTGAGCCATAACCTTCAGTTTCTGTGTGAGGATCTCATACAGGCTAGTGTTTTTAATACACGCCCTCATCAAATACGTAAAAGTAATTTTTCAGACCAAAGCATAAGAGCGTGAAGAATATTTCAAAAAGATGTAGAAAACTAGGCAGTCGCGAGCAGATCTCACAAGGCTCTGTGCCGCCCTAAATAATTTCCTTCGTTTAGAAATGTGCCATTTGATGCCCTATCCTTCTGAACAGTGGAGCTGCCCTCGAATGCATTCCAGTACACTAGCCAGTGCCTAAGGAAGAGCGGTTGAGCAATAAAACCAGAATCTACCCTGCGTTTAAGGAATGCACTAAGTACATTCCTTTTAGAATAAAAGTTGAAAAAAAATATATTGGCACAACCAAAAATATGAAGACAGTATGAATTGTTGCCAGCACTACTTCTTGGGAGATTTAGAATGCAAATCTCATGGCAAACTTCCTCTTTGAAAAATTTGTTGTCTGCTTTTCTCTATGAAGTAAGTGTTAAAATTCAGTTCATTTCTCTAAAAGTATCAAAATATGAGAATAGTCCCCAAAACTTAATTTGGTAGAAGTACACATTACTAAATTTATGTAAATTTTATTTTTAAAAGGCGACATGGGGCTTTGGCATTAAGATGGAGCTCCCTCTACTAGCTAGAATGAAAAAAAAAAAAAAGTCAGTTTTATCATCAGAAGGCTGAAAGAGTCACACTCCCCTTCATACGTAGGGAATGCTTGGGCAGTAAGTTTGAAGAGACTGAAAGAAAGAGTTGTCCATAGGATTCAGGATGAGCAAGGGTTAGTGTCTGTCACGCAAGTTCAGAGTGGAGGGCCTGAAAGGCAGAGACTCAGTGACACTGAGACACACACTGGCTAGTTACAGAAGATGCCAAAGTTAGAAGCCAATAAAAGCACTGGAGATGGTGACTGTGGGAACCAGAAGCTCCAGGCTGACATCTCTCATCTGGAGACGCCTACCCCTGACACCTACCAGCACTGCCTGCAAAGTGGCACGCTGAATGCTATACTAGTGACAGACACCATGAAGAGTCATTCTCTGTCCAGCACAGTCCAAGACATGGCACTTCCAACTCTGCTATACATCACTTTTTATTATGCCTGGTCTATTGAAATCTATTAGATTTACCTCCCAAGCCCCTCAAAACCCTTCCCCATACTTCCTTCCTGCCATGCTTCTTAACAAAGTGTTGCCCAAATCAGTTTCCCTGTGACAAAACACCCTCCCCCAGAAACTCAACTCTAATCATTGTTATTTCTCTAAGTATAAACTTAGAGCATAAAATCTACCATTCCTTTGAGGCATTAGGTTGATTCTGATAAGAGCCTGTATGCCAGCCATGGCCATAGACACCAAGAAAGTAAAGGGCTGAGTTCTGTCCCCGAGAGCTCACCACGGTTGAGAGAACAGGGTCTCATCATGTCCAGCCACTCATCTTTCATCCTGTATTTCTGCCACAGCACACAGTCATACTTTTTAACCATTCCTGCTTTCTGTCCTTCATTCATCTTCCTGGCCAACTCCCACTCAACCTTCTAATACTGAATTAATTACCTTGTACATCTTTTTTTTTTCCTAATTCCCTAAACTATGTGCTGTGTGTAAAATTCCCAGAACCCTTTGCACTTTTCTTTTTCCAGCATGTTTCTATTAATTGTGAGTATTTACTTTTTTAAAAAACCTTTGTCTTTCTGTAGACTCCATCTGTTGCTCAAGTAAAAAGGGAACAAATTCTGCCAACAATTTTACTCCTCAAGAATGAGCAGTATGCCAACATACAAAAGGCAAGGGAAACATGGTTTGGAAAATTAATTCGTTAATTAGTGAAAGAATGCAGACAAGGTCTGGGAAGTCATGAGGAAATCTGACACAAAATAACCACACAAACATCTGTTTTTCACCTAGTGTCATGAATACTGTGAATGAAATGATGTGAGAAACACCTAGAATGTTTGGGAGCCGAATAGGGACTCTCTCAAGAAAGAAGCTTTTCACTTCTAAATGACCTAAGAGGAATCTGTCACATAAATAAATTATTTCCTTAGAAAGAATTCTTATCAGAAAGATGATCTATTCCAGTCTCCTTATTCTCTTCATTATCCTGGAGTTCAATTGATTTTATTAGATAATTTTTTCTCACCTCATTAAAGGCACATCTCAGAGATGGTCTGAGCTCTGCTTCATCTCTTGTGCCACTCACAGCAACACAGCAACAAGGGTGCAGGTACCAGGGGCTGAGAGGAAATCAATAACTGACGATGAGGAGAGAATCGAGACATTGATCACCTCATCAGTCTTGGCAGTTAAGACAAAACCCTCCAAATCCAGTGTCATTTTTAACTCTTCGCGTGCTAGAAGAGAGAAATATGTTGAAATGTATTCCAGATTTGAAATGTGAAGGAGATTTCAGGGCAACTTAAACTAACCCATGGGTTCTAAGCCTTTAGCAGACTTGACAGCCTGATCCAAGTTATTGTCTATCCTATGGCCTAACTGACAACACTATTCCAGGTCTTGATCTCCTAAAAGACTTCTCCTTTTTGTGGGACCAAAAATGTCTCTAGACATCCTGAAAGGTCTTCTGGGTATGAGGGTGCGGAGTGTGGTCCCTGGTGTGAGAATCACTGATCTACCCCCACGACACGTAATAAAAACACCTCTAACTGCGTTATAAAAGGCTGCCTTTTAAAAAATGTTTTAATAATGACAACATGGAACAGTGTCAAATTCATATTTAGACAGAAGATGCCCATATTACCCAAGAGACACTCTTAAGCTACTCCAGAAAGACATGAAATGGATTTTGATCAAGCCTCAGTGAAGGTCCAACAGGAGTGAAGTCTAGGTACCATTGGCCTCGCCTCCCCAGACGTTTCCAGAACATATGTTGCTGCATTTCCTATAGGCAGAAAGGAAGCAAAGAGCACGATGACTTCTGTTTTGGACATCCAGAAAATTTGAGAGGAATGTTTTTGGGGGTGTACAAGTTATATCAATCCCCTGTTTAAAAAAAAAAAAAGATCTCTCGCCCTTAGTGCCAAAGACTCGTCCCTCCCCCAGCCCACTGCAGTGATTAGAATTTGTTTTCAAGGGAGATGGGTCAGTTGGTAAATGATGAAAGCAAGTGGACATGAGTTTAAATCTCCACCACCCATAAAAACCTGTGACCCCAGAATTGGTCAGCAGAGACAGGTAGACCCCAGGACCTCACTCCCCAGGCAACATAGTCAATCTGGGGAAGCTCAAGTTCAGTGAGAGATCCCATATCAAAAAATTAAGTGGAAAACAATGGAGAAAGACATCCAATACCCTCCTGTGGTGCGCATGCGCGCACGCACACACAGACACACACAGACACACACAAACACACACACACTGAAAAGGACGAAAGAGACAGATTAAATGGAGCTGTCCTATACTGGAGGATATGATGCCAGAGGCTATCACACAGGCCAACTCTTAATGTGGAAAAAAAAAATCAAATAAAGATACCATGCTCTATAGCTTTTTGTGTGTGTGCTTGAGTCACAACAGGCACCATGCCAAGTCCTCCACATATGTATGTGATGTTTCCTGATGTGTCATACTGAGATCTCATCCCTCGCAGCAGTTTTTATTATTCTCCTGTTACGGGCAAGGACATTGAAGCTGGAAGACAGCAGGCAGCATGTTCAAGCCCACGCCCCTCAATGGAATCAGGATTAGAACCCAGACACTCTGACTCCAGAGCCTCTCTCCCAAAAACCAGGAAGTATGCTTCAGTGGATGTGGATAATGGATACAGAAAAATGAAAACCACTCCTGTCACCCATCGAGCCCCCAAGGCAACGGGTTAAACCGCTATGGCTAGGGTATGGACTGCATGTGCTCCCCAGGAGTTTGTGAGGAGGAAGCTTGGTCCTCAGTGTGGTGATGTTGGGAGGCAGTGAGATCTTTCTGAGGCAAGACCTATTCGTAGGTATTGAGTCACTGATACTGACCAAAAGAATGATGAACTTCTGGTGGATGCCAACGTGGCTGATCCTGGCCCCTCTGCTGCCTCTGGCCTTTCCATTTTATATATGCTTGCACTGTGATAACATCCATTGCAGAGGGGCACAGTTAGGGTGACCTTCCCAGAATGGGTGTGGTGTTCTTTGGACTACAGTATCCAGGTCTGTGCTAATTAACCTCCTTTTTGTACAAGCTGTTCAGACTCAGCTGTGTCTATTACAACAGAAAATTAATAGATCCCGAAGAGTGGTGAGAACATGACCACTGAGTCTGGTGGTGAATTCAGTTCCTAGAAAATTAGTTTCAGGTCCCCAGGTTGTGAAAAATGGAAGCGTTGAAAATTAACTTGTATGCATATCTTCTCCCACAGATAAGATATCAAATAAAAGAAACAAGGTGTATTATTTTCCTGAATCTCCTTAGATAAACCTATCCCTGTATAGACCTTATGAATGAAAAGAAAACTGTACTATTAATATGTATATGTAACTGTACTATTTACATATATATGTAATTTTGTAGGGGGTTGCACATTTTTTTCTGCAACAAGAATCTTTAAAAAGATTATTCTAAACCCCAAAGTGTGTAGATCAGGAGCCTACTAGACCCTTACATCCGCAGGCTCATGGATCATAAAGAAAGATGAGGCAGAAAGATTGTAAGAGTTAGAGCAGTGACATGTGCCTTGAAGCATCATTTGCTGGGCCACTGCACACATGAACTCACAGCTACTGTGATTGCATGCACTAGGCGTACATAAGATCGAGCCATCCAAAATCCCTGCATGGATGGGGAAGGGGACTCATGAAGTCCAGTGGCTAGCTGAGAATCAACTGGCAGCTGATGGCTCTGGGCGTGAATTTCTTCAGGGATATAGGCCCTGAACAATTACCCATCCTCCAGTAGGTGATCCTACACCAATGCACATACTGGCAGCACCAAGCAGACTTGGTGGATTTGTTTGTTTGTTTGCTTGTTTGCTTGTTTGTTTGTTTGCTTGCTTTTAAGGAAGAGACAACATATGAAGCTTGAAGGTGTGAGGAGGGTAATGGAGAAGAATTGGAGGGACTCAATGGATTTAATCAAAACACATAATATACTTGTATGAAATTATCAATAAAAATGTAAAATATTAAAAACGACCTTTTAATTTCCTTTTATCTTTTGATATTATAATTACATCACTTTCCACTTCTCTTTCTTCCCTCCAAACCCTCCCAAATACCCCTCCTTGATCTTTTTCACATTATTGTCCTTTTTTTCCATTAATTGTTGTTACACACACACACACACACACACACACACACACACACACACAGTTTCTTAAATACAGAAATACAACTTGCTCGGTCTGAATGTTACTTCTTTGGGTGTTTTCAGGGCTGACCTTTTAGTACTGGATGATCAATTGGTGTCCTCTTCCCTAAGGAAAACTATTTCTCTTGCTTTTAGCATCCTTTAGTTGCCTTAGTGTAGGGTTGAGGCCTCAAGGGCTTTAATACAAACATATAATAGAGTCTAGTTTTAAGGCAGCATAGTTATACAGCCAGTCTCAAAATGGTCGGGGAAAAAAAAAAACAATACTTGTCAATATGCCTTTGACACTTTAGGTAGTCAAATCCAAGAAACAGTATCTCAAACTGTTAAGATTCAATCCAGACTTTTATCAAAGATAAATACCACATACCAAATTAAGAATCATAAATTTCAAAATAAGCCAAGGCAGATTTCCTGCCTTCACCCCTTGGGTTTAATTACATACAAGTAAATATTAATAGTAAAAGTATAGAGGATGAGAGTATTCCTATAAAAGGATTGCAACATTGTAAGGGTTTTGAGAGGAGGTAGAATGGTTGGTTATTCACAGTGTGGACCTGAAAGATCACAGAGATGAGCCAACACTGGAGAACACTAGATTAGAAGACATTTGTCACCCATGTCTGAGAAGGGACACCCAGGACAACCTTCCTGGTAGAGAAATATAAGAAGGGAGCCAGACTGGGCCTGACAGGTGAGCAAAAGCAGAGACGCCCCTGAACACTCTTGGAAACACCTGTGGGTAGTCATGTGCAGCTTCAGAGGCAGTGAGGATCAATTCAAATGTCCAATTATCATCAGTCAAAAGAAAAGTGAGCTTAAGAGTACAAGACAGAAATAAGATTCTGCAAGAAAAAAAATCATAGAGAAAGAGGGAAACTGGATGCAAACAAGAAGATAAGAGTGTCCACAAACAGGAAGAGTCGGGGTGTCCAGAAACAGGAAGAGTGGGGGTGTCCAGAAACAGGAAGAGTGGAGGTGTCCGCAAACAGGAAAAGAGGAGTGTCCTCAAACAGCTCCATAAGAATACCTGGTTCGTAGGTCTTGTTTAAGATGGAGATACGCCTATGTCAATTTCATGAATATGAATCACAGCATTAATCAAAAGCATTCTCACTCAGGAGCTGTGATGCTCTCCCAAGATCTACAGTGAACATTCCTTTGCAAAAGAAATGTCCACTCAGAGCTCTCTGTAGCCCTTGCCAGCTTGCCCGGCCAGCCTTATGTGGGCTTATTCTGGGGTCCCTCAAGAAGGACCTCACATTGTCTTTATTCTCTCACTCAGTAACAAAACGAGCCTCTCTTTTTGTGACGGAAGCTGTACAAATCAATTCTCTGAATTAAAGCAGGCCCGTAAGAACAAGACACAGATCATGGGACTTTGAGGCCTCTTTCCTTCCACTGGCTTGCACAGATTAAAAACTGCTACCAGATTTGGGGAAAGAAATCTCAACACACACACACACACACACACACACACACATACACACACACCCCTCCACCCACCTTAGCCCCTTCAGAACTGAGTGAAGCCAGACTGCCTCTGACAGACTGTGCTGCCTCTGAAATGTCAGAGGCAGCAGGAAGAGCACGCTTGCCACCCCCACGCGCTGTGTGGAGTATTGATTTCAGACACTGTTACAGCGGAAAACTGAAAGTGTCTGCTCCTGCAGCCTGTCAAGCACTCAGGCCAGCCTGTCAC
Source organism: Acomys russatus (assembly GCF_903995435.1). Taxonomy (NCBI): domain Eukaryota; kingdom Metazoa; phylum Chordata; class Mammalia; order Rodentia; family Muridae; genus Acomys; species Acomys russatus. The sequence continues at coordinate 28,190,055 of NC_067143.1, forward strand.
TAGGGACTTCACACCAGCAGCTTCCTCCGGGTCTGGTGCCTTTGAAAGCAGAGTCGGGCCTTCCGAGACTTGTTTCTTCACTCCCTGAGATTCGATCAATGGCCCAGCCAGACAAGATTTTCATTATTGTGACAAGCATACTTAGAGTACTCTGACGGGGAGAAAATGGAAGGCCTGCCGCAGCTAGTGTGCACAGAACTTCGGTAGAATAAAAACGTCAACGTGCTCTGATGACTGACATTGCGAGCATTTGGGGAATCTCTTATCCTTTTGAGAAAGGCTCTATTTACTCAACAGACATACACTGCACATTATAGAGAGCTTTAGCATAGGGAAGAGCAGAAGATAAATGTGGAAGGTGCCTGCCTCAAAGACCGTCCTAGAGAGGATAGCGACTCCTGATGGCAATGTGAGCAGCCAGCCAGCAAAGAGGGTGAAGGCACAGGGAATAAGGTGTGTGTTCTGAGTTCGTTGGTCCTGGGATGAGCTAGGATGCTCATTCTGCTTGCAGACATATTAGGAGAGGCAGAGAATATTAGGATCCGAGGAGATACTGCTGCTCCCATGATCAGTTACTATGGAAATACCGGCCAGTGTAAAGAGGCTTGAATCACAAACTATCTCATGAGTAGGTCGACTATCTTACAGAGTAGTCCACCCCTATTTGAGATGCTAACGCTGTTTGAGGGATTCGATTAAATGCCTGTATTTTTTTTTTTTTTTTTTTTTAGTACGAGGGTACAATTTTGCAAGCCACCTTTTTACAGAAAAGGGCAGAGGCTTGCTCAGTATAGGAATAAAAGAACCAAATGATCTACAAACAGGAGTACGGGCCCTGGGCAGAAAGACTGCTTAATATTGGAAGTGACCTTGAGGTTTCTCCCCTCAACCTCAGAGAACCACAGGAAGAGAAAGTAAAACCAATGGTGGTGGTACAAGGGTGTTTTAAGTGTCTAAATGCTATCTATTTTTAATGATCTTTGATGCCAGAAACCCAAGGAAGAAAGGTCATGCTTAAAAATAGCCAGTAAGACTTGACATAGTCCCATACGTCACAGTGTTTTCAAACTTTCTTGGATCATAATTTTATAATACAAGAACATAGCAGAGCAGCCCCAGTTCTTAAGGTTAGAAGGGACAAAGAAAAGGAGTGTGTGAGTCAAGGCATGTAATAAAAGATGGCTACCATAAGCTAAATGAAAAGAGTTCAAGATCAGCCCACACCTTTGGTAGAGACTATGAGGGCCCTTGTATCCACATGGATCTAATTCAAACAACTCAATTTTACCAAGTCTCTAATACATGTCAGAGACTGAGCCAGGTAGGCTGCTGTTTTTGGGAAGTCATACTAGGATCTGCTAGGAATATCTACTCAGCTTAATTTGTTCATAAACCGTCTCGCTTGTCCCATAATTGAACAATGTATGATAGTCATCCTACTTCTGTTTTTCTCTCTTTCAGTCAGTCGCTGATCCAACAAGTACTTAAACATTTGGTCCATACCAGGCATTTTCCTAGATTCTGAGAACACCAAAATGTTTAGAATATAGCCTATGACCTTAAGAACCACCATCGATGTGCTTTCAGTAATTTCAATTAAAGGGGGCCACAATGGTAATTCTTATATAATCAAAATGCTATAAAAGTTTCCAGAGGTAAATAGGGAAAAAGAGATTTAACTTTCAAAGGGGTACTGGCAATTTTACCTTGTCCATCACATAGGAATTGTGGCTTCTAGGACAAAGAAAGCCAAATCTCTCTAGCTGACACAAAAGGATGCTCTGCAGAGGACCAGGGGTACAGAGGATCCAGGTGAAAAGGGTAGGCGTGTGCACGTGGGAATGACGTGCTTTGTGCAGACAAAAGAACACCATACTACAAAGCAAAGCTCTCACAGGAAAATCTTGGCAGCTCCACCAAGGAGTCCAGACTTCTTTCACTGAACAATGGGTTTGCTTTTATCAAACCAGGCCTAGAAAAATGTAAATAACTCAGCCAACAGCAAGCCTGTACATAAAAAAATGGCCATCTCACTTTGCTTGGACAATCAAAGACCGCAGACATCCAGGTTGGGCTGAACTGTGACTGGATGGGGTTTCACCTCTGGGGGGAGGGGCTGCTCCTCATCCCTTCGTGCATGAATTCATGAGCTTCATAAAAAACCAAGCTCAGTGTCTGATGCTGTGTGAGACTCTTGAAGTACAGCTATGGCAACTGTGACAGAGATTTCAGGAAAGTTGAGAGCACAAATAGCACGTAGGGACACCTACAGCAGGGGACCCTCAGTGTGTGGAACAGGAGCCCAGCCCTAGGCAGTGGAAAGCCCAGAGGAACTGCCTCTTCACTTTACTTCCACATGTACCACAAAAGCCTTGTAGCAACGTCTTCCCACCACGGCTACGACATCTCCTGCAAGTGAGCATCCATGACCTAATGGGAACAGTAGGGGTGCTTCTACAGGTGTCAGAAATAATTCCAGGGTCATCATCTTCCCGGCCAATAGAGCGAACCTTGAAGTGTGTCCATAAAACACTCATGAGAAAGAAATCCAATTGTTTTCCAAAATGAATCATTGGCTCCATATCTTTGTCAGTAGATGGAAAATTCAAGTGCAACTCCACTGAATACAAAAAGACAGACTTCACAAATTTCACACTTTCCACAACAAAATATTGTAAAAAAAAAAAAAAAAAAAAAAAAAAAAAAGAAGAAGAAGAAGAAAAAGAAGAAGAAGAAGGTAGAAACTGGTTAATTAATCCATGCTTGGTCTTCTCATCCATAAAACATCACCCACGGCTCCTCTTCTATTGAACCCTCCAGCTTCTGGGAACTGCTTTGGAATTGGACTTGAGGATTTCAAGTCCGACTGTCTTTGCTACTGATTGGCAAACGACTGGGTAAGTCACACAGTCATTAAGACCCGCTGGGACTCACCAGAAAAAGGAGCCTAATCTCCCTGCCTTTTAAATTTGCCCTCAGTATTAAATAAAGGAAGCCAAGGTGTTTTAGAAACACATTGTGGCTACTTATGGCCACAAAAGGCATTATTACCTAGGAGCAAATAAGCAGCTGGGCATGGTGGCATGTATGTGCCTGTAATCCCAGCACTCGGGGAGACAGAAGCGGATGGATCTCTGTGAGTTCGAAGCCAGCCTGGTCTACAAAGCAAGTCTAGGATAGCCAAGGCTACACAGAGAAACCCTGGCTTGAAAAACAAAAAGAGGGAGGGAGAGAGAGAGAAAGACAAACAGACAGACAGACACAGAGAGAGACAGAGAACAATAAGGTCTCTTAGCCCTCAAGTGCTTTGCTAAGCACTAAACACTTGAGTATGGACCTAGATTGTTTCTGAAGTCCCCACCCCCAATGCTGGGGTGCATTTTCCATGATCAACCTTTGACCTCTCAGAGGCTGTCTCCTTTTGCAGTCACTTGAGGAAGACAGGAGCAGCAGACAGCCAGAGCAGCTGTAGCTGCCTTGCCCTGAACATGTTAACAAAGACGAATTTGTGAAGGCCCAGCCACTGAGGTACAGTGGTCCCATGCCAACTCAGTGTGAAAGGTGGGGTGGAAGAACAAGGCCCACTCCATGCTGCTTGTGGGACTTGTGAGATTTAATTGAAACAGGTTTTCAGGAACCTCTGCTCTGGGCCAGGCCTCTCCAAGACTCCTTCCATGAAAGCCAGATTGAACCTTTGGAGGCTAATGACACCTGAGAGAGAACTTCGCTGTAGTTTCTGATGACATTTCAGTTTCCAAACCCAAGTTCATTCATGACCCCGCCTCCTTCAATCTTCCAGACACTCCAGAGCACACAGCCTTCTCCATCCTGATCCCCATGATGCGTCATAGGCTGAGCCACAAAGAGAGAAAACTTGCTGACCAAGCATGGCTCTGATGTGTTCACCCTTTGACCTTGTTTTAAACCATTATGTGTGACACCAGCTGCGACTCGTGCCAATCCAAAGCACAGGAGCATGGGAGTGAAAGTCACAGCTGAAAGCTTCCAAGGGGACTCTAGAGGTTCCTTCCCAACAGGAAAGATTTTCATGCTTAATATAATGGGGGCATCTTGGCCTAAATGTCATGAAAGGAAAAGGGAGGAGAGAGGAAGGAAAGAAGAGAGGGAGGGAGGAAGGGAGGAGGAGAGAGAAGGAGGGAGGAAGAGAACAGAAAAGAAAAAATGAATACATGAATCATTTGCAAGTGAAAACTAGAGCTTATGTGGGAGCATCTCCCATGAGCACATCGCTTCATTTCACCAAAAGGGAGAGAGTGACATTTCGGTTCAGCTCCAGGCACACAGAGGGCCAAAAGGCAAATCCCACAGAAGAACATCTGGTTGGCAAACTCCGAGGAACACAACACCTGCAAGCTCCTCATGTGTTTACGCAGTAACTGCTTGTCCATTATCCACACAAAATATGTTCTAGGGCTGGAAACCGGTGCTTCGTGCCAGCAAAGTCTGGAGCGATAACGCGGCCTGTTTATCTTGGAATTCCCAGTCCTTGCATGGGCGGGCCGCCCTCGGCCAAGCCGACTTTGGAACATATTTTGCGCCTACCGCCTCCCAGCTGAAACTTCGACAAGTTTGGAACTGGAGACTGGGGAAAGGGCGTTGGAGGATGCGAGCCTGAAGAACGACTGCTGGGCTTCAGGCTTCGTTTGTGCTATTATTTACTCCCCTGTGAAGATTTTTCTGGCAGGCTTTTTTTTTTTTTTTTCCCATTTCTGAGCCTCTGGAAGCAGTTGCATGTACCAAAAAACATCACCAAAACAAGCCATCTGAACACCCACACTTTACAGGAAACCTTACCCCCCGAGGACTCAGAGTTCTTCTAAAGGAACGAGGCCTGCCGCTTGCGATGCTTGTGCCTCTGCCCTCGGCAGCTGGGGTTGGAGGCCCCAGCACAATTCATTGTGTCCTCCTTTGAAGCACTTTCTCTGCATGTGAAGCATCCACAGAGGAGGCCTGGCTGGAAGTCATGCCATGACCCTCAGGGCAGAAAAGCCCCTACCATCAGCCAAACCTTATTCTTGAGGGTTGGGATCAAACCCTACCCTAACCCCAGTACCACCCTGAATCAAACCTGCTGCCACACCGAACTCTATTGGCTTGGGAAAGCGTTAAAGCATAAAATGGGGAAGGGAGAAAAAGGTTTGAACAAAAGAGCCGAACTCATACGTATTTGAGTTCCAGCTTTCACCAGGCTAGAGGGGTAGCACTTTGCAAGCTTTTTCTCATAACAACCGAAATCTCCTTAGTTCAGACTCTAGGAAAAGAAGGGAATCTTCCAGGATCCAGTTACTTAGCCAGGCGGTTCCCTCTCGAGTCTGCCTGGCTGCTCTCCGCTGTATCTTAAAGCCTAAAATAACCGAGAGACACTCAGTCCCTTGTCAACGCAAGCAAAAAACCCAGTGTGTACAGATTGCCTCTCTGTGTCGAAAGCCTTCTGCGTGGTTTCCGTTCCTGTCGCTGCTAATCCACGCGATAAAGCTAAAGAATCAGTCACACCGTGTGATGCCCAGGAGCAGAAGGACCTGGGACCAGTCTTGCTTTTCTGTTTCTAAGTCACTGTCCTCGTGCAGAATTAGATCCCATCCTCATACATGTTTCTAAGAATCTAGTTCTTCCTCCTTGTGCCTCATCCTGAGCCTGTTAACCCCATTCTCCTTCCATCCGATTCTCACTGTGTGTCTCAAGGTAGCTTACTGATCCTAGTCCAGATACCTTGATTTGACTACACAGAGTGTAAAATGTACTCAGCTACATCCACACGGATCCCACCGATCACGTGATCTCTAAGGCTCAGCTGACATTTTACTCTTTTGGTCCTCAAAAGAGAACATGTCTTAGTAGAATGACCCAGTGGCAACGAAAACCAGGTAAACCCAAGAAGAGTCACACGATCTCTTTTAAAGACAATATTTACAGAGTACTTCCTGTCACTGGAATTTGTAGTCTTTTATTTAAAAATCTGGTCACCCCTAGCCACCCGGTCTAGGCGCAGCATAGCCCTCAATCTGGACAGCAGCAGGATATTGAGACAAGGCTCAATAATGGTCAAGTATTTATGGTGCTTCAGAAACCAGAGACTTTGAACCAGACCAACAACTCATTCCAGTAAATAATTTGCATGTAAATCTGGTAGGGAAAAAAAATGTGACACACTGCAGTTTCCAATGCCATTATGACCAACAAATAAGTAATGGAACATGGAAAAGATAGAGCAGTGAGTACACAGTGGAGAGAGATGGAACTAGAGGCACAATGGCAGTGACAGGTGAGAGAGAGCTGCTGAACCATGAGAAAAGGCCAGTTCTGCTGATCCAAAGCTAGAGGGTCTCCATAACACGGGGCAACAACAGGATAGCCAAGATTGTCTTGGTGACAATCCAATATTGATAGTGTAGCAGAAGCCAGATGCCTTGAACCAGACCAATAACTCATTCCAATGAGCATGTGCAAGTGAAGATGTGTGGACAGAGGGATAGACTGTGTGACACACTGTGACATGCTACAGCTTTCATAATGAGATGTTTTCTATGTTTTGTTTTGTTTCGTTTTTTAGTAGGAGGTTGCAACAGCAGAGGCTGGATGTGAAGGCATGGGGAGATGAGTGGGATTGAGGTATATGATGTGAAATTCACACAAAAAAGTGATTTTAAAAAGCCTTGGGACTCTAAATGAGAGACGCATGGGAGAACAGCAAAATAAAAGGATACAGAGGGTCCTAGAAATCTACAAGTAGAACAATATGATAGGCAGATTTGGGCCCAGGGGTCCCGCTCAAACTAAGGCACCAGCCAAGGACAATACAGGAGGTAAACTTTAAACCCCTTCCCAGATCTAGACAATGGTCAGAATATTCTCCACAGTTGAGTGGAGAGTGTGATATGACTTTCTCACGTACTATGGTGCCTCACATTTGACTATGTCCCCTGGAGGGGGAGACCTGGTGGCACTCAGAGGAAGGACAGCAAGTAGCCAAGAAGAGACTTGATACCCTATGAGAATATACAGGGGGACGTAATCCCCCTCAGGAACAGTCATAGGGGAGGGGAATAATGGGAAAATGGGGGGGGGGGAATGGGAGGATACAAGGGATGGGATAAACATTGAGATGTAACAAGAATAAATTAATTTAAAAAAATAAATAAATAAAATAAAAATTGTGGTAAGGATGTTCTCCATGATTGCTGGCTTCTGGTAGAGGTTCATGTGAGGAAGGACTCAGTTATCTTTAAGGAACTGTCCATTGGGAGTTTAACCATGCTCCAGTGAGTGTACGGTACGCAAATTGGTCTTGGTTTATTATTATTATTATTATTATCATCATCATCATCATCATCATCATCATCATCCTTCTCCTCCTCTTCTTCCTCCTACTCCTCCTCCTTCCTCTTCTTCTTCCTAGGGGCAGGGGCAAGGCACAAAGATGTAGAGGCAAAGAGGAGAACTGTAAGTGAATATGATCAGCATTCATGATGTGAAATTCCCAAATAACAATAAAAAATATTATGAGAGAAAAAGAGAAAGAAACTTAAATCTGTTCAATGTTCCTCAGTTTTACCCTGTCAGCCAACACTTTCATCACTCACGCCCCGTAGAAGTTGTGTGAGCATTGTGTTGGCCTTGCAAAGTTCTCGGAAAAGATATGATTATTCCTGTTTTACAAGTTGGATAAACTGTGCTAAGCGAGTAGTATAAATTGCCTGGAGCTATACTGCTATAAAAAGATGATTCCAGACCTAGAATATTAAACAAATTTTCTTTCCACTTCACCATGTATAACCTGAATTATATGAAGATATTTATCCACATATGGTAGAAAATAAAAGAAAAACGATAAAGGGAGGGTGAAAGAGACAAATAGGCTAGGTGATACGATGTATATTTTCATTCAGTGGTGGTATTCTACCATATGTTGAAGTCCTACTGTGTGTTCAATCTCATTATATTCATTCTTTTCACAGCTGTTCTTTTCTTCCTAGTACTAAGATATGTTGTCATTGTATCAATGATAAAAAAGATGATTTTCAGGCTAGCTCTGCCGGCCCACAGACATGTTTTCTAAGCTGAAATTATCCTAATTATCAGCACTTTTTAAGGATCTATTTAAAGTATCTCTCTGAATAGTTTCATGTTCTGGGCAGTTTTAAATATTCTCATAAAGGTCTCTCTTAATTTTATTTATAATGATCCTAAGAAACTATCTGCAAAGATTATCTCCTCCAAAGAATTAGTGGCACACATGTTTAATCCAAGTATCCAGGAGGCAGATGCAGGCAGAGATCTGTGAGTTCAAGGCCAACCTGGTCTACAGAGTGAGTTCCAATGCAGCTAGGGATATACCCGGAAACCCTGTTTCAAAAGCAAACAAACAAACAAACAAACAAGAATTAAAAGTTTATTGTAGAGCAAGGATTTAGACACTTTAAAGTATGCAATGGATAATGGTTAATAATAATAATGATGATGATGATGGTGGTGGTGGTTGATGATGATAAAATACCTTCTCAAACTGAGAATGGTCTTTAACCTTTGACATTCCTTCCTGGTCCCTCTCTGAACTTCAATAAGAAAGACAAACTAGGAACTTATAGACTAGAAACTGTGTTGGCAGAAGGAATGAGAAGTGATTAAAACGACCAAAGCCTACATGTGCACTATAACTTCTTCCTGTCCTTCCAACAAACACATAAAGAGGAACTGAAACTCAACCAGCATGGCACAATAACAACCCTAAGAATGCAATAGTCGCACACATACTTCGGTAGAAACAAACAGCTCTCCAGTTGGATTTAATACCCTTTCAACAAGAAGGCACTCATGTCTGGTACTGAAAACCTAGCTAATTACTCAGTGGAGTCATTGTTATTGAAGAAGAAGCTACAGCCACTAGTTTATTAAAGCAGCATCGTTGCTAACCACACTATAAATATCTGTCCTTGGACCCACAGATAACTGCAGTCTTCGCCCCTCATCAAGGAAACTTTTTTTTGCAACAGACTACAACACTTTTGAAAGAGTACAGAAAACAATAAATAACCTATCAACGTGCAGAGTTGCTAAGTTCAGTCTGGTGGACACATCTACAAAACACTCCTCCTATGGCTCCGCTGACAGGGTGGAAGAGGGGGCAGAAAGACTGTAAGAGCTACAGGATGAGGGAATTTGCTGTGATATTGTGTCTTCTAGAAATATCAGGAGCCATAAAGTCTCACCAATATGACTTCCCAAACATGACCTGAACAATCATGACATCAATGAGTATGTCAAATTGATGGAGAAAAGCCCATGAGACCTCAACCCCACACAAATAACTATGGGCAACTAAAGAAAACTGGGAATGGGAGAGGTGACATTCCTCAGGGAAGAGCACACCAATTGATTGCCTAGTGTTAAACGTTTAGCCCTGAAACCATATATACAGGCAGCATTATATGAACTAAACAGGCCATACGTAGGAATATATATGCATATGCATATATGCATACAATAACAACTAGTCGGGGGAAAGAGACCATAAACTTGAAGCAGAGTAGGGAGAAGCATATGGATGGTTTGGAGGGAGGATAGGAAATAAAGGAAAGGTGTACAATGGAATACTATTCAGCTATCCAAAACAAGGCAATCCTGAAATTTGCAGGCAAATGAATGGAACTAGAAATGATCATCCTGAGTGAGATAACCCAGACCCAGAAAGACATGCATGGTATATACTCATTTATAAGTGGATATTAGCCCAACATAGATGTCCTCTGAGAGATTCCACCCAGTGAGGGGTCAGGATAGATACTGGGACAAGCAGCCAGACTCTGGATGAAGACCTGCAAACTGTATGCAAGAGTTTTGTCAGTAGTTCCACTTGGAGATTATCAAGGCTGGCAGATCTGGACCCAGGAGGCCTGCACAAACTGATGCACCAAACTAGGACAGGGCAGGCAGAGGACCTAGACCCCCTGATCAGATGTAGCCAATGGACAGCTCATTCTCCACACGGGGCAGGGAGAGCAGGAGACTGCCTCTGACAAGAATTCTGATGTTCTCAATTTGATCATTGCCCCTTAGGAAGAAGGTCCTGACGGAGAACAGAGGAAGGGATTCAGGCTATCCAAATGAGACCTGATAGGCTGTGGTCACATGGCGGGGGAGGAGGACCCCCACCTGTCAGAGGTCATGGGGAGGGGAATCAAATGAAAAAGGGAGGGACGGTGGTTTCAGGAAGATAAGAAGGAGGGGATTACAATCAGAATGTAATGTGAATAAATAATAATAACAATAATAATAATGTAAAAAAGTTATAATAAAATTATAAACTCTTTTTTTTTATTTTTAAAGTGAGATGTTGAAACTTGGTATAGTGCAAAGCCCAGGAATCCTCATACTTGATACTGAGGCAGGAGGATTTGGAAGTGGTGACTAGCCTTAGACTGTACAGTAAGACTTTATTCTCTCAAAATAAGAAACTAACACAAATATTAACTCTAAAAGACATATTCATATGTTTGTAGAATGCATCGTAGGGCGCATGTGTGTATACATGTCTATGGAGGCCTCAGGTTAATATTGAAGTCTCCCAATATTTCATTTCCACCTTATTCTAAATGTGCGTCATCCTCAATCTTGCACAAGATTTCATCCATAGTGGCTCATTTCCAGCCGGAAAACCCCTAACACTGCAGTAACGTGTTTATGAATTTGAAATTTTTCTGGGACAAGGAGAACAGGGTTGAGAAGTGGGATGGAAGGAGAGGTGGTCATTTAAATGGACAAGGTCACATCTCAAAAAAGCTGCTAATCCCAAATCAAGGAAGGTCTCCCACTGAGAAGCATCAAGTCACAGGCAAAGTGGCCTTTCATCTTGAGGTGGGAGGGGTCTCCTTAGTTTCCCTTCTCCACTAAGGAAGTGCATTTAGACAGATTCTCTGAGCCAGCTGTACCGCATGCAGGACCCTTGAACAAATCTTTAGTGAATAGGATTCGTATTCTGGAAACTCGGCAACTTAAAGCAATAATAACAACAATGTTGGGATTACATCTTGGCTGAATCCATCGCTCACTGTGTGGGCTTGGGCCAGTCAGGTGACCTACTTATACCCTGGTAAGTCAAACCATCTGGAAAGCTGACTTGGCAGCAGGGGCTGCACTGGAGAACACGGGGAACAGCTTACGCTGAACTTCCTATCCTCTTCCTAAACAAATTGAGGCTGCATGGGGAGGAGGGAGTGGCAAGATGCTATGACTATTCAAGAGCAGGTCCAAGCAGACAGAGTGGCTACGATCGGTCTCCATTTCTGCAACAGAGAGTAGACAGATCCCAGGGCACCATTGGGCTTTAGAGAGCTCCTGGAAATGCAACTGGAGCATATTTGACCTCCCATAGACAGCTTAAGCCTTGACTTAAAGTTCACTTGGACATCAAGCTTGTTAAAATATCCGTTCCTTGAGGTTTCACTGTTTCCTCAATTATAAGTTGTAGCACTCCCCCCCCCACCCCCTTTCTGTGCTTATTTTTGGCCTGTTCCTTCATTGTTCCCCACCATCAAACATGTGGGATTCGTTTATATATTCTGCCCCTGCCCTCCAGCCTGCATACCCCTTTACATCTAAAATTAGATGTTACGTCATCTCATCAGAAACTGTATCCTCAGAATCAGAGACAATCCCAACAGCTAACTTGTTTCCTCTAAGTGTGAGAGCTGAGAAGACATGTGGTGAGCAAAGGAGGTTGGCTGAGAGAACAATTAGTTCAGGCAGTCTTTAAACAAGCACCCATCCCCCAAGTTCTATTGTAGTAGCAGGGTAAGGTTACAAGACACTCCTGATATCATAGCTGCAGACCTGCAGAGGCTGCATCGCTCATACCTGCCTGGGTTTCTAGGCTGAAAGTAAATTTCTCCAGCTTTGTTCTTGGCTCCAAGCTTAGCAAGCTCCCATCCTCCTCCAGCAGAATCTTTCAAATACACAAACTTGACTTTATGGTTCCCTAATTCCTGCCCATTGTGTACAGGAACTCCAGCCTTCATAGAAGGCTCATTTTAATTAATCCCAGTGCACATTTCCTTGTCCTGCCTCTCTCTCTCTCTCTCTCTCTCTCTCTCTCTCTCTCTCTCTCTCTCTCTCTCCCTCTCTCTCTCTCTCTCTCTCTCTCCCTCTCTCTCTCTCCCTCTCTCTCTCTCCCTCTCTCTCTCCCTCTCTCTCTCTCTCTCTCTCTCTCTCTATCTCTATCTCTATCTCTGTGTGTGTGTGTGTGTGTGTGTGTGTGTGTTAACCTGAAGTATTGGCCTTTGCTCTTCCATACCGGAAACATCTTTCTCAATTTGCCAGGAACTGGCTCATGTGGCACGGTGTCAACACCAGCTACTTTCTTAATTCTTCCCTATTTGCAGCTCCCCTTTACCCACAAGGCTCCTCCTTACATCTTGGGCAAACCTTATGATGTTATATTACCTTATATTTTGAGTGCTTGAATATTCTTCATCCCAGCTAAATAAAAAGGGCCTCAGTGAAAGAAATAGATACTTAAGTATGCCCATGCCTAGCTCAGGGTTGGATGTATGTATAAATCATGAATAGTTAATGAATGTATTTAAACTTGATTGTTTCCTTTCTCCGGTTTAGCAGTCCTTTGGTTTCCACTGTCTTTACAGGTCAATTTCACATGTCAAGTGAGTTATGAACCGCTGTTCTAATGATAAAGTTTAACACATCTATCTGAAGTTCCACCCAGTCTGACATTCTGTAGTTTCTCTAATTTCCCAACTATGAAGTTAAGATTAGGAGTCTGGATTTCTTCAGTGTGGGGGCTAAGTTAAGCAAATCCTTAAGCTTGCCATGATGTGCTGTTGGAAAATGCAAGGTAGGAGGAGGAAAGAAAGGAGTGAGGCAGGCCACAACAAAACAGGGAAGACAGCAAACCCAGAAAACACAGCAGTCTGGAGGAAATCAAGACCTAAGGAGGAGTGTAGATTCTACCATGGACACCGCTCCAATGTCTCCAAGTATATTGGTGCATCACTGTGACTTCTGAAGGTCCCCCAATGGCTCCCATAAGGGTAGAAAACCTCTTTATAGGAGTTAAAGCTCCATGCTTGCATCCCACCTAGATGCCAGCTCTCCATTGAGAACTGACTCCTTCGGGCTCCTTGGAGCATGAGGTAATACTATTAGGATTTTGTGAATCATACAAGTATCTACAAGATTCTTCAGTGCTCCACTCTTTGTGCCTGAAAGTATACACATTGCAACATGTTCTGAAAAGTTGGCCTTTGTTTCCAGATAAATAGCCGCCGAGCAGAGAAACACTTCCAAACATTCATTCTCTTCATGTTAAGAAGCAAAACCAATCTAGGAACAAATCGGTGAACTTTACTTTTCAAATGAAAAACACGGAAGAAGGATTTGCTCCCCTCCAGGCTTGGGGCTAAGGCTTAGGAAGATTAGCAAGAATAACGAAATCGTTGTTAGTCAAAGTTCATCACAGCTAACAATAGCAGTGTGTGGGCAGGAGCAGGAGCTGACACAAAACTGACAGTAGAGATTTCAGGGGCCAGCGGACCTTTGCCTTTCTAGACCCTCCAGTCTATCTTATTCGCTGAGTTCACAGTTGCCCCTGCAGCCTATTCTAGCTTAAACTACTGAAACATCATCGGTCCCTGCTCTGCTCTGCAAATGCAAGCATCTTGGCTATGCGTTCTCAGCTTGCTCAGGCCTGAGCTTGTTCCTCAAACAATGATTCTAAGTCCCAGGGATTGTGTGTTCCTTCAGCTAGCCGTGCATCAGCCCCAGTACCTAACCAGCCTGGAACAGAGAAGGTTCTTGGGAAATGTTTGTTGAAGAAGAAAGGACGGACTGTATGCTTTTCATTGTGCATTCGGTTCCTTCTCTTTACTTCGAAGAAGCCCAACATCTGGGGTAGGGTGGGGTCAGAGGAGGTGGTCTTCAAAAATGCCTGTGCAGCTGCTATTTTCCATTTGCCTGTGAAAAAGAATAAGCTCCCGTGACATGTAGAAAATGGAGTGAACTTGCTTACATGGCCCCAGGCTTGGCAAACCCATTGGCAGTGATGGAGCAATGCATAAAACACCCATCCTACTTAGCAACAGGTGGAAGAGGGATTGTGTCACCTGAGTCACTTTATTCATGGTAGCAGCATAGCTTGGGCAGGTTCTGACTCACTGGCCTTCTCTAAAGAGTGGATCACTCAAGTACCACTCACTTACTCTGTTTACAGAGCCCTTCTGCCCATTGATCACCTTAACTTAAACCCAAGTGCTCTAGGTTCACCATCCACAAGCCTTCCATTGGTCCCCTGCTCAAAAGACCTCCCTGTGTCTTTGTGCTTCTTTCCTAAGTCTTCCCTAACAGAGTTCCATAAACTGGATATCTTAAACAAGGTAAATGGATTGTCTCACAGAACCGGAGAGTAGGATCCAAAATAAATATGAGGGCAGGATTGGTTTCTTCTGGGGTTGTGAGGCTGGCTTCTGGTCCAGAACTTTCTTGTTGGAATCTTAATATGACCTTTCTTTGTTCAAATTTCCACTTTTTATAAAGACACCAGTCAGAGTAGACTACAGCTGTTCTAATCACCACTTCATCTTGGTGATCTCTATGAGGGCATAATATCCAATTGGAGTCCTCGTCTGAGGTACCTGAAGACAGAACTCCAACATACTGGGATGCAGAGGGGCAAGCTTCAACCAGTAACAGTCCTTTAGTATAGCAATTTGAAATATTCTTAGTAAGGGTAGGGTAGACTTCATAATGATCATTGTAAAAAAAATTACTACAATGCAAAAAAATTAACCTACAAATTGACTCATTGTAGAAATAACCAACTCCCTTAGATTCAACTCCTAATTTTTTAAATGTATTTGTTTTTATGTACACTTAGTATTGGCATATGTCTATGTCTATGTCTATGTGATAGAGTGAGATCCACTAGAATTTTAGTTACAGGCCAGACAGCCGTGAGCAGCCATATGGATGCTGGGAATTGAACCAGGGTCCTCTAGAACAGCAGCCAATGCTCTTAACTGCTGAGCCATCTCTCCAGCCCCTTATTTTTTTTTAAAGGCAAAAATAAATAAAAGATGTCATTCTTTAGTACATAATTGCACTCCAAAGGCCCAACCCCTCCTGCTGAACATCGCTACTGGTAGCTCCATGGATGCTTCTCTCTCATCCCTATTTTATTAACATCTCTCTAAGCTTGTGAGCTTAATATCAACCAAAGGGCTTGAGTATTATTACACACAGCCAACCAAAACAGAGTGCTTTCCTGGGTCAATAAATGAGACTTGAGTTAGATCATGCAGTCCATAAAAATCAGAAAGAAAGAATGCTCACTCCAAGAACTCACATAAAAAAAATGTCAGCAAAGGGCAAGCTGAGGGGGTGAGTCAGGTTTACCAGTCAGAGAGGGATCAGCAAAGGAGAGGGATAGAATTATCGACTTTAAGAGTAGCAATATATGCAGTCTGTAGTGGGGGGAGGAGGTCCCCCTCAGTCACAGACATAGGGGAAGGGAATAGAGTGAAAGCTGGAGGGAGAAAGAAATGCGAAGATACAATGAATGGGATAACAATTGAGATGATATCTGAAAAAACTGATTTAATAATAATAATAATAAACACTGTGAAAAAAAAGGAAGTGTAGGTTAAGAACCTAAGTGACTATGAAGCTGGGATGTGCCAGGTGCTTGTCTGTTGGCTCTATCTAATAGGCTTGAGGACTGTAATGGCTGGCCAGTGTAAACTACACACTGCACACAATATGGACACCTTTCGATGTGCTCTTTTGGGGAAGTACTATAGAACTGATCGTTTCTCAGAAGAGGCTGGTTTTACAGACAGAAGTGTTCTGAAGAAAGTAAAATTAAACAAACAAAAAGCAAAAAGAGCAGGCTATTCCTTTTAAAGTAAGTAGCAACAAAGAGACAGAACAATTTTTTTAAAGATTTATTTATTGTCACATTATAGATGACTGTGAGCCACATGTGGTTGCAGGGAAATGAACTCAGGATCTCTGGAAGAGCAAGCGGTGCTCTTAACCACTGAGCCATCTCTCCAGCCCCAGAACAATTTTTTAATGTGTTGCTGCTGGGTCTCTTTCAGTTTTGTCTGTGGATGACACAGAAGAGGGGATTTTAATGTCAACTGAAGCTAGCCTGGTTGGAAAGATTTGGCTCTTGGCCCCCAAATCCTGATTTCTTGCAAGATCAGGCAAAGTCTGATTTCCTTTTGTTGTCTAAGAACCTTAGCAGGAGGGACTCCGTGCCCAGCCTGTACAAGGAGTTTGGTCCAAAACAATGGCCTTTTGTGACTTTTATTTAACAAATACATAATACTAGACAGGAGCAACCACTAAGTGATCCCCAACACTTTCCATTTATGTATCTTTCATTCTTCCAAATGGAATTTATCCTATTTTGGTCTTTTTCTGTTGTCTGCTGGTTGGTTGCAGTTTGAGACAGTGCTTGCTGTGCTGCCATCACTGGTGTGCACCGCCATGTTTTGGTTTTAGGTGGTGCTAGGGCTCAAAGCCAGAACTTTGTGCATGTTAGGCAAGCAGGCTACCAAGTGAGCCACATCCCAGCCCCCACAAGACATTTCTCAAGTGATCAGAGCTATTATATCTTAACCAAGCTGCCTTCGTTAGACAGAAAGACTGTTTTCTAATCAAAATAAATCCTAAAGGAAGGTATAAAGTGTTCACAAATTGTGTGGTGCCGGTGTTAAGAAAATGATAGGTGCTAATTTATTTTTTTTTTTAATGATTTATTTTTAAGATCAGGATGAGAGCAGTACAAAGGAAACCAAATGTGCTCTGAAGAGCAGAGTATTCTTGTATATGGGTCATAAGAAGAACACTTTGAAATTTCAAAAGCTCTTTCCAGAAATTCAAAGTGTTCTCTTTATGTTAAACCAATAACCATGAATACGAGTCTAATTTTAAAAAGAGATTTGGGGATCTAAGAGACACGATAAAACTTCACATTGCTGTATAAATGTACAGATGCCTCCAACAGTGATTAATTCGCTTTGGCAAGACACAGCTCTCCAGAAATTTTCATTTAAAAACCATCAGGGCTTTCAAAACTGTGCATTTCTATTTTGAGACTGGGAAAAATGTTTTTATAAAAACTTCCAAGTGCTTTACTTTAATGCAGGTTCAAGTTCAGGTGACACATCAGTTGGCCTGATTTGGGCAAGTGTTTCACACCTTCCTGAGGAAACCATCAGGATTCGTTGACCCTGTTGGTCTTCTTGTGGCATTCTAACATAGGCCCACGGGGACTTATAGAGACAGAAGCACCAACCAAAGAGCATGCATGGACTGGACCTAGGCCCCCTCCACATGTATAGCCAATGGGCAGTTTGAGCTTCATGTGAGTCCCCTAGTAAGTTGAGCAGGTGCTGTCTGACATGGACTCTGTTGCTGCTTTTGATCACTTTGTCCTAATGGGGCTGCCCTGCCTGGCCTCGGTGGATGAGGAGGACCTCAGTCCTGATGCAACTTGATGTGTTGAGGTGGGCAGGTGGAGGGAACTCCCCTTTTCTGAGAAGAAGGGGAGGGGGATAGGAGAAAGAGGGTGGGAGGAAAGGACAGAGGGAACCTGGAAGAGAGGAGGGAGGGAGTTACGAGCTGGATATAAAGTGAATATATAAATTAAAAATAAATTTCTTAAGATTTGATGTAAAAAAAAATCATCAGGAATGCAGCATTAGAGTCTTCTATGAGTTATGAGGAAACACAGAGCTGCCCTCAAAGGGGCTGGTTTGGCTTACATTGTACATGTGTCTATAGCTTCAGGCTTTATAGAAAACCTGTACTGTTTACTGTTGTGAGGAGGGCAGGACCCTTGTCATCCTCAGTCCAGTCAACCACTGAATACAAGCAGCCATCTTTATGTGTTTAAAGGGCCCAAGACCAATACAACTCTGAGACACTCATACTTAATTGTGGTGTATGTCTTGTGATTCAGGAAAAGAAATTAATCTAAAATGCCTTGTCTCGTGTGGTTAGACATCAGTGTCCAATGTATTTGGAATAAACAGCAGTTATGGTGGTCTCACACACAAACACACACACACACTAAAGAATTTTTTTTAAATCTATCTTTCCCTGCTCAAGTCAACGCAAGACCATCTCAGCTGTTACTCCCTCTTTATTGGAGCCAGCAGGTCAAGTACAAATTAGTCTACATTCCATGGTAACCTTTCACATCCTGCTACTGACATCCTGTATAGGAGACCAGTGTCCTCACCTTGGAAGGAAGGGAGTTGAACCCCAGATGCTCTGGAGCACAAGCTGGCACTGCTATGGATGACGGCAGAACCTTTGAGGGATGGATCCTAGCTGGAGCAGGAGGGTTTGCTAGGCTGCAGGCTCTCCTCTTCTTCCTAGCTTTTTCACTTCCTGATCCATAGAAAAGATCCAAGCAGCCTCATGCTCCTGCCAACACAACATATCCTGCTCCTGTCACTGTATCGCCCCTAGCATAATAGACAACATCCTAACATCATGAGCCAAAGCAACTCTCCCCCTTCAGTTGCTTCTTAGCAAGTATTTGGTCAGGGCAGGGAGAAAAGAAACTAATACAAATGGTTACATTTGTATCTTCCCACAATGGTAACTGTTTACTGAAGAATAATAATACATTCACAAGCTCTGTGGATTTCACAGTTTCAAGTCATCAAGTATTATCGATTTCCTTAGACACTGTTGACCATCGGCAAACAGATTATTTTATTCCATTTCAATCTTCATGATTTAATATTAAGTCACATCACACAAGGATATAAAAGTTACAGAATGGCTAAGAGAGGGTTAAATGAGCTACAAAGTTCAAAGGGGCCTAACTGAAAGCAGGGATAGAGGGCTGAGACAGGTTCAAAGAGAATCATCGCAGGTGGTTAGAAAAAGCGTGCACGCCTCCAACCCAATCACTGAGCTTTCTTGGCTGCAGCAGCACAGAGTTGCTTCAAGGTGCAATGGGCTCAGACTGAAAGAAGATCAGTATGAAGAAGCCAAGTCAGACAAGGGGACTTTGCTCAGCTGAGAGCTCATCAGCTGTGTATCCTAAGCATGGGAGTCACAGCCTGGTAATGGGGCACTGAGTGCCACTGCAGTCCCGTCTAAGTGTACCTTTTTTATACGACCCAGGTTGAGGGGGTATCGTTGTTTAAAGAGTGGAGTCAGTGGGACTAAGGCATGCACTAGGAACTACACTGCCATGCAATGTGGAGTAACTGGAAACAGGGCTTGGTACATTCTTCACAAACTGCTCAGGCATCTATCAGAAGGGAGCATTTGCGATTTCTTCTTTTTAGAAGAAGCAAATTAAGTCACACTGCCAACAGTCTCACTGGGGGGATGATGAAATGTTACAGGAATTAAGAGGGAAAAAAATAGATGCAAAGCAGCCTACATAGAACCTGACACATGAGGTTTTGCAGAGCTAGTTAGCACTACAACTGTTAAGAGAGGATCTTATACAACAGGTGAATTTAAGGGGCCAAAGAAAACCCTGAGTGAGTAAAATCCTGAGTAAATGAGTGTTGTTGGCATGAATTGGCCATGTCAAGGACCAAACTGCTTCTGATATTCAGAGATATGGCAAAGACTTCTCCCTAGGGTGAGACAGAGGCAAGGCAAAGCCATCCTTGGAGAGCAAGGTCAGGTGTTAACAGTGTGTGCAAAGTAAGTCCATGGTAGCCTTCTCCACCCTGGAGGCTTACAGCCTGAAGATTGCTCCCCTCCAGAGACTTCTCCTAAGGAGACTGGACAGATCTACCTCCTAGACCCAACAATCTATCATAAGCCTTGCTTCCTTGTCTATATGTAATAGCCGTCCTCCTTGGTCCACTGCCTCTCTGTTCAACTGTATATAAGAAACAGACCGAGCTTCTGAGGTGTGGTGGTTTCTCCATCTGAGAGATCCAGATTACCTGATCCCAGCTTTCTGCCTGTGTCTCCGTTTGTGCTTGTCTTTTCTTCATTCCCTCGCTGTCTGGTCAGGTCTGTCCCTGGAGCCATGCTGAATGGGGTAGGTAGATCTAAACAATTAGCATGGTTGCTAAGCTATGAACTCACTCAAAACCAGGCTGCCCATGTGTTGGAGGTTGGTCTGATATACTTTGATGACGATTGTTTGTACCTTGCCTAGGAGCTTATTCCTGTTTGACCAATAAAAAGCCATCACACCTGGACAGGGCAAACGGGATAGGCGTGGCAAAGGTTCCCAGGCTTTGGGGAGACAGAGAGAATCTTGGGAGAGAGGAGAGACCAGAGAAGGAAGAACAGGAAGGAGGAGGCTGGTGCCATGGGTTAAGTGGAGAAGAAGCACATAGCTGGCATGGATGGAGATTTGGGCCAGAGGAAGAGCATTAGCAAGTGTTTGGGACTATTGATGGGAAGAAGCTTAGTAGAAATTATTAGAAGCAGATGGTATGGAATTGGGGAAGGGTATGGGATACCTACCCCAATATGGGACGTAGTTTAGGGGATTAATATCTGCCCTGCCCCAGGTTAACTAAGATTATTTTAAAATATAACAGGTGTTTGTGTTTTGACTGATTGTTAGTGGGTTAGAAAATACCACCGTAATAATTATAGGCGAGATAATAAACATTAAGCATACTGATAAATTAACACCCGTGTCCTCTGTGCTTATAGACACCACAGCTCTTATCTTAATGTCTTTCTCAGAAAAAGAAACACTCTGCTGACTTACTGCTAGGAAATGGTTATGTGGGCTCAAAGCACGCACCCAGTTCTGCTTACCTTAAGATTTTATTTTTTTGAATCCTCAAGTTAAAGATTCACAAGTCAAGAGGTCGAAACAACCCACATGACCATCAACTGATGAATGGATGAAGAAAATGTGGTGCATGTCCACAATGGACTACTATTAAACCATTTTTAAAAATGAATGAAATCCTATCATTTGCATGGTTGGGTGAGGTGAAATAAGGCAGCTGCAGAAAGAGGGGTGCCATGAGATCTCACACTTATGCCCGGTCTCAGAGTGTACATGACTTTTCCTCATGATAGGCCTGAAACATAAAGCTGAGAATGTCACGGTTTTGTTCTTTTTGTTGTTTCAGGATTTTTGTTTGTTTGTTTGGTTAGTTGGTTAGTTATTTTGGAGGAGGGTTTGGTTTTGGTTTTGGTTTTTCAAGACTGAGTTTCTCTGTGTAACGCTAAACTGGCTGGCCTCTCTTATGCTCAGTCTAATAAAGGTGATCCCATAGAACTTTATGACAGAATGGTGGTGCCTTAGTTACGGTTGCTTTTGCTATGATTAGGCACCATGACCAAGGCACCTGTTATAAAGGAAAACATTTCATTGGGGCTGGCTTACAGTTTCAGAGGTTTAGTCCATTATCACCATGGCGGGAAGCATGGCAGCGTGCCGCAGACATGGTGCTGGAGAAGGAGCTGAGAGCTCTACATCTCCATCTGCAGGCAGCAGAAGGGGACTGACTGTGTGCCACGCTGGGCATAGCTTGAGCATGAGACCTCAAAGCCCACCCCCACTGTGACACACTTCCTCCAACAAGGCCACACCCATTCCAACAAGGCCTTGCCTCCTAATAGTGCCATTCCTTACATATCTATGGGGGCCATAGTCTTTCAAACTACCACAGGTGGTAACCAGAGGCTGGGAAATGTATGGGGTGGTAGAGAAAGAAAGATACATAAGCACTAAGTAGCAGGTAGACAGGAGCAAGAAGCCCCTGAGGTACCATCGCTCACTAGTGTGGTACTAACTGAGGATAATATAGATTTCAAGAAGCAGGAAAGCATTTTGAGAATCCCCACAATAAAGAAATGGGACCTGATATGAACATTATACAATGCGATATACCTCTATCGCAACCTCATCTGCATTTTGTCTCTTGTACATCAGCCAAAAATAAAACTTGACACACATCCTCAAACTCTGAATGCTTATTTTCTTCCCATCTAAAACCCAGTCGAGGGTTTAAGTCCGGCCCTTGCGCAGCAGGGAAGCCAGACTGAGCATGCGCCCCAGTGTGAAGCCGAGAGAAAATTAGATGAATGCTGTTGCTGATTGAGCTGGGTCCTCACAGACCATGTGGGCTAACCATCCTTCAACCTCATCTGCATTTAATTACAGTGCAAATCGTTTGCCTGCAAAGGTGGTGTGTGCTAATAATAAGGCAGTCATCTGAATTCACCGGTCAGAGCAAAGGGACCTTTTCGGTTTTCAATTAAAGATGTAAAAAAAAGGTGAGGGCAGTGCGTGAACCTGGCTACGTCAGGGAGTATGTATGTATTCCCAGCTGTCAACTAACCCTCTTCCTAAGGAACTTACAAGGACTTCTTTGGCCAGCTCTCAAAGCACGACATTACCAGGATGGGTTGAATGTGCACCAGGTAGAACCCAGATCAAAATCTATGGGGTGAATCCCTGCAGCTCCAGTGAGCCCAGTGTGGAGGTCAGCCATGGGACCTCCTCAGTGAGGGAAAATGAAGCAGAAACCTCTGACCAAAAGGAATCGGAATCATGAACTTTGGGAGTATACGCAAACCAACCTCCCATTGAGAGACAAGACTGACTTCAGTGGAGTCTGTTCAACTCACTGACTGTAAGGGAAACAGAACGCTTATTAGCAAGAACTGCATAAGCTGTCAGGTAACTTGGGTTCTAGTTTCTTTCCTGTGCCAGCTGTGTGGTGTTACTTAATGAATTCTCTTGCCGGCGGCCAGAAATGCTCAAATGGAAAGCTTTGGACTATCTCAATCTGCTAGGATTGGAATTCTGTTAGTTGCTGGGTTTTGGGATGTTTCTTTTGTTGCCTACTAAAACTGATCTCTGAACCAAGAGGAACATGTCCCTAGCCTACTGATAACTGTGAATCTAAATCTCCCAAAAAAATCAAACTCTGAAGCCAGAGTGTTCTATCTGCATTCCTGTATCTGAGATCTTGCACTTATTTCTGGAACATTCATCCAGGTGATTTATATTCGTGTGTGTGTGTGTGTGTGTGTGTGTGTGTATGGGTGTTTTGCCTGCATGCATGTCCATGGAGCACATGCAGGTCTAGTGTGTGTGGAGGCCAGGAGAAGGTATTGGAGGCCCTGGGACTGGAGTTACAGAGTTATGAGCTGCCGTGTGGGTTCTGGGAATCAAATCCAGTGTTCTCAACTGCCGAGCAGTCTCTCCAATCTCTCCAAATGATTCTTACACACACTGAAAACCAAAGGTAATGTGACCTCTGGAATGTTATGGTGGTTTGTCCTGATTTGATTGGCTATGGAGTGCCCTGGCTTAAAGCTATCTCCAGGTATGTCTGTGACCATACTTGTGGGTGAGATTCAAATTTTAATAAGTTGACTACGTAAGGACTCCATCTTCGTCCCATATTGGCAGTTCCCATCCAAACGATTAAGGGCCTGATGAGAAGAAAAAATACAAGGAATCTACCAATCTTGCTTGCTTGCTTTCTTCTTTGTGAGGACCTAAAGTGGGGGTGGGTTCTAAGGTCTCAGCATCCCTAGTGTGAGCTTTCTGTTTCATTTGAGTAGGGTTTCTACATAGGATCAGTTACGTGAGATGCTCCCTACAACTTTATGTATCGTCTCATATTTCATTGGTATCTTAAATCTCCACTCAAAAGCATGCGTTTTAGTCCTTGGGCAAGCCTCAGTTCCCTTTGGATTCTCTGGTGTGCCTCTGCACCTGAGGCAACAGCATGAACTGGTGATAGCTAGGCTCTACTTCAGCTGTCCATTCTGCAGGGTTGGCCTTCGGCTTTCTAGATCTTACCCTCTACCCTACTCTCCTGCCTCAACACTGGGATGTGCAGAGTGTACCAAGTGCTCTCCTGGTTCTCAGGCCTTCGGATTTGGATGGAAGTGTACTTAGTTCTCCAGATGTCAGGGAGTGGGGATGCCCAGCTGTCATAATCTCAGGGACCATAAAATCTCCTCTTCTTGCAGCCTTCGTCTACCCCTCCCCAGCTCCCCCTGCTGCCCCTGGGTCAGGCTGAGCATCACCAGTTAGAGGAAGGCACTCCCCTCAGAGCAGCTCAGGCCAGTGTCTGGATGAACACGTATCTGTGTTACAGACCAGTTCTTTCCAGGTGCGCATGTCCACTTGAAGGAATCCTTACTTTGTTGGTCATCATATTCTGGTGCTCTTGTAGGATGGAATAACTTTGCTCGCTGAGATTACAGACTTAGACCTTGGTGGCAGGCAGAGTCCTAAGAACAATGACTGGGCATCTTTGGATGCTCAGCAATACAACCCTAGGAGGTAAGGCTTCACAAGGCCCATGTAACAAGCAAGAAAAGTAATAGGGGGCATTTGTCACTAAATAGAGGTGAATATCTAATGCTATGAGAATAAAGAACATGAAACAACTGTCTCCCTAGATCTGGAGTGACCATTTCCCCAGACACCCCTTTTTACAGTACTGAAGGAGAGATAACCCTGTTTTTCTTATGATCCCAAGTGTGGGATGGGGAACGGTCTTATGATAACAGGTGAGGCTAATCCACTAGAAGGCAAACCACCTCATGCGGTAGCTTGATTGTTGCCAGCTGAAAAGTTCTGTGAACAGACTCTGGGAGGAGATATATAAATGAGCCCAGAACTGGAGGCTTGGGATAGTTTTGGGTGTTCATCACTCCACTTCGAGACGCTCCCAGAGAGAACTGATTGAGGGCAGGCTTCAGGGCTCCGGGCTCCTGGTGAGGTTCCAGGTTACTCTAGGTCCCAGCAGAAGAAATCCTGCAAGCAACGCCAGAAGAATCACCCCTTGGAGCTGATATCCTTATGGTTTTGTTATTGTATTCTTTAATCCTCTTTTCCAATTGTTTCAGTTAGTTGGGTTATACGTGACATACGCTCGGTTAATAAGTTCATAATAAAATATATTTGTTAAGAAAATTGAGCCAACACAGGACCAATAAAGTAACAACCATGAAGGGCTGCATACATTGCTGTTCTGTGGCAAAATGAGGTGCTGACACCATTGTGTGTCTGACTTCATCTTGAACTACTGGAGACATTGCTAAGTCAGCTGCTCTACGAGCACCGGTTGTAACTGCATGAAGCCCTGCTCATTCCCTTAATGAGTATCATCTCACTGAGGCTTTCCACAATCCTGAGATGCAGATGTGGATGCTGAGGCACAAATAAGGGAAGCTGTGGAGCAAAGCCACACAATCCTCAAATAGCAGAACCTAGTCTCTGTCCCCAGGCAGAGGTGGATCTACCAAGTTGTCTTTCTTTCCACCCGTTACTTTTCTGCCCAGCCACAAGCCTGGAACACAAGCTAAATCCCTCTTCACTCCCACACTTTTGTCTGACAAGTCACATCATTTCTCAACACGAAGCCTCTGGTAATACAGAGGCGATGGCTGGGTTCCATGAACCCTACCGTGCTTTTTCAAACCAAATTGCCTTACAGCAACTAAGGAATCGTTGGGGACGAAGCAGGATTCCTCAACCTCCCTCACCACTCACTTCGCCCAGCCCTTTCTTACACTGAAGATGAATCCGTAATTTAATAGAATAAGCAATACAGTGCTCAGAGGCCACAGTCCTCTGCCACTCACCACCGACCACATGCACAGTTCGTCTGCAAATCCATTTGCTATGGTGAGGATATTGTGTCCCTCACCGCTGTAGGTCCCAGAATGTGTGTACTGGGGATCCATAGCAGAAATCCTTACAAGGTCATCAGTATTCACCCTCTGACTTCATAATTTGAATCTTAGGAAATTTGGGTTCACATAATTAATGGTCAGTAGGCTAGTCCACCTTCTCAGCTTCACCCAGGGAAAGCCAGTCGCTGGGGACATGCTCCTCTTGTTCAGAAATCAATTTTAGTCAGCAACAAAACAACCCTGCCAAACTCAAGGGTGAGAAACAAAATTCCTCTCAGGAATCATAGCACCTGCTCACCCACTTGAGGTCAGTTGACACCGTGGGTCTTTGGATGGCTTGCTAAAATTACATCCAAACAATTAAACAAGCCAAAAGCTGAGTAAAAACTGTCCCTAGGCAGGGAGATTTGGTTGCCACTTCTCTGATTTAATAGCCAGAGATGAAAGTCCAGCAGAGTGTTGGTTAAAACCTATAAATTTCAGCCCATTATTTAAATAGATGGCGTGAGATTTTTTCCAAAAGAATGAGTATAAAAAATCATAGCCATGCAGAAAAATTAAATGTTTCACTTGTGATAGACTAATTAAGAACCATGTGTAATTTTAAAGGAAAGATTTTTTTTTTTAAGTTTCCTTTTATAGAACCACTTGGCCAGAAGATCAAGAAAGCAATCAGTGGTATAGAAGAGAAAGAACTTGGGGGCTGGAGAGATGGCTCAGTGGTTAAGATCGCTGTCTGTTCTTCCAGAGGTCCTGAGTTCAATTCCCAGCAACCACATGGTGGCTCACAACCATCTGTAATAGAATCTGAATCCCTCTTCTAGTGTGCATGAAGACAGAACACTCATATATGTAAAATAAATAAATCTTAAAAAAAAAAAAAAAAAAAAAAAAGAACTCAGGGAGACAAGAGAAAGTGTGGAGAATCTGTGGCCCAAACCCCGGGGAAGCTAACTGATCATCTACAACCAGCAGCGAGTATTTTCTCTGCCTATTTTTTGCATGGGGTCACTTGGATTTTCATCTCCCTGTTTTCTTGACTTTTTCCTTTCTGTCTCCTGGCTCTGTCTCTTAGGTATCAGCTTCCCAGGAGGCAGTTCTCCCTGATCCCAAGGTACCCCAGATTCATTATGTGTCATCCCAACCTTCCAAACTCAGTCTCCACATTTGTTGGCAGGATTGCTCACCTCTGCCAAGGTCCTAACCCTGCCCCTAGGGCCAGCAGCCTTGATGTGTATACTAGGGCAATGGTGTCTTATATCCCTGTCCCCTCACCACTGCAATGGTAACTCCAGTGTGCCTCCTAAAGGCTGAATGAAGACGGATCAGTCAGCTCCTAAGTATTCAGCATCCTAAGGAAATGATACAGTAGTGACTGGTGAAGGCCAGGAACTTGGTTCTGAAATATGAATTGGCATTTTCATGTCAGTGGTACAGTTTTCCTGGTGTCCTGGTACCCTAGTGTCCTGAAATTCACCTGCCATAACCTATAGGAAATCAGCACAGCTGGATCTGTGGCCTTGCTCTGCCATGGCCTGGCTCAGTGACCACATCCAAGCGGCTTAGAACCCCTGGGCCTCTGCTGTCCTCATACTGATAGCACAAGACACACACTGAGCTAGACTCTGGCATATGTCACACATATTCTTGACAGGATTCTAACAGATGTTGTTTTGCTTCCCTTTGTAGATTTTTACATTTGAATTATGTCATTTCAAACAAAATTTGTTTTTGTTGATCTCCCCCCTTTCCATTGCTTCCCTCTTGCCCCCCAAGTCCCCCCCCAACCTTCTTCCAACATTCGTGTCACACATGTGTCCTGTTACCCCTCACACCTTCTGCTGCCCTGGTTTCCTTTCCAATTTAATTACATATAGGCATACTTATTCACTTGTACATATGTCATAAGCTCAGATCCACATATGAGAGAGAACTTTAGATTTTTGGCTTTGGGTATATGCCTAGGAGTTACATAGCCGGGTCATATGGTAGTTCTATTTTTGATTTTTTTAAAGAAAGTTTCCATACAATTTCCATATTTTGTCTCCTTTCGTAAGACGAGACATCTGTGTCAGTGTCAGCTGAAGTTCCTTGCTGTGGGACACACAATTAAAATGTTCACAAGCCACGTGTGAAGTTAGGGGAAGCTTCCCTCCAAAATTCAAGTCTTTTCTTCAAAAAAATACACTTTCCTTCATGGGCTAGCTTTAACTATCAACTGGACACAACCTAGAACCCCTGTGGAAATGAATCTCAGTTGAGGAATTTTCTAGACCAGATTGGCCTGTGAGCTTAATTAGAGGCGGGGGAGGGGGGATCTTGATTGTTAAGTGTGATTCTCTGGATTGCAGCCCTGGAAAAAAAATAAAAGAATAGAGAGGGTTAGTTGAATAGGAAGCTAATGAAAGAGAGCAAGTATTTGTTTGTTTCTTTCTGCTCTTGACTGTGGATATGATGTGACATGCTGCTGCTTGAGTTCTAGCCTGAAATTATGAGCTCCTAAGATTATTTTGGTCAGCTATTTAATCGCAGCAACAGAAGTGAAACTAGCAGACTCCCTTGTAACCCTCCTCTGGAGGTTGGTCTCAGAGGACCCTGAATCATATACGGCAGAAAGGAAACAGAAATATTAAAGGGACCCAGAGCAGGACGACATGGTACTCTGGGGCCAGGTCTTATGGAACTGGTCCTTAAATGTTGCCTGTCCTGCACACAGTCCCTCACCTTTGTATGGTACCATCCTGCAAGCAGCTTTAATTGGGATGTCAGCCCTCCTATCACTGCAGGGCCCTGGACTCAAACTTTACTCTGCAAGACACATAACATGAATACGGGTGGCCCTCCTCAAACACGGCCTACCCAACAGTCTTGCCAGCACAAGCAAGACAGCCATCGGTCTTTCCAAAGTGCCGAGGCACTACAGCAGCCTGGTTTGAACCATGAAGGGCTCTCCCTCACATTCCTCTTCATTTAGAATTCATTACATCTCTCTTTCGGTGAAAGATAAGCCAATCGCTGCCCTTGACAGCTGTTTTCTCCAGGGTCACTCCTTCCAGCCGCCCAGCTAGCCTTTCTTTGGGGATTTGAGCAATGTAACGTTAGGACTATCAATTTCATTCAATCCTTCCAGTCCAGTCTACAGGGACTTGAAGATGCAGCCAAGCCAAATGCCATTAACTATTTGTGCACTGTGTGAGCCAGCAGGACGGAAGGGGACAGAGAGAGCACAGTTTCAAAGAGAAATTTTTAATCTGCTAGTACAAGCAGACTGTAACCATATACAGAAAAGAATGAGGCTGGCCAGTGGTTGACCATTCAGATCAACTTACATAGATTCCAAGCCTGAGTTCAGTGGGCAGCTCAGGAGCAACACACCTTGAATGAAATGCTCAGCTACTGAAGTGTAAAACCAATGCACCCTCAGACTATGTGCAAGCCATGGCGGAAAACCTGTGCACTTGCGGTTCTATGAGCTTCAGTAGAACAAATTTTTTATGGACAGAGTGTGAGTGAGATCACTTTATATGTGGCAGGGGTGTTTTCTCACCCAGAAGACATTGGCACGGGGTGGGGAGGGCAGATTCCAGTTTTCGGAGAACTGAGGGCAATTATTGGCATTTGACAATCCTGTTCCTAGAACAATCCCAAAGAGCAAACACCCTGATCCTCATGTCTTTTGAGTGAGTAAACGAGCTATTGGTGCTTCCGCCATCTGCCAAAGGCAACGCGCCTCAGAAGTAAAGACTGTAGTGTAGGCCAGTGGGTCTCTGTAGGCGAGCCTTTTCCCTCCAGGTGACTTTGGTGATCTCCAAAGATCTGTTCGCTTGTCATAGCTGAGATGTTGAGACTTGTGTTCACTGGGTAGAAGCCAGGGATGTCATTAAACATCCTCCAGCATGCAGAATAAGCCCCACAACAAAAGCTTTTCTGGCCTCACCTGTCAGTGGGGTTGAGATTTGCTAGGGTAGACTGACTCTGCACTCATGAAGCTATGAGGGCTAGCAAGGGGCAGATGAAAAATCACTCAAAATAACAGAAATTTCCATATGGTAACAACATTTTGGGGCATCGCCAGAGCTTTGATGCCTCTCAGATTTGGTAGATGGAACAACCATTTTTAATTTTGTTTTGTTTTGCCTTGTTTTCATTTTCATTTTAGTTTTCAAGACAGGGTTTCTCTGTGTGTAGGTCTGGCTGGCCTGAAATCACCAGGCTGGCTTGAAACTCCTAGAGATCTGCCTGCCTCTGCCACCACCACCAGGCTACATCCAGAGCTCTGTAAATGGCCTAAATAATGCTTTGTTCCCCGGGAACTACATGGCCCAGTCCTAGGTATGCTATTAAAATGTCATCCAAAATTCTATGCATCTAAATTTTAAATGGTGTGCTGGTTGGATTTTGTCAGCTTGAAACAAACTAGAGTCATCTGGGAAGAGGGAACCTCATTTGAGAAAGTGTCTCCATTGAAATGGCCTGTAAGTATGACTTTCTTAATTAATGATTGATATGAAAGGCCCAGCCCACTGTAGGCAGCGCTTTTGGCAGCTCTTCCCCAGTTGGCTTTTGGTCATGATATTTATCATAGGAGTAGAAATCAAAGTATGACAATTGT
Source organism: Acomys russatus (assembly GCF_903995435.1). NCBI lineage: Eukaryota > Metazoa > Chordata > Mammalia > Rodentia > Muridae > Acomys > Acomys russatus. Next base: position 28,220,323 of record NC_067143.1, read on the forward strand.
TCAGGGGTAGGGGGGGAAAGCCTCATGGAAAAAAGAAATATGAAATACGTTGAGTGCCAAAGTATATCAAGCTCTCAAAAGCATGGGTGTTTCTCAGACCTGGAAGCAGATTGCCACCTGCTGTAGGTTCATGCAGTTTCTTGTTCAACAGTACAGCACCACAGGTCTGGGAGCTACCGTGAAATATCCACTACCCTTGGAGGAAAAGGAGGGAAAGCTTACCTGGAAATAGATCACCCTGGAGATAGGAACTTCTCACAGACATGTCTGGAAATGAATGGGCCTACTGTAGAAAGAGACAATGTAAGAAGTGTGTGTGTGTGTGTGTGTGTGTGTGTGTGTGTGTGTGTGTGTGTGTGTTGCACACAAGCAAAGATATATTTGCATATGTATATGGAGGCCAGAGGCCAACCTTAGATGTCATTGCCTACCAACATCCACTTTGGGTTTTTTTTTGGGGGGGCGGGGCGTTGGTTTTTCCTTGGGGGCTGGGGGGATGGTCGAGAAAGGGTTTCTCTGTGTAACCCTTGCTGTCTTGGACTCACTCTGTAGACCATACTGGCCTCATACTCACAGACATTCCCCCTGCCTCTGCCTCCCTAGTGCTGGCACTGGCCTGGGACTCACTGATTTGTCAAGGCTGGCTGGCCAAAGAACCCCAGGGATCCACCCTTTTATTCCCTGTGCTGGGATTACTAGCACACACCACCCCAGCATATCTGTTTTAGGGAGGAGGTTGTTGTTATTTTTGTTTGTTTGTTTGTTTTTGTTGTTGTTGTTGTACATGGCTTCTAGAGATTGAACTCAGATCTACGTGTTTGTGAGGCTAGAACTTCATTGATGAAGGCCCCTCCTTAGCCCCTAGGGGATGTGTTTCCCGTGTTGTGATCTAGTCACTTCTCTGCCTTAAACCCCAAGAACACTTCTAAAAGTCAAAATTCCAGCACTCTGGCAAGTGAGACCCCTCCTGGACTGACTGCACTCAGGTTACCTAGTACCTTGAAGGTATAATCTCCTGTCATTTTCCATGGCTTTTCCCATGATATGCCTCAGGAAGATCCTCCGAAGAGTTATGGCTGTTGGCATACCTTCACCACTTGTGAGAGATTTCAGTGAGAATGTTTTCAATAAGTCAGATATGAAAACACTTGGTCCCTAATTGATGTCACTGTTTGGGAGGACTTGGAGGTAGTGGTGGGAGCAGAGGGAGGGAGCAGTTGAGCTTCCGTAGCCTAGACCCACTTCCAGTTTGTCCTTCCTGTTTTGTGATTAAAGAGATCTCTCAGCTTCCTCCTCCTGCCACCATGGGTACTGCTTACTGCCATGCCTCCCTGACCACGATGGACTCCTAGCATCTGGAACTGCAAGCCAAGGAAGCTTTCTCACTAAGTTGCTTTGGCCATGCTCTTTCCATAGCAACAAGATGTGCCAAGTATGGCGCTGTTTCTAGAGGATGCTTTTCCTGTTGTTTCATTCGGCCTGCCTTCTTAAGCATCCTTGAGCACAGAGCTGCTCTGGTTGTTTTGTCCTGGCCCTAGTTAGTGGGTTGCAGCACCTCTTCGTTAAGATGAGAGTGAAGGAAAGACAGTTTCTAGTTATCTTGAGTGCTGACAGGTAGCACATACCAGCTCAATGACACCTTAAAGTGAGGTCAAGAGGCTGAGAGTCAGGAGACAGGTCATCCTATGCCTCCGCTGTGTTGTTTTCTTTATGTTAACCTCACTAGACCTCATCCTTCTTATCTGTGAAAGGGGGAATCCAAACAAGAACTATGCAGTAGGATTATTGCATAGTTAATAAAACAATGTTTACAAAGTGATTAATTATCACTAAGCCTGGAGAGGACATCCTATTGAGGGGAAATAGAATGCTCTTCATAACAATAACACTGTGGCCAGAAGCAGGCATTTCCCTTTAGGGAGCAGAAGCATTTATCAGAGAATTAAGTTGATGAATGAAGAACCTTGATGGGAAAACGAATGGTTGGTATGCTATCTGTGCTCATGTAGGAGCATGGTAATGGGAGACTGGGGACACGGCTCAGTGGGCAAAGTGCTTACCGTACCAGTATGAGAACCCAAGTCCAGATCTGCAGCTTCCACAGCAAAATTGGGATATGGCAGCAGGGGTCTGTTACCCACGTGGTAAAAATTGGTGGGCATGGACAAGCAGATCCCAGGGATTCACTGGTCAGGCAGTCTATCCAAATCAGTGACCACCTCCCCCCAGGGTAATAAGAGACCCTGTTTCAAAAAACAAAATAAATAATGATATAAGGAACATACTAGGAAGTGACTTCTCAACTCAACACATGCATGCACAAACAAGCATGCCCACATGCATATATATGCATAACACACACACACACACACACACACACACACACAGGGAAGAAAATAATAATAAGTAACCGTCCTTGCTTTAGCTTCCTGGACCAAATAAGATGACGAGATGGACATAAGACAGAATGCCCCTAGGCCTGGATGCATGGCAGCAATGACCTCGTACGGCCCGACACCCCTCTTCCGAGCTGTTTAGGAAAAGAGTATCTGACCAAAGGCCAGAGTCTGTCTACTCCTAACACCCATAAGCTACATGGTTGCAGCAATTGGTACCAATGAGAAGGACAGCATATCACAAACACCAAAGAGATCTTTTGTAGTGAGAGAAAAGTGAAACGTGTTATTTGTATATTTTATGTTACTCTTTTCTCAGGCAGACACCTCTCCTGAAAATAAGATGAGAAGTGGAGAGGGGGAATCTTCACCCTTGGGTGAGAGAATGATTTGAGGCAAAACACTATGATGCTTTTTGCCTGGAGAGTAAGAACTTCCGCCTGAATCCTCCCCCCACCACCACCCCCCACCCCCTCACCCCTGCACCTTCTTCTCTGCTTCCCTTCTTCCACCCTTCCTCTCAGGCACCCCTCCCTCCCAGGCTTTTCATGACTGCCCTCCTCCCTGTCTCAGGCCTCTGCTGCTGGTTTCCCCTTAGCACTCCAGGGAGGCAGAGAGCTGTAACCAGACCTGGTGAGCGATGGTATCAGTGGCCTCTGGTGACTGGCACTTTGACTAAAAGCCTCCTGTCCCTCTCGCACTGTGATTGAGTTTCTTTCTCCTGGTCCATAGTTCCCTCCCTTTTTTTGAGGTAGGATCAGAGCCAAGGGGCACCTGCTAATGTAAGCCAGCCTCTGATATGAAGGACCGACAGTCCCTGAGCTAAGCAGGCAGCCTGGTTAGCTCTGAACTGACAAGGAACCTTGGTGAAAGAGACCTAAGCATAATTGCACCTCTTTGGTCACTGTGATACTGGGGCAAGGGGACTTAAAGTAACACTTGACATCACCAACAGGCTGGACTATATGCCACGAGAGACCCAGAGAGCTACACTCTGAATGAAAGCAGAATGCTTAGCAAGGCAGGGTGGGCTTCTTGCCACCCGAGAATGGTATGCAGGTAAGCAGGGCTACCAAAAAAAGCCAGACACTGAACTTCATCTCCCAACTTAAAAGGCAGAACCTTCAGTCATAGCTAAGGTGTCTCCAGATGAAACCAATAAGCATCCAAGGAAGAATGAAGGTGAAAGGGAACCACGCTGGGCAAAACCAAAGCTGACTTTGAACCTTTACAGATGAATCAAAGTAAAGTTCGACTGCTGATGGTTCTTAGAGCCCAATTGGAGACTGGGCAGATAAAGACTACCATCACTTCACACTCGAGAGGGTACGCGGGCTCTCTGCACTGATGCCTGGAAAGCTTCTGTCTTTGGGAGCTGGGTTCCTTGTCACTGGGGTAGGATTAAGTCCACACACCATGTGGAACCTAAAGTTTCTGAGGGAGGGGGATGGAGAACTATGGACCCCAACTGTAGGAAAGATATAATACACATCCAAGGAATGAAAACAGAAAGAGATTCTGTAATATTGACCTATAACATGCTAAACATTGATCTTTTGCTTCAATTATGCAATACGTAATAAAGGGTTTCAATTATAGAATTAAATAAATACAAAGCATATGAGGGTAATTATCTACTGGACAGACATTACTTACAGAGAATGATTCAAAGCCCTCAATTAACTTAATACTAATGGGGATTGTTTGGCCAAAGAAGAAAGTAAAGCTGATGCTAGAGAAATGACATGCAAAACTTAATGTGTCTCTCGGTGCCTATAAAGGAATGTAGGAGATACAGGGAAAGGTAATAAGAAAGAAAAACACAATAGCTTAATTAGTTAGGGGACTTAGAAAACTTGTAAAGTTTTGCCTTATGTAGCGAGGGAGAGACTTGCCCCTTAGAGAGTGAGCCTGGGACTAGTCCTCAGCAGCATGTTAAATAAATATCTTCCTTTTTATGTGTTATTAATAGAAATCATAATAAGATGCCAAAGAAATAAATGACAGAGAATTGTGGCAAAAGGATGGGCTGGGTAACAATAATTGGCCACTTCTTGGGGGCGGTGTGCTGGTTGACTTCACATGGCCACTCCACTCAGCTAAAGGACACCCAGCAGCAATACATTGTTTCCAGGTGTGGCTATTATACTGAGAATTTTGGTTTCTTTAAAAATCCAGTTATGTTATGTGAATATGTTTTTGTTTTAATCCCAGGTGTGGGGTATGGGGCTGCTTCAGATTGTTTATATCTGATAACTATGATGTGTCTTGTGCTCTAGCAAGGGCATGATTTTTTTTTTTTTTTTTTTTTTTGCCATCTACAGACAGTTTAATACTGGAAACTCATGAGAGGGAGGGTATAAATTGGAGAGCCCTGAGAGGGCCTATGGTGACTACCACTCTGCCTGCTGCCGCTTGTTCCTGCTGTTGTTAGTTTCTGCTGCTAGGTTTGATATTGCTGGATTGCTAGTTTGCTGGTTTGCCAATTTGCTCGATTTCTGGATATTCTGACAAAGAAGACTGGACTTGCCCCTAAGAACCCAATGACCCTTATCACCTGAAAGTAGGAGTAGTTTAAAGAGGTCAATGTCCCCTTTCTTCTCTAACCTTCTTTGTCACCTACCTAGTGTTAGGGGTTGGAAGGGATTGGAGAAAAAAGGTGGTAGATATAAGAACCCACATAATATAGCTTAAATATATATATATATATATATATATATATATATATATATATATGTACACACACACACACATGCCTACAGGTTTTGAGGGAGTTAACACTAAATCTGATAAATGAATAAATGTAATGATCCTCACCAAGGATGCAGGCAACTGAAAAAGCAGGGATGTGAACTGGCTTTGAATTGGGATATTGATCGTCTCTTGCTCTTGAACCTGAAACTTCTAATTCTCTGGCCTATGAATTTCAGCTATGACCTGTGCCCCACGGATCTTCTGGCTCAAACTTAGACCAAATCTCATCATTTGTTTTCCTGGTTGTGGTGGGGCCATTCCTGTATATATCCCATTAATCCTATGGGTTGTGTTTCATTGGGGAATTATAAATAGAGTTTTGCAAAGTATCTACTGAATAGAAGAGAGTATTTCATGAAACCCCATGTAGTGATCTGTGACCCAGGAATGTTCTAAGCTCCATGGAACAATCCCATTTTGTGGATTTTAGCTGGACTGTAGAATTAGGGCTGCTTACTATGACAGGAGTCATATACCAGATTGGTAATAAAGCTGAGAGAAGCCTTTTCACCACCCACTACACATCTCTGCCCCTCTCACCCTACCCTGTGGCCTCCATGAGTGGCTTGCACTCACACTATCTCCTCACCATCCCATGGGCCAATGGGAGACACTGGAAACTACATACAAGATCCCCAGTACTTATTTAATAAAATGAACTAAAAACTGACATAGTAAAATATATATACACACACACACACACACACACTTATATATACACATAAGAGACAAAGGGTCCTAAAATGGTTATCATTCAAGTACCAACTTCTCAGTTTGAAAAAAATAATTTAGTTGTACCTGAAGTATACACAGAGAGAGAGAGAGAGAGAGAGAGAGAGAGAGAGAGAGAGAGAGAGAGAGAGACTACCTATTCCTTCCTCGTTGAATGTAACCATATCCTAAATTTTGCTTTTTTGTTTAATTTCATCATATTGTGTAGACACACAGACTTTCATTTTGCGTGTTTACTTTGTTATTGTAGTTAACTCAAAAATACTTTCATGGAGTTAAAACCTCTTGTTACCTGCTCTAACATACCATCCTGCAACTGTACACATAATCCATGGAAATGTGGTGGCCATCAAGGTAATGCCCACCTTGTATGTGTATGTGCTACTGTGAACGTTCTCTGGGCCTCCTAATACACATATGAAAAAAAAAATCTTATCTGTTTCTCGTCCATTACTATGGAGTGTCCTCCTTTTCCATGCTTCATAAAGTGTTTTCTTGTGTAGTCAAAGTTTATTTATAGTAGTCATATATTTTAATGCTCTTAACTTTCTTCTTTTATTAAAATATGCCATCTGGGATCACTTTCTTCTCTCTATCTATCTCTCTATCTATCTATCTTTCTCTCTATCTATCTATCTCTTTTATAGTGGAGCCCTCTGGAGTTAACATGTCAAGTGCAGGGAATGGTGCAATGCAACCCCTTGTGTACACATTCTTTTACTTACTACAGTGAAGTATTGGAGATCCATCCATATTATTGTATGTAAGTAGTTATTACTTCTTACAATGAGAAGCATTCTATTTATAGTTTTAATATATTTTCTGTTCACCAAATGATGACATTTGGCTGTTTTTATAAGTACTGGCTATTATGATAAAAAAATAAAATCTGCTACAACCTATAAGTACAAATCTTTGCACAAATGCATGTTTTCATTTGTGTGTGTATTGTGTCCATGCATGTACACATGTGTGTACACAGGTGTGCTTTCCAGTGCGTGCATGTGTATAGGTCAGAGGTTGATGCTGGGTGTCTTCCTCCATTGACAGGATTTCTCACTGGCCCTGAAGATCACTGTTTAAACTATGCGAGCTGTTTAACAAGTCACTAGGATGCACCCATCTCTGTCCCTGACCCACTGTCCAGAACAGGGGTTATGGACATATGCCACTATGGCCAGCTCTTGATGAGTGATGAGGATCCTAGCTTCACACTTGCAGCAAGCATTTTTCCCCCACTTATATTTTCCTCCAATCTAGTGCTTGCTTTTCATTGTCTTGACAGTGTCCACTTTAGAATAAATCCTTTTGACTTTGGTAGCCTATCGATTGTTTTTTCTTTATAGCTATATTTCTTATATTTAAATCTAGGCATTATTATTATATATTATTAGTAATATGGTAGGTATAATTCCATCATCTTCAGTCCATCTTCTATTATTCTCTCGGCATTTCTTTCTTATCCTTCTTCCTCCTTTCCTGGCACTTTCATGCATTATGTGCCCTACTTCCCACTTGTTAACTTTACCTCTTGGTTTCTTCTGGTTGCTGCGTGCTTTATGGCACCTTCCTTTTACTTACCACTAGTTATCACTGTGGACCGCATCTCCTGCCAGGCCACGGCCTCACAACAGGATGCCTTTGGACTCTTCAAGACATCCTTTATGCCACAATTCTCATCTTTAATTTTACATATACTATTTTAGTTTAGGCAATTTATGATATCTTTTTATAGCTTACCCTCTTTGTGAGAATCCAGCTGCAAGTATTTTAAGATCAGCTGGTATCGTCCTGCGTGTCTTTAGTTCCATCTTCACTGGATCCTGATTGCTTTGTTGCTCTGTATGCTGTTCATTTTGAATAGTTTCCCAATCCCATACACATACACACCAGTTCAGTTATTTAATCTTTTATTAATCCCATCCAAAAATTATGTTTTCAATTTCATGTCTTTCTTAAATCTCCCATTTCTCCTAGCATGCTTATGTTTTCATCTACCGCTTAAATACCTAGCATATATCTATATACAAGAAATTCATGACTGTTTTAATGTCTTTTCTTTCCTGCATCAATATGCTCTTTTATACTTATATTCAATGATTCTTATTTTGGTTGTGGTTCAGATGCTTCTGTTATTTACAAGCCTAGTGATTTTTGGTTGGATGCCAGTTAGCAAAAGAATTTTTTAATAAGTTAATTAGTTGTTGGGTGTCAATTATATCTTTCTTTAAAACTATGTGGTTTTAGTCTGACTCACAGGTTACTTGGAATCAGATCCTTCTGAGGCTGGATTTCAGGCTTTGTTAGGGAGGGTTTAAAGTGCCCTTCAGACTAGCAGGCCCCAGGAAGCTCAGGAACCAGGGAAGATGGGACCACAAAAAAGTCTGGAAATGGCTACCTCCCTCAAAAAGTCTATTGATGGGCTGACACCTACTCTGCCAGTTCTGCCCGGAGATGACAATGTTTATTACCTGAGAGACCTCACCTCTGCATTTGATCGTCGCCATATATCATTTATCCCCTCTCTCTATCCTCCCATGCCATGTCACTGCAGCCACCATCTGGAAAGCCACACTCATTGCCTTCTGTGGCCTAGGTGTTACACAGGCTGCCAGGTCTTACTTGGTTTAGAGAGTTGCTTTTCTGTGCTCCTCTGGTGAAGGCAGTAGGCTCACACAATTTCCTCCTACCAATCTCCCTGTTGCCAGTTAATTTCACCAGACCTTTAGCAGTAATTTTACTTTTTTTCCAGAATCAAATTAGTCCAGTTCTTGTTGAACGCTAGGAAACAGATTACTGCCTATTTCCAGGAGTTGGGTAGTTTTAAGTGTACATAGGTCAATTCCTAGGCAGAGCTCCAGGGGCTCCTTGTGGCTCACTAGGACACTTTATATGCCTATCATTACTATTGCTATCGCTCTGCCCCACCTATCCTGGCTTTTTGGCTCCCTCACATCTAGTTCTGTCTCTTCAACTTAGTAAGAGCACTAGCCTTAGTCTGAGTCCTTCCTCCCTGAGCTCTAGTGTACCATCGCCCCTTTGATGGGAGGCAACACGTATAGGGTCTGCTTGGTTTGGTACCCTTGCAAGTAGATTGTCATCTTTGCTGATGTCCAGCCTCTAAACGTTGATATTTCACAGGCTGGAGATGTAGCTCAGTTGGTAGAAGTGCTCGGTTAGCACTCACAGAACTCTGGGTTCAATCCCCAGCAGTGCATAAACCAAGTGTGATGCTGTTTGTCTGTAATCCGAGCACTAGCACTCGGAAGTTGGGGTGATGGGGAGTTCAAGGCCATCTCTTGCAACCCAGCAAGTGCAGACCAACCAGGGCTACAGGAAACCCTGTCAGCTTTGGCTTTGTGTGTTTTACCTGATTGATTATGTAAGGCAAAAGTATATGAAGAGAACTGGAAAGATGGCTCAGCAGTTAAGAGCACCTGTTGCTCTTCCAGAGGACTAGGGCTTGGCACCCAGCACTCACGGGATAGCTAGCAACCATCTGTAACTCCATGCAGTTCAAAGAGATCTAACACCCTCCTCCGGTCTCCATGGACACCAAACCATGTTGCACACACTTACATGAAGGCAGAACACTCATACACATTTCTTTTTGTTTTTAAAAGTATAAGAATGTAGTCTCGCCTCCTAAAACTGGAAGCAGACTACTATTAAGTTTTAAATGTCAATCTTTTTTTTTTTTTAATTTCTAAAACATCTGGTTTGTACACTGCAGCTTCTGAAGTCTTGGGGAGTCTTGGGTTTCCCTGCCTGCTGGCTTTCACTCAAGGTATCTTTTTATTTTGGTTTGTGGTTTTATTTTTAATGAGCTACTTATTCTCATCTAGAACTCTAGTTGAGAATGAGGATCCATCTTCTGGTTGGAATTAGTTTTTAGTTCTGGCAGGCACCTGTGGAAGCCACCATTCCCTTAAGCCGAATTCTCAAATCGAGTCTTATTGACTTCCCAGATGGCAGGTTTGAAGGCAGAAGACAAATAAAATGGTTACCTTGTCAAATTTCTCAAGGAGTAGTCTCACCTCCTGAGTTCAATTCCAAGTTGTATTTTAGCAGTCCCCTGAAGGTAAAAAAAAAAAGTAGGATTTTTCAGCATTCAAATGATGTGGCTCTTTAGAATCCTAGATGTACTACGTCTCCTACCAAGATCTCTTCCTTGCATGGATACCAGGCATTAAATTTAAGACCATGCAATGAACTTAGAAAACAACTTGAATCAAAAGCCAGATGATGAATCAGGTTGCAGCCTGCAACCTCAGCACACAAGGGGTCTCAAGCCAGAGGATCACAAGTTCCAGATCAGCCTGGGCTATAAAATGAAAAGGCCTTGCTTCCCGGTTAGTACTCTGTTGCTATGATAAAACACCAACCAAAAGCAATGTGGGGGGTGGGGGGAAGGGGGAGGAATGGGTTTATCCTATACTTCCATGTTACCTCCCATCAGTGAGGGAAATCAAAGCAGGAACCCAAGGCAGGAATCTGAAGCAGAGACTCAGACAAGAGACCATGCAGAAACACGACACACTGACATGCTCCCCAGGCTTGCTTAGCTACCTTGTGTGCTCCAGCCCTACCTACCTAAGACCGGCACCACCCACCATGGTCTGATCCCTCCCTATCACAATGAGAAATTAAGAAAATGCCCAATAGGCCAATCTGATGGGGGCTACTTCTCAAGTCTGTTCCCTCCCCCCGGGTGATTCCATTTGTGTCAAGGTAACAAAAACTAACCCACATCTCATCTGCCTTCATCCTTTTTAATATCTTATGTGTGTGTTTAGAGATTTTAAAATTGTATTTATCAGACATAGCTTGCTGTTTCAGTAAGCCTGGGCTCAGAGTTCATTCAAATGAGGAGAAAGCACATCCCAGCATGTTACTTCTGAGTGTCCAGTGCTGGGCAAAGACATTGCCATGAAATTCCATCTCAACATCCTGGTCCTTTGTATCTCAGATCACTCCTTTCTCTTGCGTGATCTGAAGGCAAAGAGAAAACCCTGTTCGCCTGGCTTGCTTTTCATCCTAGGAGCTAGATTCATTTATTATTTGGATGTTTCAGTGGGAGATTCAAACTTGGTGTTTTTCTAGAAAGCTGGTCACTTGTCTTGGCACCTGGCGTTCGGCTTGCTACCCCGGCTTTGTGCTGTAATTGTGGGCCTAGCTCTCATACAGACTGCCTATTCCCGGGATGCACACGCACTGGTTCACTCATCCATCTGAGAACTCTTGTGGTACAGCACTGTGTGTGTGACTCTCTGCATCACAATGTTTTCTCTTCTTCCTGCACAGGTGAACTTTGCAATAGCGTGTTCTTACGTTTACACACAGTTCTAGAACTTAAGCTGAGAACTCATGAAATGATTGAATCTGGCAAGAATGAATGTTGACCTTGATCAGAAAGGAACTATACTTTTGATTTCACAATAGTCCCTTAATGAGTGGTAGTTTTATATAATCTGCGTGGAGAAGAGTTGGCAGCCCCCTGAGTCCTGCTTCTGTGATCACTATCCAGTAGCCCACGGGGCTGGGTTCTTTCATCACAACAGAGTCTCATGTACAAAACTAAAATGTAGTTTCTGCTAACAGGGTGTGACTTAATATGCATTCGATGGGACTTTGCTGCAAGTCAGCAGGCCAGAAAATGGTTCCTGTGCTGCCTGCCCTTCCCTTCTGCATGGATTCACAGCTGGCCTCCAAAGAAAGGTTGCATGGAGCAGAGTGAGAACTAAAGAGGAGAGACAAGTTTCTCCCCACCTGGCCTCTAGGCTGATGGCCCCAGGTTCTGAGACAGGGAGGTATGTCTCACCAATGTTGTCTCAGATCAGACACTACTAGGGTCTTCTGAACTGTCACTAGGCTCTCTTGTGTGATCAGTGTGTAGCTTACCAGATGACCTCTTGCTCCTTTGAAGAATCTGATGCCTGAAGCCTCTCTCCACATGGGTCAACTTGCCCGCAGAATGAGCCCTTTGAACAAGCCCACAGATTGTTTCACCTTCATTTTCACCTATGGTACCTCTCTAGTTCAGAAAAATCCCCTTTCACTGACATACTCCAAACGTGCTGCTCTAGCAAAGCACCCACACGCACACTGAGCTAGCCCATTCTTTTTACTCAGAGGCCCAGCCTACAGGAAGGCTGACGGCAACACATACCAAGTGTTCTACGTGGTTTTGTGACATGCTTTTGTTCTTTATGAAGGTCACAGCAAAGCCCTTTTCAAAAAGGTCTTTCCTAAAACATCAGTTTAACTAGTTAAAAATTGGTAAATAATCTGAGGTCACCTTTTAAAGATAGAAATGGCCAATAGATATGTAAAATTGTCTTGCTTTCATTAACTATCAGAGAAATGTATACTGTGTGCATATGGCACACTGGACCCCACTAATATGTTCAATTAATATGTACTAAGGAGGATTTTTTGACATCTCCTTCCTGACTCATCTGTATGCATGACCGCATAAGGGGCTCCAGAGTCATTTAGCCAGCTTTAAAAATAAAAAAATAAAAAGGCCACTTCAGACCTGTTCCAGGTGGCCTGCGTATTGTATGGCACCTGTTGGCTGAATGCCTTAGCTAGAAAGAAGAGAAGTCTGTTTTAGAGATTGTAAGGAAAGACCATGAATTAGGCAATGGGCATGGACTGGCACACTGACCCATAAAAAGAAACCCAGGCTTGCAACACAGTGGTTCTCCCACGTTTCCTAAAGAAGCCCCCGTGCCAGTACAAGGGTCCCTGTCTTCGTCCAACCCTGTCCACGGTTTAACTTGCTAATTATCTATCTCCTTTCCCTACACATCTTTCTGTCCCCCTCCTTCAGATGGCTGTGCTGGCCTGTTGGCTCATATGTGCCCAGCTGCCAGGCAAACGTGCCTTCCCAGGCTCACGTCCCTCATTCCACCACCACTCCCCCCAATCCTTTCTTTGATTCGTCTTTAGCAGAGAGACGCGATACACACTGGAATTGAAAGAGAGGAGTGAGTGAACGCTTCAGGGCCAATTCCGGGAGTTCTCGGGCCTGCTTCAGCGTCTTTCTGGAGTCAGAAGTCCTGAGTCAGGATGCTCATCTGTCTCCTTTCCACGTGGGACGTTGTGGCCGGAGATGCAGGAGGCTCTCTTCCACACCTCCAACTCCTCCACCCTGCTTCTTGGTGCTGAGAAGCATGGAAGCAGAGCAGAGGCGACCTTTCCCAGCTGTGCTCATGGGAAGCCTCCGCCCCTTGCTAGACAGCGGCAGATGGGCTTTAACTGGGATTTTTAAAGTTAATGCAGAACCGGAGTTAATGTTTCTCCTGTCACCCAAAGGATGAGAGGTGGTAAGCACACATTAATGAGTAATAAACATGGCTGCTTTTCCTGAAACAGACGGAGATTATAGCTGGGAAGTAGGGTGAGGGTGGGGCCCTGGAAGTGAGGCTTTTCAGTGTCCTGGAACAGACTTGCTCCCTTTGCTGCCACAGTCTCCCCTCCTCGTCCTGGGAATGTTTTCAAGGCACACACTTGCAAACATGTTTGGTTTTTGGGGTTTTTTTTTTGTTTTGTTTTGTTTTTTTCCCTAAAGCAAACACATTTTTTAAATAGCCCTGGTTTTGGGGTTTTGTTTTTTTGTTTTTGTTTTTGTTTTTTTGTTTGTTTGTTTGTTTGTTTTTTGGAGGGAGTTGTTTTGTTTTGTTTTGTTTTAATGTCCTGTGGTCATAAGACTCAAGTCACTTCTGTGAGGTCCATGTGCCTGATGACTCAAGGATCCCCCTAGAGGTTGAGGTGACCTCTGTCAGTTGGTTTATCCCAAATTATAAGACATTCAGCTTTCAGCCGTAAAGGCTTTCTTTCCAAACAACAGGCATTATGGCAACAGAGCAATCATGGCAGACTCAAGAAGCAGATGTGTAGGTTTCTCAGAGTCATCAGCATCACGTCCATGAGAAGGATCATTTCATAAAGTGAGGGAGTCACGTCACCTCCTGGAAGCAAGCTGGGTGCCACCACCCGTGGGAGCCACCTTCTCCACCATGTTGCTTCTCTGTGTCCCTCCTGTGCCTGCCCCATTTCTAGTTTCTCCTGGCAGAAACTTGTATCAATAAACGTTTCCATTAGGACCTCAAATCATATCTTATATTGAAAATGGTAATGTTAACACTTTTTGGGGGGTTTTGTTTTGTTTTGTTTTGTTTGAGACTGGGTTTCTGCGTAGCCTTGGCTGTCCTGGACTCACTTTGTAGACCAGGCTGGCCTCAAACTCACATTGATCCACCTGCCTCTGCCTCCCGAGTGCTGGGATTAAAGGTATGTGCCACCACACCCAGCTAACACTGTTTTTTTACTAAAGTACAGAAAGAGAGTGCAAACGTGGTAAACTGAGTACCAGTTAGGAATTTCTTACAATATATAAAGCTAACTCAGTGAGAAAACCCATAGCTGGTGCTTTTTTTTTTTAACCACATGAAGTAAAATTGCTGTTGTTTCCCTTTTAAAGATAGAGATTTTAAAATATATAGATTTTATCCTTCACCCTTCAGTGCCACCTAATGAGGAAGTCAGGATCCATCCAAATACTACCTTGGATATTGGGTGGCTGCACTAAAGTGACCACAGTGATCATCCCTTAAGCCCCATTCCATCTGAGGACCATAGTTCCCAGTAAACAAGAGGCCGGGGAAGGTGGATAGATAGAGACTAAGGCACAGGAACTGAGGTCCTAGCTGTAAAATTCCATGGGAACACACACACACACACACACACACACACACACACACACACACCACTGGTTGCAGCTTGTGGTAGAGACTGACCGTAGTTTGCAAACCACCTAGTCAGACCAACAGAAATGCAGGTTTGAGGAACATCTCAAAGCAATATTTAAATATCTACCACAAGTTGGGAAGTCAGCCACAGCTGCCTGATCTAAGCTAATCCAGCCATAGAAACAACCACCTATGTACTTTAGCTAATGCTAAGCTTAAGCATTTTTCTGGAGCTGGGGCTAAGGCAGATAGGCAGGCAGACAGACAGATACACACACACACACACACACACACACACACACACACACACACACACACACACACTTTATGTAAACAGAGCCATCTGTGTAAGTTCTGAGGTTCAGGACACAGGAGTACAGCATCATCTGAGCTTCCTTTGGGTGCCATTCATGTCCTCAGTCCTTGAGGCACTACATGTCCCCAAGTTTAATTGAATTGATGGTCTCCAAACGCACAATAACTTAATGATTATAAAGTCAAAGAATCAAACTTTTGCGTTTTCATACTACAAACCAAACAAACGTTTGAATCCCTTTCAGGCTGTGTATGTTGGACCCCAACTTCTCAAGGTGATAGCACAAAATGTGGAACCTTAAGGAGATAATCAGATTGCGAGGATGGTGCCCTCATCAAAAGGATTAGTAACCCCATCAAAGCAGCCATGAGAGAGGTGCTCTCACCCTTTACCCTGAGTACAGGAAGAAGGCAGGCAACAGTCTATAAACCAGGGAGCCAGAAACCAGACTGCTAGCCCCTTAACTTTGTATTTTACAGTCTGGCATATAAAAAAGAAAGTCTGATATTTAAACAACTCTTTTATTCTTCTGAAAGTCATCCAAGCAGATTAAAACAAACTGGCTGGAAAAAAAAAAACAACCATAATCTCTAAAAACACAAACCTGGCTTTAGGATGAGGTGATAGTTGGGAAAGCTTTGAGGTGTTTGCTAGACAGGCAGAGCATTGCCATGAAGGGACTGCTTGAAGGTGATTCTGGTGAGGACCCAGCCACCCATGAGGGGCACTCTGGGGAAGGCTTTGATCTTCCTTGCCAACAGGCCCATAGTCCTGCACAGGGTGCTGGCTGAAATGGATGGTGAAGCCCATTCTGATGACCTCTCTGGTGGAAAGGAGCAAAATGCTGTTGAACAGATGGTAAGAAGCTGTCACCGTAACACCGGGGTGACAACGGGAAAAGGCCTAACTAGTTATGCTTATGTTCTGGCATCCTGTGGAAGGAAGGACTTGAATGCCTTAGAGTTGCTTGTTTACCTGAGGACATTTTCAAAATGTTGAAGAGCAGCTCTGCTCCCCCTGACCACCTGCAGATGCAAGAAGAGGGAGAGATGTGTTGAGGACGGAGTTGTTATGCAAGAAGAAATCAGAATGTCCTAGCCACCATCCAGGCCCAGATCCAAGGCTTTGACTTGGCCCACCCCAACACCTATGCCAGCTATGAACTGCTGGACCATGGGAAGGGGCTGGTCCTGCAGATCCAAAGCTGCATGATCTCCACAACACAGGGCAACAACAGGCTTTCTGAGAGAAGTCCCGAGAGGCTCCAGTATAGATAGTGTAGCAGAAGCCAGAGGCCTCCAACCAGATCAGTGACTCACTGCATTGAACATTTGCAAGTAAAGCTGTTTGGCAGGAATATGTGGCACGTGGTAACATACCACAGCTTCCACAGTTTTTTGGTTTTGGGTTTTGTTTTGTTTTTTTTTTTACTTTTTTTTTTTCTTTGTTGTTTTATTTGTTGTTTTTTTGCTCTGTTTTCTTTTAGGGGGATGGCATTATAAGAAGAGATGGGGAGATGAGTGGTATTGGGGTGCTTGATGTGACATTCACAAAGAATCAATAAAAAAAAATTTTTTTTTCAAAAGATCATCTGGGTGCCTCGGCCTTTTCACACCACAGAAAGGAAAAGAGCATGCTGGGAAGACATCAAAGACTCCATTTGTTTTACTCCTATGCTGGTTTTCAGAGCTGAGAACAGGTTCAATCCAGTACCTACACAGCCACGGGAGTGAGAGTGGGGTCGGGACTGACTAGGGGATTTCTGAGCCAGATGCTTCATGATTTCCTCTTCACTCACTGATCTGGAAGCGGCACCTTGGTTAGGTAAAACCATCTGCAAGCTCTATTCAAAGATGAAAGGTTACGTTCATAAGCTATATATTGGTGGAGTGTGGGAGGGAGGGGAGGGGGGAACCTCAGCGGAAAGGCAGGTTCCTTGTACTCACTGAGACTGAAGCATTTGTTGCTCCAGCCTGGCTTAAAGTGAGATGCTTCATCCACTCTTTTCCACCACACAGGCTTCTCCTGGCCGACCTGAGGGAACCTGCTAGGGAAATATCAATAGGAAGTTCACTAGGCAGTTGAGTATAATACGATAGGAGAGAGAACATGAGATTGTGGGTGGGGGGAGGGCCAGGAGCGGGCGGGGAAGGGCACGTGGGGTTTGCACTTGAGGAAGAATGTCGGTGCTACCCTGCTCCGGCATTCCGCCATCCCAGACTCTGCACAATGCCGGCAGTTCATAAAGACACCTCTGGGCTACACACAGTGATGCATCCCTATTGCTCAAATTCCAACTGGAAACACCCACACCCCCAACAGCACTTGAGGTGAAGATCAACCTGTGTCTAGGTTTTCTGTCTTCACTGTCCCCTAACCACCAACTTTGTGTTGGTCCGATAATTTTAGAGTGAAATCTAACTGCAAACTCACTCTTTCTTTACTCTGGGCTGATGTTACCTGCTCCTCCAAAATAGTAAAATAACATTCCAAAGCTTTAAAGCTATTGCAATTTTGATTGAACAGTGTTGAGCACACTGGTTCATTTGGGAAGTACTAACCACTCTGTTACTTGATGTCTTCCTTCCACAAGACGCAGGAATCCTTCCATTACGGCTTTCTGTGAACAGCCCTGTCGGGTGGGTCCAGAGCCTCACCACACTTAGAGGCTCTGAGGAAAGAGAGACAAGGCAAAGAAAAGTGGCATGCCTTTCCTGTCCATGCCCCCCTCCAACATCCTGGTGCCTGTTCTCCCAGTCCTCAAGTGAATCTGGCTTCCCTCATCTTCATCATCTCTATGGCTCAGTTGCCCCAAACCTTCCTCATGATTGCTACCGCCAGCATGCAGCCTTACGGCACACGGAAGCATGCTCTTTGGAGACTGGCCCGAGGGAACCCAACTCCCATCTCTGCTCAGGCCCCTTGCTTTCCCTGACTCCTTTCTGTAGTCCATCTCCATCATCTTTCTTTTCCCTTTCTATACACTTACGAAAGGCACTTAGCTTAAGAAAATAGGTTCCGGGGGCCCTATTAAAAGTGTTCCCACAACTGGGTGGTGATGGCACATGCTTTTAATACCAAAACTCGGGAGACAGAGACCAGCCTGTTCTACAGAGATATAGTTCAAAGGCAGCCAGGGCTACACAGAGAAATCATGTTTCAAAAACAAAACAAAACAAACAAATGCTCACTAACCTGGGACACTATTCAGCAGAGACAAAACTCCAAACAGGTATCAAGCAAGCTTTTCAAAGGCAAACTTCTGCCCTTCTTCATCTTTTCCTCTTAGACGAAATAGGCCCACACTCTTCCCGTCCCCTTTCCTTGAAGAGCATCTCCCTCTCACCTGAAGACCATCAGAGAACTGGACTATCTCTCCATTGCTTCCTTCAGTCCTTTGAGATGAAAGCACAGCTGAGAAAATGCCCATGGGGGTGTGACTTTATTCTGTACAGCTGTGGCCGATGTCTTCACCAATTGGCTGTTTCTAAAATTCCTTACAGTCACCAAGACACTATCCCACAGAGGACTCAGTTCCAAAGTTCTACATACTGGCTGAGGGTCACTGGGTCTGGCACTGGCTGTACAATATCAGCAACAGGTTTGTCTCAGTCTGCAGGTGCAGGTTTCTTGTCAAACAATGCCAGTGTGCATTTTTAATCCCAGCACTTGGGAGGCAGGAGGAGAGACATGTGGGTCTGTGTGAGGGCACCAGCCTGGCTCACATAGTAAGTTCCAGAACAGCCAAGGCTACATGAGAACCTATCTCAAAAAGAAAAAAAAAAGTCAAAACCCCAGACGCAATGTAGAATGAATGATTGATTGATTGATGTTCTACTGTCCAGTTTGTTTTCTTTTGTTTTGTTTTGTTTTGGGGAGGTGGGGTTCTCAGAGCAAAGCTCTTCCTGGATTCAGGCCATTGTAACACTTGCACCACAGCATGTGTGACACTTTCTGAGGCCCTTCAGAACTTGTTCACCCTGCATGCCGCGGGGCTCACCAGGCTGTGCAGCCTTGCGACATCTTCCCAGAATGTTCTTCAACTCGTCAAAATTTATCGAAGAGCTACTTGTTGAAACCCCACGTTTCTGAGCAACCAGAGAGAGAGATGCATGTCTCTATTGTTTCTGCAACTCACAGGGGGCTTGATGATTTTTACCATGACCTTCCCCAGAAAGGATCTCCAAAGGGATGGTTCCCACCGAACACAAGTTGGTGTCAGCCATTCTGCATTGAAATGATCTCCAGATTTCAGCTTTGCAAACACCTGGAATGTCATCGTCACTTTTGAAGGCAGCCTCGCTATGTCCAGGCCATAGATGATTCTAAAGTCACAATCATTCTCTTTGCCTTGGGCTGCTAGTCATTCCTTCTCAATAGAACCTTCACCTACTACCACTCCCAAACAGACATGTTCCATCATGTTATACAGGGACAGCCCAACGCACAGCCCACACAACACACACACACACACACACACACACACACACACACAAAGACAATTGTCTCTTTCTCACTAAGGAACTTTGGACTTTGTATATCTGGGCTCTACAAAAGTACAGCAGGTTCATGACATGTGGTCCCCACACCAACTCGATGTATTCATTCACCTGGAAAGGCAGATTGAGCCATCTCCATCTTACCAGTGTGAACACTGATGCCCACAGTATCCTCAGAAAACCTTAAAAGGGAGTCATTGTCACTGGGCCTTGGTGGTAATCTCCTTTAATCCCAGCACCGAGGAGGCAGAGGCAGGAAGATCTCTGTGAATTCGAGGCCATTTTGGTCTACAGAGCAAGTTCAAGGACAGCCAGATCTACACAGGAAGGCCCTATCGTGAAAAGCCAAAAAGGTCCTCTCCACCAAGCACCTACTCTGTACCTCAAACATCCTTTATCCCTATTTGGTTGCTCACCACTCTGCCTCCTGTCGGCTCCCCAGAGCTCCCCAGGACTTGAGTCAGAACCTCCTGTCGGCTCCCCAGAGCTCCCCAGGACTTAAGAGTCAGAACCCTCCACCAAGTTGTTCCCAGTACTTTCTTCCTCCACAGTCTCAATCATAATTTCTGTAATATGTTTGGCTGTCTCCTCAACAAGCATCAACAGCTTTATTCATGCAAGTGCCATCTCTGCCCCAAACCCCAGCCTCAGCCAATGAAACGTGTTCTAGTAAAAAATACTTAAGGCCTTCTGAACCCTAATCCTATAGTCTCTTCCATTCTAATACCCATACTTGGGAAACAGTTTCTCCCAGTGCTCCTAGTATATAAATCCCAAAATGAAGGTTCATTAGTATTTCCGTTTTCTTTAACTTTAAATATAAGACTATCAGCAACAGGAGATTGCAGCAATAGGCGATAAGGTCTGTGCCTATAAAGACTGTTCCATATAAGTGGGCAGTGCCTACTGAAATCATGCCAGTATCAAACAGCAACCATGACATCTTGGGCTTTTCTAAGCCGCACATCAAAGGGGACTTGGAAGGATGAATGCTCCCTTCCCCTAATCTGCTACCCACGCAGGGCCTCAAGCCCACACTTTTGCAGAACTGGATTGCCTCTCTATGAGGAAAGAAGAGGCCCACCCTAAAGGGACTCTCCCCGGGATGGGCCTGGAATGGTTGTGACGAATATAGAGCTTGAAGGCAGCCCTCCTGGCTGGAGCTTTCTCATGCCCGCCCATGTCCCAGATAGGCTGTTTCTGTCTGCTGAGGGGCCTTTACTCATGGCCCACACTGGCCCTTTCAAGCTTCTCTCAGATTGCTTCTCCATTTCCCTTTTTCTTGGGACCCTTTGGAATATTCTGGGTAGTTCTAAAGACTGTGTGGTGAGTAGGCCTCTGACAGGCCCTGGTGTTGGTAGCCGCAGCCCTCAGGCCTGGTCAGCATGCTCCTTTCTAGAGACTTCTAGGTCCTTGCTCGACACTCTTATTCCAGTTTCTTCTTCCTTTTGACTTGCATCTTTTTTATAGCTACGTAGCTTTGCATTGCTTTTGGTGTTGGTGCTGTTG
The DNA here is from genome assembly GCF_903995435.1 of Acomys russatus. NCBI lineage: Eukaryota > Metazoa > Chordata > Mammalia > Rodentia > Muridae > Acomys > Acomys russatus. Next base: position 28,241,285 of record NC_067143.1, read on the forward strand.
TTTCTTTACGAAACAAAACTATGCCAGGGATTTAAAAAAAACAAAAAACAAAACCCTTCTGCCTGTCAGGTTCTAGACTCTCTAGAGCATGTCGTTTAGAGCTGGATATGACCCACTGTGAACTCTTTCCTCCTTTCCTCTTTTCTGTCTTCATCCTACTGCCAGCCTTCATTTCACACACTTCCAATTCCCGTTTTTCTTTCTATAGCTCAACTTCTTAATCTCCGTCACACCGCCCAAGACCTTGTCACAGTGCCTGTCCTCTGTCCCTGTCACCTCCATTTTACACCTGTCCGGCTTAACCCTCCCTCCAGCCTGAATCCTGCCAGCAGAGAAAAAAATGCTGCCACCGGACCGAAGTTCGTCAGGCTTCTTTCTTCATGCCTCCTTCTAACTATCAGCTGCTCCTCTCACTGCCACCAGCTCTCCCAGGGTTTCCCAGAGCCACCGCTGGCCTTCTTGTCCCCAGTGGTGGGAAGAGAACCCTCACTACTTCCTCTCCCTGTAGCTCACGGTCACAGTGAAGGAGGTGTGTTTTTCATGGCATCATCTCCCTAAGGCAAATCAGAGTGGAACGGAAGAAGGGTGATCTTCCTTTTTTTATAGTAATATCATCCCCTGGTGTCTTTACTACCCTCCCCCCTTTCCTATATTCCTCTGTTGAGAGGTCCTCCTCCTTTCCCTAGTACTCAAAACACCTGCTTATTCCCCCCCCCCCCCCGCCATATAACCTGGTTAGCTCCTGTGAGTCCCCAGTTCATGTATTCAGGCTAGGTGGCTCCTGTGAACTCTATCCCTAAACACCAAAGAAGTTGAAAACACCTCAATATATCTAAAACTCAGGATTGTGCCTCCTAGGCTAGTCCCCCTCCCATTTTTTGCTTTCCTGGGGATAGATTCCTAACTCCATAACTTATTGCTGGTCCTTCCTGGGGATTTATTTTATTTTATTTCTTCCCCAGGGACCTCCTGTGTCCTGTGGCCCTCAGCAGCAGCAAGCTTCATTTATACCTTCTTTAGGCAGCACTGTCTTCTATTAACAAGGAAATCGAAATGTGATTGGAAAGTCTCCACTGCTTAAAATCCTCCAACAGGACCACATGCCAAAATCCTGAGGAAAAAAAAAGAAGACTTGGAATTCAGTCTGAAAATTTTCATGGCATCTCAGCCTCTTCTCTGGGCCCAAAGCTTGCTCCATTATCACACCCAGTCATTCCAGCCAGGTTGTGCTCCCACCATGCATCCTTTATCTCACCAGACAATTACAAAAAGATATCTCTGGGGATAAAGAGTCCCTTTCTGTTTCCATGACATTTTTGTATTCCCAGCATCTAGATAAGGCCTAACACATGGGCTAAACGAATGAATGAGTGAATGAGTGAATGAATGAATGAATGAATGAATGAATGAATGAATGAGAAAATAACACCCTGTCCAAGAGTATCAAAAGTGACCAAGTTAAGCACTGGAATACATTCAGATTAAGCCCCTGATGGACTCTAGTTCCCAGGTATTATACATCTGGGCTTTGCCAAAGACATAATGGGGGGAAGGGGCCACAATTTTCTCAAGAGCAACAGAAACTCAGAGCTCGGGAAGCCTAAAGTTGAGGAGGGGGCATTTTTCTTAGCACTAAATATAAAATATTCAGGGGAAAGTCATGGGAAATGACATATTTTCAGTGTCTGAGACACCAACATTGCCTTCACTCCTTCAAGACCCCACGGCTAACAGGTGGATGTATAGAGGTCTATATAGCCTTGAGTTGGAAGCTGTTTGGGGGCACCTGCAGCCTGAGGTCAAGAACTGCCCTGGCTGGTGGGCCAAGTGAGAACACAAGAAGCCTCTTGGTCTGCAGCTTTTCCTCAGCTGGCTCTGCCAGTGCATCCAGAGGTTTCTTCTCAACCAAGAGAATCCAGTGAACTTGTGAAGGCATCACAGAGAGGTCATAGACCTTTTTATTAGAAGAGCTAATGGCTGTGTAATTCTGCAGGGTTGTAGGGCACTTAAGGCTGAGCCCATTAGGAAGATGACAACTGGATCTGGTCCTGGGGGGGAGGGGAGGGTCTATGGCTCCTCCTGATGCCCTAGTATCAGGACACCAACCCCTAAGAATGTTAAAAATGGAACATTCTGATGGCAGTTGAAAGTAACAGTTGAAACTAAAGCCCAGAGCAGGAAAAGATGCCCAGGAAAGAAGAGACACATACCCTACAGAGCACCTTCAGAGATGTAGACATCCCAGCAGGGTTCACAGCCAGGGGGAAAAAAAAATACAAAGTTGAAGAAGAAGTTTGCAGCGGGGAAGGAGAGCAGTGACATGGGGCCTAGGAGCCTGTGAGGAAAATGAAGAGAAGGGGTACAAAGGGCCTGAAGACCCCAGAGAACCAACAGGCCAGAATGCAAATTAGGCACCCTGTGACTGTGACTCTGCTGGGAGCCAAACCTAGAGTGGAGCCCCTCAGCCTCTGGTGACTGAGCCAACAAGTTCTTTCAGAGTTGGCCTCTGTCTCGAGAGATAGGCCTTGCAAAGGCTGTTCTTTGGGAATTAGGACCACATCCAGTCCAGATATACCCTCTCCTGTGGGTGTAGGTTTGAAATCAGTTTCAAATACTAACACCATTCTTTCATTCATTCAACAAATACTTGTTGAGCACCTGTTATGGCCTGGAAGAAATACAGCAGGCAAAATGAGTAGTGCTTCCTGCCTGATGGAGACTTAACAATGACAGTAATAACAATATCGGATTTTCCATTTAAGGCCCCAGTACACATTCTATGGGAATAAAAACAACAAAACAAAACAAAAACAAAAACCGACATTGGTCTATTTTGTAACTTCTCCATAAACTATGGAGATGAAATCTGAAAGATGAGTGAGAATTAACTAGTTGAGATGGAAAAAGAGAAGAGTGTCAAGGCAGAAGGAGGCGGATTAGCCTTGACTAAGAGCAGAGGGACGTGGCATATTCAAAATGCCAACAGCAAGGCAAGGTGTACACAGACATGAGCCAAATCATGGTCGTGGAGGTGTTGTCTAATGTTACATTTGGAGCTCATACTTGAATTTTTCTTATCTTTCTTCTGAAGGCAAAGGCATAAGTAATCAATAGCAAGGCTGTGGCTGAGGCCAAATGTAGAAACTTAGAACATGGCCCACATGCATCTTAGGGCGGCGAGCATGTGTGTCCTTCATGGGTGATGCTGAGCCTCAGAGGAAACCTGTGCTCTCGACTTCATTCAGCATTGGTTATTGGAAAACAAAACACCAGGTGTCTCAAGCATGGGAGCTTATAAAGGCTAAATTGTGGTTCGGTCGGTGACATGGAAATCTCAGCTCAGGTTGCAAATGTACAGCAGTGTGCATCACTCTACAAACTAAATACGTGGGTGTGGCAGAGATGAATTAGCCCACGAATAGTTGAAGAACAGAGACTTAAAACAGGCATCGGACTGTCCAAAAGCCACAGAGGGAGAACAAAACAGAGTGAAGGCTAGAATCTGTCTTCTGCTTCAACCCTTGCTTCTCTCAAAATAGGCCCGACAGTGTGCGGCACCAGTGCTCACCGGGCAGATGAAGTAAGGAGTCATCATCTTTACTCGGGCATCTCCAAAATGTATTCCTGTGTATGACAAGATTCCACTCAGAAGCCTGCAGCTAGCTGTGCTACCAATCTCCAAACTTTAAAAGTGAGTCACTTAAAGCAAAGAGTGTCTCCAAGTCGGGGGCGGGGGGGAGGAGAAAAAACAACACACAAAAAAAGAAGGACTGGAGAGAAAAGAGCACGAGGTGTGAACAGACCTATGTGCCAGTGAGAGACACAATGTTATCTGACACACTCCTGAGTTATGATGGTGAAATCAATCTGGATGATAGAACTTGCCGCATGTACCAGAGGGACATGGTCCACACCACTCTTAACACTGTGGAAATGTGTGTACAAAGGAGGTGGGAGAAATAAGAACTAATGTTTTAGAAGAACTAACCCTAAGGAGGGTAGACATGCCACACTGTGAAAGGACACAGTGTTTCTCAGCCCCTGCTCTTTCCCTTGGGTCCCCCAACTGCTGCTTCTCACCAGCCATCTCAGACACACCTCTCCAAACAGTTCAGATCCTGCCACCTGTGCGAGCTCCTCCCCCAGGAAAGTTTAAAGTTCATCTGTGACAAGCTCTCCAGGGATTCCCCCTCTGCCTGGCCCCACATGGCCCCATATTAGGCATCCTGTCTGCCAATCTTCTCTCCAAAACCAGAGAGTTTGAACAGACCCAGGAGTCCTTGTGCCAGTCTCCATAGCCCACTTGAGAGGCTTTTGGGAAAGACTGCTCTACAGGGAGAAGTTTTGCTCCAGCAAAGTTTCACGGGGCAGAGAGAGAGGCAGGCTGGCCAGAGATGGGCAGGGCTGAGCCAGCACGCATCCCTCTCAATGCTGCCTTCTTGTGCATTTCTCTCTCCCCAGTTTACAATCCTAGGGCGTGAAGGCAGGGCTAAGCATGGAGTGTTTCTAGCAGGTCTGCTTTAAATGAAGATGAGAGGAAGGACAAGTTAGTTGCATCTTGCTCCAGGTGGGGAATAGTACCTCTGTCCTCAGGCAAGGGTCAGTGGTCTCTGGAGTCCAGGCAGGACTGGGCAATAGACTTTGCCCAACCTTCAGATCCCAAGCCCCTTTTGTGCACCTAGGAAGCCATGCCCCCCATTCCTGATAATCTATCCAGGGGAAGGGTAGCTATCACCCAACCCTTCAGGCTAGGGTTTTTCCCTTCTCTGCATTCTCACTAAGACTTTGAGATACTTCCTCCAACCAAAGCCTCCCAGCCTTCCTAATCATCTGTGTGTCCCATCTCTTCCTCTTTTTTTCCCTACTTGTTTTTTAACGCCTCTTACCCTTTTCCTCCTCCTTTCCATACCCGCTCCCCATCTCCCACTTCCTTCTTTCATGGATTAAGAGGAGCTAAGAGAATGATACTGACCTGGCTTAGTATTGGTAAACCGTTCTTGGCATCCATACCCACCTCATGCTGTCCCTGGAGACATTCAGGAACATGCCAAGAACCCATGGCAAGAGTGGCACTACAGTACTTCCTACCCGGGCCCAGCACACCTTTAAAAACCAAGGTATGTGACTGCTGCCCTGGACACTTTTAGCATGGTGCTGGGTCTGATTTGAGTTGTTTCTCGGGTTCTACACAACTGCTGTGGACTCAGTTCCTGGTACCATTTTAGCCTTCAGAAAACATGAGGGTGGCATCAAGAATCACAACTGAGTTTGAACACGTGGCTACTGTGACCCGGCATTTCTCCCCAAATGCCTTGGCAAACGGAGCCCTAGTTATCACGTGGTTCCTCTGTTCCGGTCCTCAGTATTTTCATCTCATGGCTCAGCGTCGCTCCTCTTTGTTTGAAAGGATGGGTGAAAACAAGATGATGCCTCTTGTCTCTGTCTTTTGTCCTAATACTTCACAACTTCTCCTGCAGAATGGGGCGCCCTGACAGAGTTTGCCCTGATGCCAAGGCCACGGCTCTAAAGGCTTTACCCTTTCCTCCCAGAGGCCTCTGCCTACCCTAGCCCAGCCCTGCCTTTCTGCTCTCTGTCTACACCCATCCTGACTCTCTGACTCACCTCCTGAATCTATGATGGTCTCCAAGTCCAGGACATGCAGTGGAGGGCATTGGTAATTGAAGGATCTGCCATCTGGCAGCTAGACCCAGAGTAGGGAAGAGGCCAGGGGAGGTGAAGACAAAGTCACCCCAAAGAAGGTGCTCTTCTTGAAGGAAACCCCACAACCTCTGCCCTCAGGCCTCCTTCCAGCCTCCCGGCACCTCCACGCATGGCCTGTTCTTTCCAAGGCAAAATATCATGAGTGCAAGACCCTCTCTGTCTTTTCCTATGAACTTGACTTTGATGGCGGGTATTATTTCTTTTTGGAGACTGAACCTTTGTGGACTGGTAACGGAGCGTTGTCACTCCTAAGACACACATTTTGGGATACTTGTCATAACAAGCAACACACACTGGAGCATCTCGTCTGCCTGATACAGGGCGGGGGGGGCTCCACAGAATATTCCCCAGCATTTACTAAGGAGGCCAGGCCCCAGAGCAAGCGGCAGAAGTGTGAGCAGCCCCCCCCATGGAGTTTTGCCACGAGGACGTCCATTCAGACCCCAAGTGAAGATTTCAGAACTTCACTGGGTCCCAGCTTTCCACAGCCACGTGCTGGCAGCAGTGCCTCTAGGAGGGAACTCAATGCTCTTTAAGGCCAGGACTTGCGTGCATGGTGGGTGTCTCTAGGGGTTACCCTCATATGCAGAGCCCCTGGAGACACAAGTACAGAGGTCACATTTCTCTCTACTTTTTGTCAGAACTGGCAAGGCCATAGCCATACACACAAAGTTTTAAGAAGGGAATTCTCCATCCTTGACCTTTTGCTGCACGATGTGTAGGCCTTAGGCTACAAGTGTTCCCTATCGGGTTTAGAGCTCTGTTTTGCACAGTGTTTGAGACTCAGGGGTTTGGGTGGAGGGTGGGGTGCTGCAATTGAGGGAAGAAAAATTGCAGAAACCATTTCCTTTTCCCTCCAATGTAAATATTCTCCAGATCCTCCAAGGATCTGGGCTCCTTGCTAGTCTCTGGATCTGAACAGTACTAGGATGGGAATAAGATTCTTCGGGCACAAGTTTTAAGGAATGTATAGCTAGCAATGAAAACAGTGGTCTGGAAGCACATTCCCATAAAACTGGGGAGATGGTTGCCCTTTTTAAAAAAAAAAAGTACAAATTATTTGGATATTAACTATAGTCCCTGCTTAGCAATCAGGAGTGTGTGTTGGGGCTGCCATCGCAGACTATTGAGAGATAAAAATGTAAGCTCATCTTAGCATTTCAGAGCTCTGACAGTAGGAACACAAAGCCCAGGCAAGCATCCTCTGCCTCTCAGATTCTGGTTCTCCAGTGTATTTTGGGACTTCCCTCGGATATCCCCCCACCCCCTAAGCCTCTATGGAGCTTCAGGCTTCTACAACCATCACTGATACACCATTGGTTCCTGTCCTTCCCCACAATACATTGCTGAGGTGGGGCATTAGCAGCCCTTCCCAGGGAAACGAAGGCTCCCAAACCAGAGACCTAGGACATGGAGGCCTCTGGTACCAGCTCCACCTTTCAGACATGCCCTTCCCAGAGCCTCTTCCTTCCTCTGCAAGCTAGCATTCATTTGCCACAAAGTTGCCACATGGAGAGACCTTGGAGCTTCCCCTGAGCGTAGGGGCAGAGTATGTCGAGCTGGTCTTAAGAGGATATGTGGTCCCAGTTTCTAGAAGCTATCTAACCCTACATGCTAGTGAATCATTTCCAAATGACCCAGAACAATCCCCCCTTCCCACAAAGAATCCTTTGCAACAAATTTTGGTCCTCACCTTTCTCACTTTCCAAAAGAACCAGGCCTCTTTCTTTTCTCTCTCTCTCTCTCTCTCTCTCTCTCTCTCTCTCTCTCTCTCTCTCTCTCGCTCTCTCTCTCTCTCTCTCTCTCTCTCTCTCTCTCTCTCTCTCTCTCTCTCTCTCTCTCTCTCTCTCTCTCTCTCTCTCTCTCTCTCTCTCTCTCTCTCCAACAGCATAAACTTAAGGAAAATGTCTGAGTAGCCATCCAAGGGGAGAGCTCCTGATATTCCCACTCACTGGATTTCCACATGAGTATATCCATCTTTCTAAAAAGAAGATAAAATAGGGCATCACTACTTTGTCTTGGTGGCTGTGTCCTTGGCTGATGGTTTTTCTTTGATAGAAGTATTCCTATGAAAGCTACTGGAAGCTAAGGTCTGAGCAGCCACCAGGAAGGAGCTCTTGTCAATGTTCTACAAATGCCTTGGGGTCCAAGATTGAATGGGTAACCGCCCCTAGTATGGCATGTATTCAGAAGATTGTGGTTTCTGGGATGCATTGCCACAGAAGGGTAACCTGATGCTCTGAAGAGGACTAATACAACTCTATAACAAGAAAATAAGGTTCTATGGGTAGGGAGGAGACCAGACCCTGAAGAAACCGGGCACCAAGGGACCTTAAATAGTCTACCTTGCCACCTGCCATCCTAGCCAAAGCTCCCAGGAAAGAGTGAGGCAGCAGCTGTTGTTACCAGGCTCTGGTAGAGTTCCAATGTAAGGCTATAAACATGCATCAGATGGTAGTCATTATAAAGACCCTATCCACATACTGGATCTCCCCGATACAAGTACCAGGATACAGAGAAGATGACGGGAGAGCTCTGTCAAAGGCCAGGCCCAAGAATGCCAGCGACTGCTCACACCTTACTGCTGTGAACCCCAATGGACTTCAACCACCAGATTCTAAGCCTCCTTCAAGTGGATGCGATGAATATGGTTGACAAACCATGCACAGAGGACAAGGTACCACAACTCAGTGAGACAAAATATGTACTGGGGTTATAATACAATAGTGTTCTGCAGGGGTCCTCCCTGCAAAAGGCAGCCTAGAGAGGGTGTCAATGAAAAGGATAAAGAAAACCCGAGAGATGACCTGGAGTCAGGTGCCATTTCAATGCTGGTACTGCCACAGACGTGGCCACCCAGAACACCCTAACCCCGCATAGACACAAGCAGCTGATCCCAGCTGAGAATTCATCTCATCTAGAGCCCGAGCAAGGCCAGGCTTTGTATAGGTAGGCTACCTTAGAGTCTCCACCAGCAGTGACTCAGCTTAGCCTTTTAACCAAAAGAAGTGAATACGAGACTCGCATTAACAAGACGAACTAGGACTATCACTCGTTCTATCTGCTGCCCAAAGTTTTTCTTTTTTCTTTTTTCTTTTTTTTTTTTTAACCTAAAGACATCTCTGTTTTTGATGATGGAAATGTGTTTGGTTTTTTATCAAGTGAACCAGTGAGTTTAATTAGGGTTGCTCACAGCAGCGTGTTGCTGGAACAGCAAAGTTACCAGGGGCTACACCACTGAAGAAAATGTCTCTTCCTCCTCTAGCGACCACTGAGTACTGAGAAACCCTCAGAGAATTTTTTTTTTTTTTTAAGGAAGCATTATTCTCAATGTGCCTTTAAGAGTTTTGAAACTTTCCTGTCTGGTCAAGTTCAGATTTTTTAAAGAACATTTTTAATTTCTAATTTTTTTTCAAAAAGGAAAAAAAAAAGTCTAGAATCTACTAACGCCTGTTAAATTTTTAAATAATTTAAAAAAAAAAAAAAAAAAAAAAACAGAAAATCAGCCAGATTAGCCCTTGACCAGGAGAGTTTTCTCCCCACCCCCTACCCCCCCCCCGCCCAGAGGAGGGAGTACCACAGAACAAGGAGCAGAAAGTGGAAACACAGTCGAAGCTCTATACCCCACCCGTCTCTGGCTGGCGGGCCTTTCCTGAGACTCCTGTAGCCTGCACATTAGCTACTGCTGCTCCAAGGCTCTGTAGCTTTTCATGGCTCCTTACTTCCACAGTTGCTATCCCAGGGAGATTCCACAGGGACTTCTGGCCCCAGCGGAGCACTTCAGCCTGACCACTCTGCATTTCTCAAAGGAAAATTCCTCACTGAGTGACACTAAGCTGCCCCAGATATCCCTTAGACCCCCCTCAGCCAAATGTCTGCCCAGGTCTTTCATCAGTCTTGAAGAAGATGGAAATACATGACAAAACATGACCTATGTGGAAGAAACGCAGAATGGTGCTTGGAGGTGGAGGGCTCGCCCTTGACGCAATCACATGACGGTGCTGCAAGCACCGCGCGTGTCACCGAGTACCCTACCCGTTGATGCCTGGCTGTCAGGAACAAGGGGGTAGCACAAGGTAGTATGGCAAATGCCACAGGTAGAATTGTGAGTGGAGAAGCCACCAAAATAGGCTGGCATGACACTGAGACAAGAAGAGGTCTGAGACTATGGGAAAACGGGCAGGGCTTGGCTCAAGGAAAGCATTTGATTTTCTATAGTGTAAGAGATAGTTCAGTTGGCTTCACAGATAGGGGTGGGTGGGAAGAGGAAAGGGTGTCACTAGCTACCTGGGCAGAAGCCTTGTGAAGACACAAGCGCAGACTTAAGAGGAAGAATAGGGACTTTCTCAAAAGGGGTGGGAGGTCAGGGCACTCTTGGCGTTTCTCTGTTGAAACAAACCACAGAGCCAAGTCTTAAGGGCCGAAGTGGGGTACATGTAAGCTGGGTATGATAGTGCACACCTCTAATCTCCCAGGACGGGGAGGTAGGAGGATCAGAAGTTCAAGGTCGTTCTCGGCCACATAATCGATTTCGAGGCCAGCTCGGGCTACGTGAAACTCTGCCGCAAAACACAAGGGGGAGATGAACTCAAATCTAGGTTTCAGTTTCCATCCCGCCACTCAACGAGTGTGTGGCTCCACTCTGTGCTTCAGTTTCCTTTTTGTCACGTAAAAGTAGCTCCTACTTCTTACAGGATAAGGAGAGTCACACATCCCTTGCTTGGGTCTACATTGAATACATGTAGGGGTGTAAGACGTGAGACCTAGTTGTAGCCCAAAGTTTCCCTGGTAAAGATAGACATCCTTTGCTGTGGGCATGCACCACCCACCTCATTCTCCTTTCAAATTTGAATCACTTCTGCCTCAGGCCTCATGCTCCTTTGCAGCTTTCCCAGCTCCCCCCAAAGAGCTGGATTGAGCTCTTTGGAGCAATTCTATTCAGATAGGTACGTACCCTTGGCCAGTGGGATGGGGCCAAACACACAATAACTTCCCAGACACACAAATACACACACGCACACACACATAGGGACACACATCCAACACACACACCACACACACATAGGGAAAAACACACAAACAGCACACACACACATCCAACACACACACCACATACACATAGGGGAAAACACCCAACAAACAGCACACACACACACACACACACACACACACACACACACACACACACACACACGCACCCACACGCCCCTCTGCAAAGTAGGATATGTGGCTGTCGAACAAGAAGAGTACACTGAGAAGACCAAGTGGCTCCTTTTCTCCATCTAGTCTCCACTCATTCCTTTCTTGGTGAGCCAAGTCATACACCACCTTGGCTGCTTCTTCTGCCACAGTCAGTCTCGGGGAAGTGGCTGAGATTCTTCTCCCCCACCGTGCTGACTGCTGGCCTGCAGACTGTTGAATGCTCTCCTTCAGAGCCAAGTGCCAGCACTGAAGATCGAGCTTGCGAGTCTCAAGGAACAGCCAGCAAAAATCATCCTCCGTTGGAAGTGCCCACAACCCCCTTCTCCAAGAGAATTTAAGTGTACAGAGTAGGCGACTTGACTGTCTCCTGCTGTCCTACGCCATGGGCCTGCAACAGTGCCTCAGGCAAGTCCACATGAGCTGGCACCTCTGCCATCCTCACTAGACTGTGAGCTCCTTGAGGGCAGGGACCGCGACTTTCGCTTTCCCTCCAAGGAGCACGTGGGCTTTCAAGCAGCTGGTTCACAGATGGCCCGTAAAGATAGGTGTTTTAATTGGGTAACTGGTTGGAAATGGTAGAAGGTAAGTCAGGCCTCCCAGAACTAAAGATCGAGTCCTAAAGATCAGAGAAATGGTGGCTATGAATCTATCTGGTGGTGCTGAGTCTGGCCCATGAAGGAAGTGGCTGGAGCCAGCCTGGTGGAACCAGCCAGAGACACAGGGCTGCTAGTCATGAAGGCAAGAAACAATCTGTGAGGGTCAGCGTGCCAGGAGTACGTCAGATGAACATAAAGGAGAAACGCAATGTTGTGGCTCTGGGAAAACAGATCTCTGGGAGGTCCAGGGAAGAAGCGAAAGCATCAGGGATGGTAAGGGAGAAGTTGTGTAGGTCTCTCTAACAGAGTGGCTTTGATAGAGGTCCACCCAGCAAGGTCAGATGAAGGGCACAGGACAGGACAGAAAGGATTGGCTGATGACCAGAGGGGGCTGAAGGGAAACAGTGGAGCAGCTACTTCTCAGAAAACACAAAGAGAAATGCACAGCCTGTGGCAATCCTCCTTCCTAGTCATTTTTCTTTCATCCGTAATCAAGTGATAACCAGGGGACCAAGAGCTGTTTGTACAGCATCTTTTAATTCCTCGTTGCTAGTAACCTTTCACGTTCCTTCAAAGACGCTGCTTATCTAAAAGGAAGGGTACAGTGCTGACAGATCCCATTAGGGAAAGTCTTCCCCCAAAGGACAAATTGGAACACTCCCAGCAAACCGCCCCCTACCCCACCCCCACTCCCTACCCCCACCCCCATCGCCATGGGCCAGGTTGCAGTAAGGCATCTGTGGCTAAAGTGACAGTTACCTTCCACAGATTGTCAGCATCAAACTCCCATATACCAAAAGACAAGCGCTAGACTACTCAATGGCCCTGTTCCTCCCTATCCATTCTGCTCAGAAGCAGCAGAAAATAGCAGATGCTGGGAAAAGTACCTGGTTTATGTGAGCTGGGGTCCGCATTCAGGAAATACAGTGTCCATGCAGCTCCAAGAAAAGGGATGGCCACGCACAAGTTCTGCCTTCCTTGGATCTTCAGCAATATCTAGAGCCGAGCTTTGATACATTGGACTTGCCAATTGCTAGTCTGGAGTAAGGACCGATCTTTTTGTCTGTTTAAGCAGAACATGGTCCTCGTGGTTTTTGCGAGCCTTGGAGTCATATTGTATTGAAAAATCCTTGGTACAGTAGTGGAGCATACAGAGGGTGCAGAGCTGACTCCTGCCGCTGTGAGTGAGATGTAAGGGTGGGCACCATACGGGAATGATAGCAAGGCAAGGGGAAAGCAGACATCAGTTAGCCTTCAGAGACAGAGTTCTACTAAAACAAAACAGCTGTTGAAGCTTCGTCTGTCTGTCCATCCATCTGTTCATTCAACAAACTCTTTTTTGGGGGGGGTCTAGAATTTGCTAAGTGTATCCAGAGCATTAGGAACATTCATGGGGGAGTCTTCCATGTCATTTCCTGTGTGAAGTATTTGATCCAACACCATCTTTCATGTACAGCAGTTTCCCAGAGGCTGTTGGGTCACAAACTAAGGTTAAACCTGGGTAACTACTATGTCTCTTCTTTTCTCTGTCAGAAATTCCATAAAGAAATGTCTGCAGATCGAATCTACAGCTTTGTTCAGAGAGACTATCTCATTTCTGCTTAGCTACTCTGGCTTTTCTCAATCAAATATGCGCGTGTTGCAGGACATTTGCTTTAGCCCCTGGCAGCTGGAGAGGGTCTGCTCGCTTGCTCACCGTTGTGCCGCCTCCTCCTCCTCCTCGCTTGGAGCTTTCAGACTTCGCTCTCTGCATGACAGACACACATGGCATGCTGACAGTGGGGAGGGCATGATGTGGGTGCAGACAAAGGAGGAAGGGAGGGAAATTTGAAGCTTTTTCCTACTGGCAAGAACTTCAGTTTTGAAAATAAGATACTAGGTGCTTAAGAAGTTTGATGGGTTGGTAATTTCTTATTCAGTCTCATGCGTCCCATCTCCCTAATTTCTTGGCAAACTGAGTGTGTGTTTTTTCATTCGTGGTCCTCGTTGCTCTACAAGAAAAAAAAAGGATCCTATGGAAACCCTACTCAAACTTGCTGCTAAACTTTGAAAGGGCCCTGGCCAGGCAGCACATGGCTTTCTGGTGCCCTTGGCATGTGGGAACCTGGTGTTCTACTCAGTGGTGCAGTCTCCACTCATTTTATAAGCTGTGGTTGTTCTCTCCATTGTCTGATGGACTGATCCACACTAACCCTCTGTAGGTGGCTAGCCAGAAAGCTAGCCAGGATACCAAAGGACTGTCAGCAGAGAACCGTCTGATGTGCAGCACGTAGAAAGCACCAACAGAGCCTTTTTATTTTTTTCTCAGTGTTTTGGAGGAAGGGTTGCATGGGGGCTAGCTCATTATTACTTGTCCCCCTTGGTGTTTCCTATGTGTGCCTGCTCATGCAATCTTTGAGACAAGCTTTAAATGTCTTTTCTACTTAACATGGGGAACCTTGGGCAAATAGCAGCATCGTCACTGGAGGAACATGTTAGAAATGTATCATCCCAGGTGGCTGGCACAGGCAACTCATTCAGAATGTGCACTGCAAGAGATGTGCCATGCATGTGCGCCAACTCGGGAAATCCTGATGTGGGTTACAGCATTTGGAAGCTAAGGACACCAAGGCACAGAGGGGTAACTTGCCTGAGAATATACACACAGTTAAGTGTGGAGTGGCTCTTCCTGGAGAGGCATAGACAAATGCCCATTCACTCCAAACAGAGTACCCACAGACAGACCAAAGAAACTATCCCAGTCAAGTCTGGCTTAGTGAGGCAGCAGCTTAATGGGGTGGTTCATAAGACTGCAGTTAATGGGTTACAGGAGTATGTATGGTTATAGGCATATGCATAGTGTAAAAACCCATCCAGTATGGGCCCATGGATACTGAATCTCTGGAGCTTCCTGACTTGTATTGAGGCTGCTCTCCCTAGCAATTGTCACTGGTTGCTGGTTCTGCTGATGACAAGGGAAGATAGGCCATTTGACACAGTGAGTCTACCATTTGATGGACAGACACAGAGTGTTACCTCCCACTGCGCTCTCTGAAGAAGCAGAGTAGACCGTCTGTTGAAGTTTCATTTTCAAAGCCACGAGCTTCCCTCACCAAATGTCAGTGTGGCACTTGCACTCTCTTGCTGTCATACGCATAGAAGCTTGTATGCCCTGCTCCCTTCTGAAAACAATCCTCTGTGAACTAAAAGCCATGTCAAGAGAGAGGCTACAGGGCTCAGGCATTTGGCATGAGACACTCTAGACATTCAGGATAGAGGTGAAGGCAAGTATTAAAGTGTTTATAACTTTGGATCCTCTGTTGCTCCAAGACACATTTATTTGTATAAAATTTCAACATCTTATAAGTTAACCTGGCCTGACAAATGGGCTTGGGAAGTCTAGGTATATTTGGAGGGGTCCTCCTGGATGAACACAACCAACTCTTGGACTACGTGTAACTGTGAAATTGGTATGCATTCTTTGAATTCCTCTGGAAGTTGGCACGTGCTCTTCGAAATTTCTCGGATGTCTAAAGTATCCAAAGAAAGGTGTCGTCTCTTCAGTCTCAATTCAAGGTCTGCATGTGCAGAGGGAGCCTAACGGGGCATCTCTGTTTATCACTAGAGGCTGCACTTGCCTTGGGGGGAAGGCCCGATCATAAGTACTATATGTGGTATTTTTACTTCAATCATTCCAGAAGTGTTCCAGCCTACATATTGTCTCTGTGTGGCTTTAGAAGAGAAAAAGTGATCTAGGCAAATGTTCAAGTCCTGTCCCGACTTCTTACTTTCTACTACTTGGAAGCAATAGGAAGGGTCTGTACATAAGGGCTGTGGGGCATTTTTTTTTTTTCGTGCTCACTTCCTACCGTTAACTGGGCTCCTCTAGGGTACTCAGAGTGCTGTGTCACACCTGTCCATTTATCACTGTGATCCAAACAAGTCACTCATGGCCGAGGGAGATACATTACTGATGAAGAGTAGGTGAGAGATTGTTGTCACTGCCCCCATGGGGACTGGGACATTTTCCGATATCTCCTTCACAATGGAAGAACTTTTCCATCTCCATGGTAATTGACCCAGAGCATATCTGCCCAACTGTTTCCGCTACCTTGATGACAAGCTCTAAATTCTACTCCCCTGGGGTGACTGGCAGCTAGCCAATTGCTAAATATATGTTGTCTAATTAACTGGGTAGACATAGTTCTCTGGACTTTTATGAATGCTAGTTTATAATTCTACATAAAGTGAAAGGCATGTTTATGTGTATATATACACTAGCCGCTCCTAACTGAAAGTTTAAGTATTGCTTTACTGAGGCAAACTCAAAAATAAGAGGCTATGAGGGGAGTTTTACAATGGTCCTAGTGAATCAATAGGAGAGTAATAGGCTATACCTACGTGACCCATCTAGGGTGGTACAGAAAGGCAGAACACCCCGATGAACCAGAATATTGCTATTCCTGGGTAACTTAACCCCAACCACTAGCAGTGGGAGCAGTGAAATATTGGAGAGATAAGGATTTACAAAGCTCTTGGGAAATGCCAAGAAGTAAAACGTTTAGTTTTACTCCCAAAATGAAACTTTTCTCAAAACCACAAGAAGATCCACAGTCGTAGGCAAGTTGGAAAGTGTTGCCTTTCTCCAGGAAGCATCATGTCCACAGCTTTTCTGATCCCACCACGTAGAAAGGCATAAGGGCAAGCAACGATAAAAACAGCAGTAACAACACTGACCTTGTAGTCACACTGTTGAAAGCCAGCAAGTGTGTACTTGCAGACTTTGAAAAACTGCATCAGTGAGACCGAGACTCCCCTCTGGGACTTGTCTTGTAGTAAGTGCGCACTGTGGTTAAGCCCTTAGAGTCAGGTATTGCAATCTCAGTGCCTCCCTGGACTAGGATGCTGAGTCGGCCATTAGGCCTCATTGTGTCAGCTTCCTTTTCTGTAAAATGGGACTAAGAGTTGCCTTACAAGATTGTATTGGGACAATAAATGAGTTAATATTGAAGAATAAGTGAGTTACTATTGTCAAATGCTTAGACAGTGGATAAATAGTATGACGTTAAAGAAAGAGAAGCATCCGCTATGTAAAGTAGTGTGGATCAGGGAAATAATACAAAAGTAAAGGTATGACATGTCTATTCTCTTATGTGAGCTTTCTACTCAAGTCCTCTCTTCATTTTTATTTTTTTTTTCCTTTCTTCACTTTTATAACACTATTTTTGTTATTCATTTCAAGGAGCTTGTTACATATTCTAGAGTAAGCCCCTTGTCTATGTGTATGAAATAAAAATGAACATATTAAAAGCTGGTCAAAACCATCATCTTTGGGGACATGCAAATTAAAACCATAATGAGATAATACTTTATGCTCCTACTTAAAAGGGGCTATGATAAGAGACAGATGCCACCAAATGTCATGGAGGGTATGGAACCGCTGCTTGTTCTGCTCTGGTGGTGGGACTGTAAAGAGCCATAACTATTTTGGCAAAGAGTTTGGCAGATTATCTTCCAGGGTTAAACACTTGTGCACCATATGTTTTGGGCATTAGCCCAAGAAAAATGAAATCATATGTTTGTAAAAAAAAAAAAAAAAAGTGTTTTACAGGAAGGTTCTCAACAGCCAAACACTAGAAACAATGTGAATGGATAACAGACCTTGACCTGCTGCAACCACAGAGCGAGCTTTCGAAAACTACGCTGAGTACATTGTGCCCAGCACAAGAATGTGCATGCTGTGTGCTTTGGTGTATTTAAAGGACAGGATCGGGAGTTAATTGTTAGGGATACAAATTAAAAGAGCAGTCACGGGAGCAGAAGAAAGGGCTGTGTGGTTAAGAGTGCTTGCTGCTTTTCCAGTGGACCTGAGTTCAGTTTCCAGCACCCATCTCAAATGGCTAATAATCATCTGTAACTCTGGTGTCAGGAGCTCTGTCACTCTCTTCTGGCCTCCATGGGCACCCACACACATGTGACATACACTGGCACAAACACAAACATAAATAAGATTTAAAAAGAAGAAGAAGAAGAAGAAGAAGAAGAAGAAGAAGAAGAAGAAGAAGAAGAAGAAGAAGAAGAAGAAGAAGGGGCAGTTACTTCTGCAAGAGCCAGAAAAGATCATTCTATATGGCAGTGGTTTTCAAGCGGGGGTGAGTTTTTGGTCTCCTGTAGAGAAATGTTGTCGCAATGTCTGAAGACTTGACGGACATGCTCCCAGCATCTAATGGCTAAAGGTCAAGAAAGGTTACTGCTGACCATCCTATAATGCACACGGAAGGATCCCCCATGCTAAACAACAGACACATTCCATGTATGAATGATCCGAAGTTGGGCTGGCCTGGCTTAGGATTATGGAAATGTTCTCTATCTTGTTCGGTTATGTGGGCATCAAATACATTCAATAGAATTTAGCATCACTGTGTGAATCTTGCTGTGTGTAGTTGACACTAAACAAAGTGACAGAAAGAGAGGGGCCAAACCAGGGTCACAGCACCCCCTCTTATACACTTTGTCTCTTGTGGTCTGGTTTTTTTTTTTTTTTTTAACTTCATCTGTATTATCTGATCATCAGAGAGTAACACTAGCTCTCTTTTGGTTACTTGTTGAATGAAATGTCTTTTTCATGGTTTTAGTGTTAGTATATCTTCAGATCTCAAATGAGCCTCTTTTAAAAAAAAAGCCTGGACTCACCCTGTAGCCCGGGCTGAGCTTGAACACACAGCAATGCCTATGCCTCGGCTACTGGAGTCCTGGGATCCCAGGATACACTCTGTTGGATCAGACTCCACCACAGCTACCTCACAGCTGAGGATGCTGTGACACTCAAGTCTGCAAAACTGTGCCCAGCCTTGCTGATGCTGGAGGCCACACCTGAATATTGTGGAAGACCTTCCTACCTCTTTGTCAGCTGCCTGCTTGATGGCTCCATTTTCCTTATTTAGGGACTACAAAACATTTAATATCTTCGCAGAAAAATAGTCCTTACATTGCTACAGGTGACTTGAGTGTATATCCATGGGTCATAGTGGGGATAATTTTGGGCTTGGAACAAACTATTTTATTCTTTCTCTTATTTGCTTTCACGGTTTGCTCTGTTTGGTTCTAATAATCAGGGACTTTGTATCTGTTGGCATCATTTGCTCTTTAAAAGGTAAATTTGGTGTTTTGAAAAGTTATGCAATCACAGCTGCTGGCTCTACAGAGCTTCTCTTGCAAGCTTTAAGGCTCTACGTCTAAGATGGCTAGAAAGCTCTCAGATTTTTCAGGGAGACTTCACAGTCCTTCGGAATTTTGGAGTCCTCTCAAAATTCATATGTTGAAAGCCAATCTCCAGAGTGGCAGCATTAGGTTGAGAACTTTGGACGTGATTAGGGTAAGAGCATAGAGCCACCTCCCAGGTAGACTTGGAGCACAGGAAAGGAGCCAGGAGACCAGAGTTCCTCTTTTTTTCATTGTGTGTGGAAACATATATAAATCATCTTCCCAAGGAGATGGGACTAGGACAGTGAGAAAAACTTGTCTTGGACTATGAGGTCCAAAACTACGAGAAATAAATTTCTGTTGTTTATAAGATGCTTAGCCTGGGGTACTTTGTTGTAGTATCGTGAATAAACTAAGAGGCTACAGGGTGGGTACTCAGTGTATTCCCCAGCATGGTCGTCTTCTTTGCATGTGTAACATACGACAATGTTCAACAATGTTTTCCTTTTCTCACATCATGGGGGTGGGGGCTTTTTCATCCAGAATTAGCATTTGAGATGAGGCATATCAAAGAACATAGGGATCTCTGATAGTATCATTCTGACCCAAATCAAAAGAAAAATAAAGCACCGAGTGTAAGGCATGCTTATTTCTTTGTTCCTTAAAAGCCAGAGGTTAGGAGCTACCGTACAGCCCACAGCTGTCAGAGCAAGGACCTCCATCAAAATGCTCCAGAAGCTACCGTCTATATTTTAGATAGGAACCAATCAGGCCATAGTTTCTTTTCATTCTTATGGAAAAGTAAGCTTCAAATATAACCAGCCGTGGATGAGTAGCCACCCACTTCTAGGGCAGACAGCAATGCATTCTCCCCGGGGAATCTTAGCTATGCTCAGGGCAGCTCCCACAGGTGAAGGTGGGATACATGTGAGCTCTCACAAGGCTCTTCGGTTCATACTTGGACGGCGCTGTCCCCTCTAATGACTGAAGTATTCAGTTCCTTCTGTTCGTTATTGTTTTTTAAATTGCATGTATAATCTGTAGGCCCAGCTAGCAATCAATCAAGACACAAACACTTATTATTTTTTAAAATAACCTTAGTTAACCTGGGGCAGGGCAGATATCAATCCTCTAAACTACCTCCCATAGTGGGGCAGGCATGGGATCCCTGCCCCAATCCCATGCCATCTGCTTCCAATAATTTCTATCAAGCTACCTCCCATCCATAATCCCAAATACTTGCTCATGTTCTTCATCTGGGCTGGATTCTCCATCCTTGCTGCCAGCCATATGCTTCTCCTCCAGCTAACCCATGGCGGTCTTCTTCTCTTCACTTTAGGTCTCTCCCCTTTCTCCTCCAGGCCGTCTTTCTTCTTCCCAGAATTCCTCCCTGTCTCCTAGCCCCACCTATCTCCTGCCCTGCCCAGGTGGGATGCTTTTTATTAAGCAAAAGGTGGGTCAGACAGCAAGCAGTAATTAGCAGCAAACTACATCAGATTATCCCAATATCTCCCCTTTTCTGTCTAAATAAAAAAAGGCCATTTTATCTACTGTAAGTAAAATTATGAAAAATTATAAAAACCAATAGGTAAGGCTTACACACATAATTTCTAATCAAAATGTATTTGGCAACCTTGTAGAAAATATCATCTATTCTATTGTGATAAATCTAAAGTTTTGAACCTAAATCAACATCTATTAAAGCTCAAGTCCACGAACCTAAATGTATCTATCTAGACTTAAAAGTATCTTTTTAATTCTTAAACAACTAAGCTTAATTTTAAAATCAACTCTCTGGTCTTCAATCCCATCAGAGACTTGAGAAGGAATAAATTTAACTACCTGAGTAAAAGGGAACTGCAGGTTAGCAGCTTCCAAAATGAAAAAAATGACAGAAATATTTTACTGCCTGAACAGACACCCAAAACTCTGTAACGTTGGAGCATCAAGTTCAGCCTTCTGGCCCAGTATATCTATCTGACAGACACATTTGTGAAGCAGGAACCATTGAGGACTTGCTTACCCTGTCTTGGCAGAGTCTGGCCATCGACTCTGCCTGCGTCCAAGTTTATCCATTTTAGGCAAAATTCTGTCTTTGGGAGAAACGAGGACATTTTTGCCCAGTGGCTGTTTTGCCACACTCAAAAACATCTCCACAAAAAGGTTCTTCAATGCTCGTCATCTTCTTTGTTAGGCTGGGTACTGTCAGGAGTTAACTTATCTTATTGTCAAAAAATCCTTAAAACAATAAAAATATTTTAAATGCCATATTCTGTAGGTCTCTGAGGTTTTTGAAGACCTTATTTTACCATATCTATCTATAGAATCATATCTGTTAAACCTAGCATGTATATTCTTATACTTGACTATGAACTGATCAACAATTGACTTGTATTAGTTAATTATCCTAAACAGCCTACAATAGCACTATCAGACTCTCGGAAGTAAACTATGTATTAATTGAGCTGTATATGTGCAATACCTCATACTAGAGTAGAAATACAGTGTGTGAAGAACAATCCCAATTTGAATTCCATTTCAATGTATCAAAATTAAACCTACTTTGCATCAATATGCAAAATTCTATACAAACGGATCAAAATTAACCATATTTGTGAGTAATAATTAAGGCCTCAAGTTGAGGAGTAGATTTAATAATCTACTTTTTGTCCTATCATCCCTACATATTTCTATGCTCCCCTTTCTTTCTTTACAACCTCTATCTCTATACCTTTCAATGACAATATATATCTATAGCACAAGAAAGCAATCAAAAACCTGCCCAACCCCCCTTTAGGGACATGGGTCATCTTTCTCTTAAAGTTTCTTCAAGCTGATTTGGGGCAGAGAATACCAGTAGGGGGCCCAAATTAAAAAAAAAAAATGGTCAAACAAACTGGGAAAAGTATTTGTGGTCCAGTCTCTAAATGTTGAGAAATTCTACGCTTAATATTAGTCTTGTGTGGGACAGTCTGAAATGCTGGACCAATTTGGATCAGGAGTCTTTTTTGAAGCTGTCCTTCTCTGATGAGGAACAGCAACCAAAGCACTTGGGGCTGGAACATGAAGGATGCAGGATGTCAGCATCTCAGCATGTTCAAGGAATGAATCCTGTCAGGTCTGATTCAGCATTAATGTCCAATTTTTTTTATTCTGAAAACATATAATTTCCCACAAGCATTATACAGTCTTAAAACTATGTGTGTATTAGGTGTGCAGGATGCACATGTCTCAGCCAGTCTTAGAGCTATTCCCCTGTAATGGAATTAGCAATATAAGTTAACTGCTTGTTCTGCAGTTTGAATTCATGTAAACATAGACTTTCTTAACTTAGCAGTCTCTCTTTTATTCAGGTCTGTTCTATTTTGACCTTTTAAAGATGAAATATAACATCACCATTAACAACGAACATACAGTTATCCTCATATTGGAATCAAAGCAAGATTGTATAGTTTTAAATGTCCTTTTTTAGGCTTTGTGGCGCTTGATGTATAAGCTAGGCTGCTACCTGTTTCCCGAGAAAATGCTTCTTGTTTTAGAAACAAGCCGATTGCCCTGAGCAGAAGAAAAAGCATTAAGTTTTAAATAAACATCAGATGGATTTTCATTTTATCTTAGGGTTTACGTATATAGCCCGTATCTTGTACCTACGTAGGTAGCTTGTATGTTTGTTTCTCTTTTTAACCTTGGTCCTTATCTTGACCAACAAAATATATTTCTTAGGTCATCAGTATCTTGTACCTGTCTTTTTAAATTTGTTTTGGATGGCTTTGCCTCACTCTTTTTCTACAAGGGAGCCCTGTACCTTCATGTCTGTCTCCCCGTTCAACCTATGTCTTTGCCTTGACCAACAAGATATACTTAAAGCATTTTTATTACATCCTTTTTAAACATAAACCTCAGATTGATGCATATCTATCCTTTAGGTCAGTAAGCATATACAATCTATTAAGAAAAAGGAACATACCAAAAAATGTCACTTTAAATCTTAAGCAGTCTCTTGTAAACAATTTATCAGTAGGGGGTCAAGCCAGTGGAGGCCAGGTTGGAACTCAGGAGTTCTGCCTGGCTTTTGTCTGTATTGTGTTGGGATTAAGAGCTGGTGCCACCACTGCCCTATTTAACTATTTCATCTCAATTTAGTCAAACTTTTTAGAAATCTCAGTTAAAAATCAAACAAGGAAACCAGAAAAGTCTAAGCCTTCGGTCATTTGTGCCAATTTAGGCTTCAGTTAGTGAAATCCCGTCCACCATTCCTTGGAATTTAGTTATTATTATCTCTCTTTTGTGGGCCTTTTCCAGAAAGTCCTGACGAATACCTTGCAGCTAAGGAGCTTAGAATTCCAGCTGCTACCAACTTTATGGAGAAGAGTTCAGTCCCTTCTCCCTTTCTAGTTGTTAGTAACTTAGTTTCACAAGTTTCACATTTCTTCATTCTCTGCCTTTCTCCCTGAACTTTTTTAGACAGAGTAAGGAGAAGTGTGACTATGACTAAGCACATTACAAACAAATTCATAAACACCAAAACAAAGTCAAAAAAGATGCAGGAGCCTTCTGCCATGGCGCCTCGGAGAGGGACCATAGTAGTTTTTATTTTATTGTTTTTCTAGGCATTTAACTCCATTCCTCTGGCTAGTTTAGAAGACTGTCAGTCTCTTAAATCTGCCTCTCCAACTGGCCATGTGTATGTAGACATCTTTGCTCTGGCCCATGGAAGCTCTCTGGGAGCCATTTTCCCCTTTCAGACTATGACAAAATATGATTTTTAAGAGTGTTGGATACCCCCACATTGGTGTCCCACATTGGGCACCACTTATTGTTTTTTAAATTACATGTATTATCTGTAGGCCGGGCTAGCAATCAATCAAGACACAGACACTTGTTATATTTTAAAATAGCCTTAGTTAACCTGGGGCAGGGCAGATATCAATCCTCTAAACTACCTCCCATAGTGGGGCAGGCATGGGATCCCTGCCTCAATCCCATGCCATCTGCTTCCAATAACTTCTATCAAGCTACCTCCCATCCATAATCCCAAATACTTGCTCATGTTCTTCATCTGGGCTGGATTCTCCATCCACACCGGCCATGTGCTTCTCCTCCAGCTAACCCATGGCGGCCTTCCTCTCTTCACTTCAGGTAGATCACAGAGACAGTAAGCAGTAATTAGCATCAAAATACACCAGACCACCCCCCAAAAGTTCACTTTGAGGCCAGCTGTGTCTCAGGACTTAGAATAGCAGAAGGAAGTAAGAGGTTGAGGTAACAGGAAATTGTCTCCGAATGCAGGAGAAGAAGCAGCTGGCAAGAGAGTCCCTGGGCTGGCCCCAGGGGAAGGGAGGGGTATGAACTACAGTTGCCTGAGTCCAAGTCCTCCTAAGAAGGGCCCTTGTTTGGCCCTGGCATCTGGAAGTCCAGAAAAAGCAAATCATGACAACAAATTCCAGGGTTCTGGCTGAGCAGCAGCGCACCCATACTGCCTACCTCATGCTTTCACACACCACCTCAGGCAGGCTTCAGGTGGTCTCTTGGAATCAAACATCACCCATTGCAGCTAGACACAAGAAGAGCCAAGTCACTCACAATGAAGAGTAGAAATGATTAGATCAATTATGAGTTTTCATACCTAAGTATGCCATCGTATGCTGTACAATGAAATCATGAGATATAGACCCTAAGGGTACTGTATTTTTTGGACCATAAGACAAGACACACTCACCCCCCTCCCAAGAGTCTGGGGAGGGGGGAGAGTTAGAGTTAGGGTGCGCCTTATGATCTGATTGCTGTTTTTACTGTTTTTCTTGTTTTACTGCTCTAAAAAACTGGGTGTGTCTTAAGATTATGTGCGTTTTATAGTCCGAAAAATACAGTAAATAAGCCAGGGCTTTTGCTAAGGAGTCGTTCAGTGGAGATTTAAAGCCATATAGACTCAAAAGCGTAGAATGTTTGCTTCCACTTCTGCCTGCAAAAGTATGCTTGTCGGGGGGCAGTTGTTGGAGGTTGGCAGGATCAGGTTGGTTTGAACTTGTGCTGTGGGCTGGGAGCTGCTTGATGAAGCAGTAACCATGAAAGATGGACGTCCACACAGACCAGTTTCCTTACTCTCAGCAATGATGAGCTCACTGATGGATATTTGCTATCCGGGTGTGCAGCCACCATTTCTCGCCCACAGATGAAGAGAGTGTTGTCAAAGGCAGCAATTAAACCAGGGCTCATTTTTCCATTTCATCCGTGGGAGCTCCTCCTCCTGTGTCCGCACAGTCATGTCAATGGTCACAGTGCACAAATGATTTGCCCTGCCAACATCGAAAACAGAAGCTGTGCTTTTTCAAACTTCCTCACCTTCGGCAATCTCAGAATGAAGAGGAGTGGGTCAGCATAGGGAGACAGATGTCTGCTGAGATTTCTCTCGTTCCCCAAGCCAGCCTTTTCCTTACATGAAGTAAAGAAGTAACACAAGCAAGCTTCTCCCTGGCCTAGGAGCAGCTATCCTTCCACTTCTGAAATGCTAATGCTATGCCACAGACCTGGGGCAGGCTCTATTGTATCTGCCAGCAGAAATCAGAGGGGGGGGGGGGGAAATGATGGGTGTTATCAACTACACTTCTAGCCAAAAAAAACCCTGCATGGGCATGTTACTCTGGAGGCACCAGGGGATTCAGCAGGTAAAAACATTCTGATAAAAGTATCCTTCTTTGCTGATTAGGATCTCTTTGTGACTATCAGAAAGCATTGCTTGTCCCTGTCAGCACTGACTATAGTGCCTTCCAGAGTATGCCTGAGTGTATCTTGCCTCATGTTCCCTGGCCTTGGTCCAATACATCACACCCTTCAGGAGGCAAACCCTCTGAAGTTACTAACCTGTGCTTTATCATATAGTTGGCATCTTTTAAGCCCCAGAAACATGCATCCCTTTGTTCATTGATATGGACCAATCAGTCAGAGACACAAGTATCGGCACTACTTGGCAATTTGGAAATCTTAGGAGACAAGTATCTGTCCCTCTCGGTGTCTGTCCATCTGGAATGGCCCATTCATCTACAGCAGGAAAAAAATTATCGTGAGAGAAGTTTTAACAGGAAACAGACAATGTTAGGAAAAATAGAAAAATTTTACTGCATTGCCTGCTATAAAACAAACAAAAACAAAGAACAAAAACAACCCTCAACTGTTGATTACTTACTAGTTCATCCAACAGAAACGGCAGGCAGCCTGGGCACGCTTAGACTCCTCCACTAAATGTTTATCTTTGAATTCTTTGTAGGCTAGGGATAAATGACCACGGAGCCACCTAAAGGAATTCTCAAGCTTGGGTGTAAAACTCTGGCACACATCTCACAGGAAAACTCAGAAGACGATGTACAGAACATTGGTCTTGACTGCAAGTTTTGAGTCACAAAACTTGGAGACTCAAATTCGGGGTGAGGAGGAGGTCTCAACTGAAACCCAGAATCACAAGGCCTCTGACATAGGTGGGCCCTGCTTCAATTCCGTGCCTCAGGTTGGATACGTATGTCACCTATATGATAGGTTTTCTGCTGATGGAGTATGACTCGTACCATATATACCCAGCAAGCCTGCTGCGGAAATCAAAGTACATTCCCAAGAGCACTGAGTGCAGCCCTTGACAAAGAGATGAGACACAGAATCGTGACTGTCACTGCCATCAGGGAAAACTTCTTAACCTAGTCCTTGCCAAAGGATGAAGGTATAAGAAAGCTGTTTCGACCTTCGGGGTTTTCTGCAGTAAGCTGCTTAGAAACACAGCTTTCCAGATGGGTGTGGTGATGCATGCTTGGAATTGTGGAACTCAGGAGGAGTAAGCAAAAGGACCTGGGCTTCAAGGCCAGCCTGGGCTACATAAGACACTACCTGGAATAATAATAAAAGAAACATTACTTCCTCCTGGGAAAAAAATGCCCAGGAAGCCATCAACTGGAGGAGATACATCCCTTGCAACAGGCTTCATCAACAGAAGTGCTGAGAATAGCTGCTGAGCCAGCTTGCTTGAGGCTGGGCGCAGGCTGGAGCTCATTGCCGGGAGCCCCCAGTGACAGGATCCACATGCCTGAGACAGAGCCGGGAGCTGGGGGACCAACTGAAAGTCTCTGTCCTCGGAATAGCTCAAGAATGCAATAGAGCCAAGTAGTCAAGGCCCACCTGATACCCAGAGCATAAGTGCCTTAGACTCACTGAGTCCAGTGTGTAGTCTGAACCTCAACGGTGTGAAGAAGGGATGAAAAAGGGGGAAAAAGGAGTACAAAGCACTACAGGGCGAGGACAGAGGGTCACTTCTCTGCCTTCAGCAGAACAATCAGAAGACAGAGATGACGAAAAAGAGTCCAACAGTGTCCTCTGTGGATATGCAACATGGGAGTCCGTGTACACGCACAAGCCTTGCGTGCTGCACCTTTGGTGCAACTTCAACTTGGCTTCCGATGTGGGTCTCTGCAATATAAATTTATGTGTGTGTGTGTGTGTGTGTGTGTGTGTGTGTGTGTGTGTGTGTGTGTATGTACTTGAATTTGCTCCATCTACTGAGGGCTGATGGAGGAGCGGCTGAAAACATGCAACAGGACACTTCCCTTGAGCAAATTTGATGCAGTCAGATTATATAACTTGAAAACATGCCCAGAAAGGTTTCTGGGTGACCCAAAAAAGGACACAGGGCAATGCATCTTAATCGTCTTTCAAGAACAGAGTATGGAGCCTCTCTTCCAGCAGAGTCTCCAGCCCAGTGCATTCCCAAAGTTTCTCCAAATGAAACATCTGTGGCTCAAGGATATTTCTTGCCTGGCTCAGCCTTCCCTGTGTGTGCCAACCAATGTAATTAAAAATGCGTCCAAAGTAACCCTCAGACAACTGAGCCCTCCTCAGCAACGTGGGGGGCTTTCACTGTTAGAGGGTGGTCACCCCTGGTCGGTGCAAACATTGGCCCCAGGTGCTCAGCAGCTGGCTGCAAAGACTCATGAAATTCTATCCTTTCCAGTTCCCAACATGCTAAAAAGTAACCCTGAGAGGCCCGGTCCCACCTGTGGAAAGTAATGGTGCCAGCTCAGCATACTGACAGAGGAAGGAAACTTACACAGCAAACAAATCTGCAGAAAAATTGGAAATATATGCTTAACAGAAGCACATTGATTAAAGTCACTCAAAGATCAAATTACTCTCCCAACCCAGGCAATTTCATCCCAGAAGGCAGAATACTTATATTGGCAGAGTATTGATAAAAACCGCTTACTGCATCTCGGTGGACCATCTTAGGGCTGTTAATCTCAGAAGTGTCCCATAATTTTTATCCAACACACAGGCTCTTCATTTAGAAGTGTTTTCATTCCAATGCAAACAGTAATAAGGAAATAAAAATCACTGATGTATGTCTTTCCAATATCGGTCTTGGTAAGAACTCCTGATTTCTATGGTCAATTGAAGCTCATCTTAAATAAAAAGCTTTGCTTCCTCCACCAGACTTTTAAGGCTAATTGCTTTTTCAAGTCCTCAGCAATCTCAGAAGAAAATAAAAGATGGGGCCAAAGCCATTCTTGAGCCATACAGGCAAGTAACTACCAAACAAATAGGATTCCCATGAGGGCTGAACCGAGGGGGAGGAAGACCTTCCCCCCAGCTGACACCTGAGCTGGTGTAAGGCCAGCCAATGGCTCAAGGAGGTTCTTGAGCTGCTGGGAGCTGCTTATTATCCTTATGAGCTGAGACACAGACAACCCTGAAAAGCACCCTCACCCAGCTGCTGCAAGCTCATTCACAGTGCAGGAAGGTCAGCCATGCAGAAATGAGAGCAGCCCAAACTCTGGCGCACATCCCTGGCAGGCCTCCTTAGAGGGCAAGGAGCCTAAGTAAGTACATACCGAAGAATATCCCCAAGTGCACCTGCTCATGCCTTGCACCTAAGCATGTGCCAGGTACAAGGTCCCAGGGACTGCAAGGGCAAGGGAAGACTTTTGAGGACCAGTTGACCACAGAACCTGCCATGTGATACCTTCAACACACAGAGACTCTTGGGGCCACCTGCTATTTCCATGCTGAGATCACGCCTGACGCTACCCTCCCTCCTTCATGCCTGGTGTGAGCCTCCATACCAAAGGAACACACAATTTCCTTTTCACTCAGACGTTTGTCACCAAGCGTACATGCGACACCCTGACTTCAGTGACAGTGTGCTCTGTGGAGGTTCCCTAGCAGACGAAGGACCACCAGTACCTTACACCCTGCCAGACCTCATGGACACCATTCCTCCCAGCCATCCACCTGCCTCTAAGCACAGTATCCACCCCCGAAGCCCCACTCTCGTACTTGAACATGCCTGGAGGTCCGAGCGTACACATCGAGGATCAACATGGCGGCAGGCTGTACAGTAGGAGCTGGAAAGGGCTGTGTTTGCATGAGCTCATTGGGACCTGGGGGAGAGGGCAGGGAAGGGAGATGTGCAATACTGGAAAAGGGAACAGAGGAAGCGGGGGAACCAGGGGAAGGGGTGAGGAGGAAAGTCACCATGCTGAAGGCCCTAGGTCCTCTGTTCCTGCTCTGGGTGTGCCTACTCCCTGTTTATTTCATTTACACTGGTGACGTCAGACCTCGGTAGGAAACGTGAGCCCGTTACCTGGGGCTCTTTTAAGTCAGATGTTGAGCTCCAACCAGAGCCAACTGAGTCACAGTCTACAGGAGGAGAATCTAAGCACCTAGGATCTAGTTTTTGCCAGAGCAGCCAGCCTTAAAGATCACTATACCCAAAGTCCTCAGGACAGCCTTCTCTCTACTGGATCATGGAACGTCCTGTCCCAAGACTCTAGATCTCTGGGGCCTGGCATTAAAATGTCATCCCAGGAAAGTGGCCGTTGGTGAGGCATAATGGGGTATACTTTCAATCCCAGCAATCCAGAGGCAGAGGCAGGTAGATGGTCATGAGTTGAAGGGCTAGCCTGGTCTACATAGCAAGTTACTGGATATCCAGTAGTATGTAGTTAGATCCTGTCTAAATAAACTAATGGAGACTGCATGTTTTTGTTCTACGTGATTCAGTAAGTGAATGCACTTTTACTTTAAAGTCCTTTGAATTTTTAAGGCTTTTTTTCATCTTGAAAATATAGAGTGGTTGTGTTTAAATTTAAAAAAAGAAAGAAAATATAGAGTGGACTGGAGAGAAGGAGCAACAGCAGCTAAGAAAGAGCACTTGCTGCTCTCCTAGAAGACTCAGATTCAATTTCCAGCACCCACATGGTGGCTCACAGCCCTCGGTAACTCCAGTTCTGGGGGATCTGACACCCTCCTCTGGCCTCTGCAGGCACCAGGCAAGCATGTGCTGGCAAATTGCCCATACACACTTTCCTAAAGCAAAATATAGGGGCAAGTATCTCGGAAGATGTATAAATTTTTCAGATAGAATTTCATTCCTTTTCTACCTTGGTGTAGATCTGCCGCCCCAAAGCTTGCTCTGATTAGGTGATGACTCATAGTGAGCCAAGTGCCATCTCAAAGGCTATGACTTTTTTTTTCATACACACACACACACACACACACACACACACACACACTTGGGAGTCGGAGGAGCTTTGGCTTGTGACAAACTGTAGGCTCCAGTTCGTGACGATTGATTTGCAAGGTTACACTTTAAGGAGTAAAATTGCTACTTTTGCTTAGGTATTTCATTTCCACAAAGAGCATTTAGATGGAAAACTCTGTGTTTCATATGCTGACCAGGAAATGGCAGCAACAATTGGAGCTTAAATTTAGGATCGTTTCTATATTTATTTTTTAATATCATCCTAAAGGGCTCTGGTTACCGACGAATCCAAGCAGTTAAAAACTAATACTGTTAAGAGTGTCTTTTAAGTGGCCTTTTATCCTAGGGAAAGGGCTCAGCCTCCTACCAGCCGTGTAATTAATCCTGATAATAACACCACCTGAGCCAGGCTCCAGTCCAGCTCCACGACTCCAGTTTACACTGGGGGGAAATGGAGAGCCTGAGATTTGCTCAGCTCAGGCGTCACTGATGGAAGCAGATGGGGAGCCAGAATCCCTCAGCACCCAAATGAAACAAAGGAGAGAGATAGAAAAATAGGAGGAAGGGGAATCTTCCAGACATCCGGTCCCAACCTTGAAGCTTGCTATGAATGTGAGACTTTGAGGCAGACCATGCACACTCCTCTGCAGGCTACAGTTGTCTCCTCTGCATGGAGAACTGGTTGGATAAACGGAAGTCCAGGAGTCTTCTCCAGTGCGGACACCTGAAGCCTAAAGGCCTCTAGTTGGAAAAGGAGTCAAGGAATCAGCCTCAGGGGCAGCTTGACACAGCCTCGATGGCCAGCCCTATCACAAGGTAGCCAACTGGCTGGTTTTCACCCTCGTGTCAGCTTCTCCGGTGGCAAAAAGTTAAAGTAGAAACCAGCTGTCCTGTGAGGCACGGGAAGTGTTCAACAGGGTGCCATGCCCAAAGTGGTGAGCAAGGCGAGTGGCTCGTGGGCAGTTTTGCTCTCAGGATGGGGAATGGGACCAACCCACAGGCCTCTTCTGTAGTTCACTAGGCTTTGTGTGCTTAAAAGCTGACCTCTATAGGTTATTCAGAAATACTCTGGACTGTTCTGAAATAACCTCCCTGGCAGGTCAGGAAGCCATCTAGACAGGATTAGCTCAGAACAGTGCAGCATCTATGCGCAGTCCTGTTGCCTGAGAGTTGAGCTGCTGTTGGCTGGTTCTTATGCCTCCAAGGGCCCTTGATGTTATTCAGGGACTCTGTTCTGTGTTTGTCACCTGCCACAGCCCATGTGTCTTCCTCCCACCACTACCACCCCCACCCCCAACTATTTTCCTAACCACTTCACCTGTATCTACTACTTGGATTTGGATAGAGCTTAAACGTGTCCCCTACACGTTCATGTACTGGAAGTTTCATATATAGTGTGGCGATGTGTCAAACCATGCGGTAAATGTGAAATTATGCCCCAGAGTGTGCTACCTTCTCCAAAGAATTTCTTCTGCCCCAGTTATGAGATAAGAATGGCAAGCCTCTAGCTTCCGGTCTCACTGTGTGACTTCTCCCTCTCCGCATTTGTCTGCCCTAATTTTATCCCGGTAGTGTCAACTTGCCATTGAACCGGAACCCAGCAGATGCCAGCACCACACTCTTAGACTTCAAAAACGGTGAGCTAAAGAAACCTCTTCATTTATTACTCAGAGGAAAGCATTTTGGTACAGGAACTAAAAATGGATTAGTGCACTGATGCCCCCATTTCCTTTGTGGTCTTTCTTGTACACTTCTGACCTTCTACTCCCCTTCCCTATGAAGGGCTTCAGTTTAGCACTGAAAATTATAATAAACTCAGATTTATACAGCAAATGTTTCCTATCCAAATCATTACAACATCTTGACACAAACGACCCACGGTGGCTCCAACAAATATATTAATTCATCCAACAGATGTGGCCAAAACCATCCCACAGAGACTAATAAAGAGGCGAGTGGGCTGTCCAGCAAGGGAGGCAGCATCAAAATATCAGACTTGAAAACCACTGCCTCACCAAGTTGAAAGGAAATGCAAACATCCCTGGCCCAGCGCCACCTGACAATTAGCGCTGATCACAGTAGCTCTATAAGATGGTTCCCTGACGTTTCTCGTTCAGTGATGAACGTTTAGCTATTGGTGAGATAATACAGCTCTAGGCAGCTCTGACCTTCACAGATTCCCATCCTCAGACCGTCCCCCTAGAACTCCCCACTTTGTCATTTGTTGAGTGCATCCCTGCATATCTACCGAGGGACTGCCACCCACCTTGGCACCACATCCATCCATGCCTTTCACCCATGGCTATCTTGTGTCTCTTCTCCACATCAATGACATGCAGGCTTCCCTGGCTCCATCCCCTGCCCTAGGTCTCCCAGGTTTCCCAGAACACCGAGAACAGTCCCATCCCAGTTTTTAGCGTGTATGAACAGTCCCATCCCAGTTTTTAGCGTGTATGTCTGTAAATCCTGCCCAAGGTTCGCTTTGGCTCCCTGCAATCTCATCCCACTAGTTGTGTTTTGACTGTGTTCTTCACAATGTTGGGACTCTGCCATGTCCTCCCACTCGACACCTGGGAAAGTATGGTCTGTGCCCAAGTGTTACTACTTTTTTCTCTCCTTTTACATGCACCTCTTCGTTGTCGGCTGTGATACATCAAATGGGGCTATTCATCAACATCATGCAAGAATTCTTCGACATGAGGTCCCCAGAGCCCCCACACACACACACTGACATCAAGCCTGCCACACCTCACAAGACTAGAATGAGCCTCATCTTCATATTTGCCCTTGATCCATAGACAACTGGCATTTAAAATGTCCTGGGGTCAAAGAATTTAGTTGTTCACTTTTCTGAGGGTGGGGGTGGGGGTTTCCAAGTGTCCCTAGGGAATCAATACTGTGGTTGCGGAAACTGGAAGGTTTAAATAAGCTTGAATTTGCTGATCACTGCCTGGATACCATAGTGGATTAGTCTCCAGTGACTAGTGCAACCAATACCATAGTCAGGATGACTTAAAAATAACAGAAACCCTTGTCTCACAGAAATCTAAAGAAAGATGTTGGTGGGGTTGCCCCTGCTTCAAACTTCACACAGGAATCTGCCCCATGCCTTTCTTTGGATTCACTGGTACCGCTGATATGTTTTGGCTGGTAGGCAGGTAACTCTCATCTCTTCCTTGCCTTCATGTGGCCACCATGTGTTTTGTCTTTGTGTGTCAGTCTCTCTCTCTTTGTACATCCAGGAGGACTTCATCTGGAAATTCTTCATTGTATCTGCAAAGGCTGTTTTCCCATGTGCTGCCACGCCCATAGTCCCTAGAGCTGAAGACACTGATATGAGGGACACTACTCTACCACGGAACTGAGACATTGACATGAGGGACACTATTCTACCACTGAATTTAGCTACCTTGCTTCCTATCAACTAAATATGAATAATTTACTCCTAACAGTGATGTGTACTTAATGTGACTCTCGACACAAGGAAGTTCACAGTGTAATGCTAACTAAACTATAAAATTATAATTGTCAAGTGTTTTTCTGAGATCAAAGAACCAGTCGTTGCTCAAGGTGGGCCTAGGGAACAACTCCTTTAACTCCAACCCTAGAGCTTTCCCAGAATCCTCTTTTGCCACCATGGGAAAGCAGCCAAGTTCTTCAGCCTAATTAATTGTGGCATGCAGTTACCACACCAACCACTGGAGAATTTAGTGCCCTGTGTGGAACATAACGAAACTGAGGCACAAATCAATATCTGCAAGTTGTAGTGAAGTGCTCAATGGTAAATTCTGCTGTTCTGATCTCTGAATCCAGAGACCTCATCACTTCCTTTTGCCACAGCCTTGGAGGGGGAGTAATGAGGCAACTCCTCCTGTTTCTATCTCACTGAAAGCATGCAGTGGGTCAAAGTTAATTTCAAACTCAGTGTTGGTTGAGTTCCCCCAGTTGGTTGAATTCCCAGGGTTCTCCCACCCCTAGACTGGCTAGGAAGATGTTCTATTTTTAAATTATTGTGTATGTATGTATGTTTTCTATATATGTACATGTGCATGTATATGTATATGCCACAATGTACACATAGTGGCCAGAGGACAGTCCTATGAGTTCATTTTCCTCCATCCGCCTTTATGCAAGGTCCAGGGATTGAACTTAGGTCACCAGACTTGTGAGGTGAACACCTTTACCCACTGAGCCATCTTACTGATCTTCATATTTCTAAATCCTTTATCTTTACTCCAGCATCCTCTGTGATCCCACCCATCATTTTTCCAGATACTCTAAGCAAAGTAAAAAGCCACAATTTTTCATCATATTCTTGGCTAAGAGAAGCTCAGAAACACATGAGAAAAGGCATTCTCTACAGAAGCTATCAGTGAGGGAAGGCTACTTGGTGGAAACGCCAAATCCAGAAGAACCCCAGACTCCCCCAACCTATAATGCACCCTAGTTCCATGGCCATGTCACAGAAAATGGCATCTACCTCCACTGGGGTGCCTTAATGTACAAGGAGCATCTCACACCTCCTCACCCTCCATCACTAGCATCCCCCTACCTTTACCTCCATTTTACTTCTATTTCATAGTCCCCTAAGTTCCAGCTTTCTCAGGAAAACCCCTCATCTCTGATAACATTCTCTTTCACACTATTCTGCTTTTCCTTCCAAGTGCAAGGCAGGGCTTGAAAATGTTCGTGTGGTTATTTGCAAAACTCAGGAGATGCATCCATCATTTTCACTACTATATACTGTGGCACATGATGAGTGTTCAAGGAATCTCTGTCCGATAAATGAATGGGTCAAAAAGCCAAAGCACAACACGCTCATACCTTGGCTTGGAGTTTTCTTCATAGGCACTGTGGACCCCAATGGTTGTGCTTGGCACCTGGCTCTTCCGTAAAAGCTCTAGAACTACTTTATGATGGTGTAAAGGTAAGCCTAATTAAGATTGCGTGCATCCGTTTGAGGATTGTGACTCCCTCGGTGATATTCACTTGTTCTGTCTATAAACGTGGCTTGCCTCTTCATTTATTTAGGTCCTCATTAAAAATCTAAATGAAGGAGCTCGAGTGAGGACTCAGAGGTTAAGAGCACCCCCCCCCCCCGCTCTTCCAGAATTCCCAGCACCCACAGGGCAGCTACCAACAATCTGTAATTCAAGTCCCAGGGGATCCCATGCTGCCTTCTAGCCTCTACAAGCACCGGGCATGCATGTGGGGCACAGACGTACATATGCATACAAAGCACCCATGCACATCTAATAGCTACATCTTTAAAATCTGAATGAAGTGTAATGTATTTGGTATGTAAAATTAACCACTTGATTTTACATTTATTCCTCAGGTGCCATTACCTATTATTTTAATTGTTTTAAAAAACCATATGCCTTAATACGCTCATTTTATAGTGGCATCAATTATTGCTCTAATGATTTTTGTAGCTCCTTTGGAGTCTCTACATAGACATCTATGTCCAAGTTATAACAGTCACTATTCACCTAATTTGTTGCTTTGGCTACAATTACAGCACAGTGTTTTAAATGCTGCTGCAAGGGCAAGCAATCTTGCTCCTCCATGTTAAGTACTTCTAATGGTTTTTCTTTGTGGTATTTATCTATGAGTCCTTTTTGGAATTGCCTTTAACAGGTTAGAAAAGGACCTGCCCTTAGTTTGCTTAAGGAGAATTCTTAACTTACACAGGGCCTATGTGGGTCTGCAACAGGTCTTCTGCATATATATTATAGCTATTAGCTCAGTACTTTTATGGGACTCTTGACTCTGCAAACAAGTGGGCCTCTGACTTTTGTGCCTGCTCTTGGCACTCTTTGTCTCCTGTTGGGTTGTTGTATCCATATTTCAATACGACAGATTTTGCTTCATCTTATATTTTATTTTGCTCTGTTGAGAAAAAAATCTCAACAGAAGCAGAACTATTGAGCATGAAATAGAACAGAACATGAAAGAAGGGAGAAAAAAGAAGCCTTACCATGAATCTGCAACATTTATTATAATCTCTTTTATTAATGTACTTAATGAATAACAATCAACTTCTAATTTGAACCAGTCTTACACTCTGGTAAAAATCTTTTTGTTTAGTAGCATATTTTCCTGATATTAATATTGCTTTAAGGATGAACTATTTATAGACAATTTATTTGTAAAATTGTGTTTAGCCACATGCCTTCAGACTCTCTGCGTCCTAACCCTTCAGGAAGATCCACACAGAGGAGTGAGTATTCCCTTGTAATTTCTCTGACAAGTTGTCTCCACTGGTGAGCAGAGACTGTATATTGGTGGTGGATGCTGTTACACCTGCACCCATTTTTATATTTTTATGTTTTTTATAAGTTAAAGGATTTTGCCGCATTTCCTGATCTTGTTTGCTTCCTTTCACATAAATTTGCTTTATTTCCTCCCCTCTACTTGTGTGAAAGTTATGTTACTGTGGGGGGGGAAATGTCCTCCCCAGGCCCTAGTCTGTGGTACAATTGGGAGGAGGCAGAACCTTGGGAGGTGGGGCCCAGTGGAAGGAAATGACACCTTGGGAAACATGTCTTTGATTGGGACCTGGACGTTTCTCTCCCCAAACCCTTTCCTGGATACTGTGATGTGAGCAGCTTTGCTAGTCACATCCTCCTGACTGACTGGCTGGCCAAGGACAGAGCAACAGGGACAACTAATCGCAGATGGAGACGTCTAGAGCTGGGAGCCAAAATGAGCCTCTTTACAAGAAATTTGGCTCTGGAACTTGTCGCAGCAACAGAAATCCAACTAAGGCATTCTTGTTTCTTTGTGTGTGTGTGTGTGTGTGTGTGTGTGTGAGAGAGAGAGAGAGAGAGAGAGAGAGAGAGAGAGAGGAGCGAGAGAGGAGAGAGGGAGATGGGAGAGGAGAGGAGAGAGAGGAGAGGCGAAGAGAGATGAGGAGAGAAGAGAGGAGCGAGAGGAGAGAGAGGAGGAGAGAGGAGGAGAGAGAGAGAGAGACCATTGAAGAACTTTGTGAACATTTTTGAAGCCTGCCTTAAGAAACTGTTCCTTCAAAGTACGCTTGGATTTCAGACAATGGCAGGAGGCATTATTTAAGCTCGAGTTTCTGCGTTGTCTCTCTTTGGAATGCTTCCTATAAATTCTAGCTCCAAACACACTAGAAGACCAGACTGTGATGTAAGAAGGCTCAGAAGGATCTGGGGCAATGGCCTAGTCAGCATGCTTCACATGCGTGAGGCCCTACGTTCAATACCCACATTAAAAAGCCAGCAATGGTGGCGCTCCTCTTTAATCTCTGCCCTGGGAATGCAAGATTTCTGGGACCTCCCTGGGGTCCCTGGTTCTGGGCCAATGAGAAAACCTTTTCTCGAAAAGAAAACAAAACAAAACAAAACAAAACAAAAACAAAAACAGGAAAAGGAGAAAGAGGAGGAAGGGCTAGAGAGAAGGCTCAGTGCCTAAGAGCCTTTGCTGGTTTTGCAGAGAAGTCAAGTTTAGTACTCCACCACCCACATGGTGGCTTATAGCTCAGACCCCTCTACAGTTTCAGGGAATCTGATACCATCATCCAGCCCATTGCAGACTCTAGGCATCATGAGCATGCAGACAAAACAGCCACACACAAAGTTTTAAATGAACAGCACTTGAGGATTGACACTCATATGTACGGACACATGAGCACAACAGTGCTCCAAAAAAGCAATGCATCTCTTGGTTCTGGTTTAGTAACTGCTGCTCTTCTGTATCTTGTTGCACTTATTTTATCAGTCTGGCCTAATGTTTACTATCAGGCCTATAATTATTATTACATGAGTATTTGCTAAGCTGCTAGCAATCAATGAAGACAGACCCCTGTTATATTTTTAATACATTTTATTAATTTATTCATATTACATCTCAATTGTTATCCCATCCCTTGTATCCTCCCATCCCTCCCTCCCATTTTCCTCTTACTCCCGTCCCCTATGACTGTGATTGAAGAGGATACTCATATGTATTTGCTCGTAGGGGACACCTGTTATATTTTAAAATAGCCCTAGTTAACCTGGGGCAGGGCAGATATTAATCTCCAAAACTACAGTCCCATGCCATATGCTTCTAATAATTTCTATCAAGCCACCTCCCAAAATACCAAATACTTGCTAATTCTCATCTGGGCCAAATCTCCATCCAGGCTAGCCATGTGCTTCTCCACCTAACCCATGGCCCAGCCTTCTTCCTCTCTTCTCCTCCTGTCTCCCTCCTTCCCAAGATTCTCTGTCTCCCAAAGCCCCAGGAACTTGAACCATGCCTATCCCATTTGCCATGCCCAGGTGTGATGAGCCTTTATTGGTCAAACAGGAAGGTCCTCAGGCAAGGTTATACAGCAGTCTTGAGGCACAGAGACAGCACGCACTAACTGGCATCAAAATACATCAGACCAACCTCCAACAGTATCTAGATCTAAGGCTGGCTGATCCTGTGTTTGCACAGCCCTTGGTCCCATCACCATCCATCTCTTCTTTACTTATGCCTGTGTACCCCTCTCCACCCACATAACTAATAGTTCTAACACATGTTTGATACGTAGACTTGCGTGAATAGCGCATCCCCAAAGCTCCTATCTACCCTGAGCCTGTGAAATAGGGAAACAGAGCCTTTAAAAGTATCATCAAGCTAGGATTGGGTAACGCTGGTTGAGGGTAGGCCCTGAATCCAATGGTTGTTAGCCTAATAGGAAGAGAGTAATTTCACTGTGAAGAGGTGAGGGGAGAGAGAGGAAAATGGAAGCAGAGGTTGGAATGGACTGTTCTAGAACTAGGAAAAACTGGGGACTAGCACCCACTTCAAGCTCACCTCCAGAGCCTCCTGAAGGAACCAGCTATGTCCACACCTCCATCTGGATTTCCAGCCTCAGCTATGAGAGAATAAATGCATGTTTAAGCGGTTCAGTTTGTGGAGTTTCCTACTAAGGGAGCAATGCCAAAGACCTTTGCAGCTCTTTGTGCTCTTGCAAAATATGAGTCGGTTTGACAATATTTTAACATATATGCATAATACTGCATCATGAATCACTGCTGCTCCACCCTCGTTCTCGGTAACATGTTCTTTTGTGAGTCATCCATCGTGTGTGCACATCTGGAGAGGCCTTCCAGCTATCCACTGCTGCAAAAGGCAGAGATCAACAATTCAGATCCACATGCCAGATGACTTGTGTGGGGTAATTCCTATACTGAAAAGTGAGATTGCTGTGCTGTAAAGACTGCATATTTCGTTAAAAAGACTACCTTGCTGTGCTTAACAAAATAACAAAATACTTGCCTCACCCATCTTAACGCTCGAATGTTGTTTCTTCAGCCTTACAGTTGCACCCACACCTGCCATTATTGGACTTTTCACATTCTGATAGGAGATCAAGGCTGGGGTGGTGTAGCAGCTCAGTAATGGGGTGCAACATGCCTGATGGCCCTGGGTTCAACCCTAACACTTAAGAACAAAAGGGACAAAAAAAAAAAAAAAAGAACAAAAGGGACATGTTTTTTGTGTTCTCTGGCTAATGCTGAGTTCATGCAATTCTTCCCATACCTCTCAGTTACCTGTCTGGCCTTTCCCCGCCTCCCGCCCCCCCCCCCACACACCCCTACCCTCTGTTGGGATCTCACCTTCTCCCTGCTGATTTGTAAGATGTTACTTGCATATTCTGGATTAACAGTTGGAAACTTTTACCAGGATAGTATGTCCTTCATATAACCAGGCGTGGTGGCACACACCTTTAATCCCAGCACTCAGGAGGCAGAGAGAGGCAGATCGATGTGAGTTCAAGGCCAGCCTGGTCTACAAAGCAAATCCAGGACATCCAAGGCTAACACAGAGATACTCTGTCTCAAAAAACAAAAAATAAAATAAAAAATAAACTAGAACTCCAAAGGGTTTTTCCTTAATTGCTGCATCCATCAACACTACCATTGTGGAAAGCAACCTTGAAGGGGTATGAGGTTAGCCCAGTTGGCAGAATGCATGCCTAGCCTGCACAGCACTCCCAGCTCTAGGCAAATGAAAGCAGGAAGGTCAGAAACTGAAGGCTATCCTCAGCTACGTATCAGGGGGAAGTCTGAGTTGTGTGATACTCTGTCTCAGACAAAAATATATGTGAAAACCGTTAAAGCTTACGTTGTTTAAAAATAACCATTTGAAGCTGTTAGTATAAATAGCTCTTTATGAAAACTAATTTTCAAATCAGGAGAGAAGGAAAAATTTTTTTTCCAAATCTTTTTAATGTCTGACTTGTTGAAAGATACTTGGATTCTTACATTGGCTTCTGTTTTGGTTTTTTGAAACAAGGTCTCATTAGTCCACGCTGGCCTAGAATTCATGACAATATTCCTGCTTCAGTAATGGGATCAGTGGCAAATGTTAACCAAGTTACTCAAGTAAAATTCTATGGCAAATGTTAACCAAGTTACTCAAGTAAAATTCTATTTTTTTTTATTTTTCTTTCAGACAGGCTAGCCTTGCCCACCACATCTAGCCTATGTGGTACTGGAGAATAACTGCGAGGTTCTGAGCAGTTCCAGCACGCTTGCCACTGCACTTGCACCTCCCCAGCCCCCACTCACGCTAATGTTCTAAATCACTAAATGAGGCTAAACTGACTTAGAAGTCAGGAGAGAGAATTTCCAAGCTTGCCTGACAGCCAGTTTCAAACAGACATAATGAACTTTGCCGGCCTACCAGAAAGTGAGGTCGTGTTAAGCAGGCGGTCACTCCTGCTGTGGTCAGCCCTTCTCCACCTGCTCGGTCCACAGAGTTTATGAGATGAGGTTCTGCCCAACTCCACACTTGTAAGTAATTATGAGCCTCAAACTTGGTGTAGTGTGTCTCTTGTCTTTGACACAGGATCTCACACAGCTCCTCCGTGCTGGCCTCCGACTCACTGTGTTGTCCCAGAGGCTTCTGAATCCCCTTCTTATTGGCATATAAAGATAAACAGATGAGAAAAATGATCTTATTAACCTTTACGGGTTATTTTGTTTTGTTTTTCTGTGTAGTGTTGTTGAGACAGGATTTTTCTGCATAGCCTCCCTCGGCTGTCCTGGAACTCACCCTGTTGACTAGGCTATCCTGGAATGCAGAGATCCACCTGCCTGGTATTAAAGTCATGTGCCACCACGTCCGGTGACAGATAACCTTTAGTACTGTGGGACAACTTGAAACAGTAGTTGTTAAATGCCCCCCTACTGTTGGATGTCCTTTCTGTGCACTGTTTTGGTAAAAAGCCATGCAATATATCCTACACTCTGAATAGGTCTTTGGTCCACTCATTGCTCATTGATGGACCTTTCAGATATTAGCATATTTCATTAAACGCTCACCACACCAGCACACCTGATGCTACCACTATCCATCTCCAGTCTTGGAAAAGTATTGCAAAATGATCAAGCTCTCCGTGACAGATGTGTTTTGCAAAATTCTCATTATCCCACAAAAGCAATGTGAGAGATGCTGGGCGGGTGTTGGAATGGTTCGTTTTTTAATCTCATAACCCCTGCAGCCTTTGCCAAGAGCTAGGGGGATAAAGCCCTAGTCAGACCCTGGCTGGGCAGCAGAGGGCAAGCTCAGTCTCTCGTATGATGATCTACCTCCAAGGCGGGAGAAGAAACCGGAAGGACACAGAGATGAAGCTTGCTGAACTGGCTTAACTCTAACTGAACTGGATTCCTCCCACTCTCGATCATTTTCTATACATAGCAGATTCCAATAGCAGAATTCAATAACTATTTATTGGGTATTTGTTACCTTCCCAACTCTAGCAACCAAAGCACCAAACCCATGGGGCTGGTCTCAGCTGATATTCATGTTTTGGTGCTGATCCTGGGGTGGGCCCTTTTGTGAAGATGTGGGATGGAAATGAAGGAACAAGAGCCAGAAATGGCAACTTGACATTACTAAAGAGTCTTGGGGTGTGACCTAAGCTATTGGTGGCTCTGCCCATCATATTCCACCCCTAGAAATCTCAAGTATCATCTAATGACAGTCACACTGTCTCGTGGACATTTCAGTTAGCTTACAGAGAAGTGTTGCGAATTTAAGTCACACACATCCACCACAACGACCCTTATGGTTGAAAATCCTGAATGAATCATAAAGCCTGGACACGTTGAAATACTGGGGGCAGGAGCAGATTTAAGATGAGTTTTAAACAAAGCTCACCCACACTCTCTCCCCATCCCATCCTTACTCCCCAACCCCCCCCACACACACACATACAAACACACTCACACACTCATCTTCTGCCATTAAGGCTCCATTCTTTCAAGGGTCTTTAAAAATTTTTGGTCTCCTAGGAGTGCGTTATAAAATGCAAATGGCCCAGCAGGAGGCCACACCTAATGTCTATTGACACTGGAGTTAGCACTTAGCAGAGGCTTCTAACCGCTCAACCACCTGCTGGATCACTCAGCTAATGGGCCCTAACAATGAAAGCACTCTGGCCCAGAAAGAAGCATCTTTCTGGATGGACCATTGGACAGAAGAGCCAGGGAAGATGCCCATACCTGACTCCAGCACTAGCCCTCCAAAGCCTGTAATCAAAGGCCTTTAAGCGGAGTTCCTGCCTGGAGGGGCTCCTTAGCCAGACTTCAAGATGCCCTGAGCCCTGTCCCTAAGGCTCTGGGAGTTGCTCTAGAACCTACCCTCAAGTCCCTCCTACCTACTGAGTCAACAAATTCACATAATTCCACACTAGCAGCTGCCTCAAGCCTTTTCCCTGGGCTCCCTCCCATCCCGGCACCACCAGGATGTATTTCAATGTCCCCTATACCTACTTTTTGTAAGTACAGCCCATAGCCCCATCTGGTAGCAAGACAGAAAATGCAGGAAGGCATCTGGAAAACAGGAAGAGTGATTGAGTGTGCTGGGAGCAGACTGAAAGGCACCGTCTCTGGATGCTTCTGGATCAGGCTGCTGTCTCCCTCATCCGACTCCTCTGAACCCTCATAACTGCCCTCGGAGGGGGGACATGGTGGGCTAGTTAACTGATGAGAGACACCACCGTAAAGTCCTCCCTAGGGCCAGGCCTCCAGTTGCCATGACCCCCTGGAAAAACATCCCATTCCAGAGTTGTCAGTCTCCCTGTAGTCGCCTCTCTGTGATTTTATATTTGAAATGGCTACTTATATACAAAACTGAAAGTACATGGACAGTAAACAATGTTGTAGTTTCCAAAGCACAAACCAGGGCTCATGAGCTAGCACTCAGCATCACAGCTCTGGCCCTGACTATAATGATTTAAAATAAGAAATAAGATAAAAAGATACCAGGCAACATATGTCATATGAGGTTTATTAAACGAGCATGGGGAAAGGAGAATAGGGGGAAGGGGTGCCCCAAAGAGAGAGGGGGACTGAGACAGAGAGAAAGAGGTAGAAGGGAAGGGAGTGAGGAAGTGAGAGGGAGGGGCTAGGTGGGTCTGTCCTTTTACATAGCCCTGGGCAGGGCCACCCCCATCCCACCCTCCACCTCCCTACCCCACCCCCACCCCCCATGGCAGGTAGGCAATAACATCACAGGTAGGCAGACTGAAGCAGAATCCTAACACTGACCCTTGACATCTGCTAACTGTCATCTTTGAAAACAGAGGTCACCCAGCCATAGCCCTGCAGCTTTCAAACAGACACTTTCTTTTCCTAAGGTAACCAACCAACCATATTTGGTCTAGTAAGTCCTGAATGTTCCACTCTGGAACTCAACCAAATGTTTTAACAAATCTCAACAAACATCCTCTAGCCATCTAGCCCAGGAGGAGGTTTTAAGAAAATGTCTAGTCATGCCTCTTGTCTATAGTTGGTTGACTAAGACCCTACTTCCTTCTCTGCCTCCCCTGCACCCTCCACAGGCCCGGGTGTGGCTCTGGCTTCCTCCTCCTGATCGCCCAGTCTCAAATGCAGATCCGCCTATTCTGTCTCATTACAGTAATTCCCACGCACAAGAGCATGTTTTGGTTTGTTTTCTGTTTGACTTCAGGAATTAGGGGCAACGGCTTCAAATTTCTACATATTGGGAGGGAAACCTGTTCTCTTACACTTCATGGCATTAAATGGTACAAGCAAAGGAGGGGCCTCGCTTACCCGAGGCACAGCTGCAATTCTGAGGAGGATGAAATCGCAGCCCCAGCAGCCTGAGCTGGCCCTGAGAGTCAAAAACCAAGATTCACCATTCCACAGAGATGCACCTCCCCAACACAGAAGAAATTGGTTCCGAAAAGAGCACAGGATCCTAAGTTTATCCAGTCACGG
Source organism: Acomys russatus (assembly GCF_903995435.1). Classification (NCBI taxonomy): domain Eukaryota; kingdom Metazoa; phylum Chordata; class Mammalia; order Rodentia; family Muridae; genus Acomys; species Acomys russatus. The sequence continues at coordinate 28,285,756 of NC_067143.1, forward strand.
TGAATGTAGGCTTAGGGTCTATGGGTAAGAGAAATCCCCTTCTCCTAGTGGGCATGTAAGACAAAGCAGGCATCTCCCATCCTCTTATTCTCACAGCTACACGGAGACCAAACGGAGAGCCTTTCCTAGCATGCAGATAGCATGGAGCCTGGAGAAGAGAAACACCGTCCCTAATGTCCGCTGAGCTTCCGAATCAGGCACTGCCAGGCATCCGGCACTAACTCCAGACTCTCCTGTGACACACAACTCTTCTAATCTAGTTGGATTTGGATTTTCTGTAGCTGACAATCGAAGGTATCTTATTACAGAATATATCACAAATCCATAAGGGCGCTTGGATAGTTTTAGGTGCCGTCTAAGAGAGGCCACAGATCCTGAAGTTCAAACCTTGTTTCTGGGCAGCCCAGCCCCTCTGAGCCTCTGCCTGGGGAAGTCTGTACTGCTTCTCTACCGACTGCCCTTCTTGTGAGGAACCTAAGGCCTTGCAGCTTCCCAGACTGGTCTTGTCAATAAAGCAAGCTAAAGATGCTCCAGTGTTTGAATTTCCACATCCTCTATAGGAGGCCACAGCTCCTCCCAGGGTGCAGGCGTGCAACTCCTCCCTTCCCCGCTCCTAACCCTGAGTAACTCCCTCCCATCCCCCCCTGCCCTGGTTCCTCCTGTGGGTCTTCAAAGGGTTAAATGCTGTAGAAGTGGCTTTTAAGAACAGCTGGAAACAAAGTGCTGCCCCAAGCTGACAGCAGCCAATGAAGGTCAGGAGGTTAAGGGAATTATTTTCCATGGGAATAATTTTCTAAGGGAAATGGTAAAGTTATTTAAGCCACCACAGGTGGGGCGCATAAAGGACAATCGTTCCCGGCTTTCCAGAAGTGGATGCTGTTTGACCTCACATTTCTTTTTGTCTCGGTCTTACATAATGAACTCTAAACCTCAGAAATCTTAAATTATGTTTTGTATCTAATTTATATGTGGTGTGTGTGTGTGTGTGTGTGTGTCGGTCTGTCTGTCTGTCTGTCTTGTCTGTCTGTCTGCTGGAAGAATTCCAGGGAATTTCCAAGCCGTATTCAAAAAATAGTGTTACCTGTTCCGAAATAAAGATGGTGAGATGGTGGCAGGGAAAGATGACTGTGTTATGTCCCTGCTCTTTGACCCCGTGATCCCACTATTGTGACCACAGCCCAGAGAAATACACCCGACAAGGGAAATAGCATTATGTGCAAAAATATTCACTGCATTATTTATGATTTTTAAAAAATCCCTAATGGTTCAATGAAAGGGGACAGGTTAGTAAGTTATTGCACAACTGCGCATGAGGGTATCACAGGCCATTAAAACTGCAAAGTAACAGCATGGAAAGTGTCAACTTAAAAAAGCAGACATAAAACAATAGGCTGGGTGGCGGTAACCAGGTAACCCTGTATGTGTGGTAAACAGGGATGGGAGAGTGGGGTAAGAAAGACATTAAGCCAACGGAACCATGGGGCTTCCTCGCCTTTTGCTCAGTTGTGTGTAATGTTTATTTATTTTCTATGGTTTTTTTTTTTTTTTTTAAGTCGTAGGGAGGAAAATAAAATCACAACAACAAAATTGTGGAGGGAATTGTGTGTGCCTCTGTGAATGTCTAAGAAAATAACACACTGTTTATTTTCAATGACTGGACTGTATGGCAAGTGAATTATATCTCAATAAAGCTATTACAAAATGTTTGTTTGTTTGTTTTAAATTTAAGTAGAACCACTTTCAAAAAGGTGGGCGGTGGGGGAGGAAGATCTTTGTTTCCCATTTAAGGAGCAATGCTAGTCAGCAGCTAAAACACTGGGCTTTTCAATAATTCTCAGCACAATTGAAGTTGCTGACAATTACCACCCTAGTTTTATAACCAGAACACACCTAGTGATCTTAAAGGGACAGGAGCCTCCTTGGTCCCTCCTGAGATGAGACTGTCAGTAGTGGAAGGAAATTTCCCAAATTAGACAGATGGAGTCCAAATCTCAAATCAATCAAACTGAGGAAAATTAATCACCTTGGCTGGAGCCCCTTGCTCCATTCAGATAGGTTAGAAGTAGCTCTTCTTCTGCTGAGTTATCCTGTGCTCTTGAGCCCAGAGGCATATAGCCCCACAGTTCCCTGGGTCTTAGAGGTCAGAGGCTAATGGCTCCAGGTGCTCAGGTTAGAGGCGTGATGCTCTGACAATAGCCATCCCTACCTCTTAGCAACAGCAACTAGTATTTGCTAACATTATAGCACGAAAGCCTCTGATGCCAGGATTCCCAGGATAGCCCAGCCTACTGTTACAAAACTCAGGCCCTGGATGCTGGGATCCTCAGCCCTTTAAGACTTGTCAGACCCCTGGAACTTTCCACCTACACTCTTTTGCCATCCTCAGGCGCCCCACCTTCAGCTGCCTTGGCTGTCCACCCTCTGTAGCCTTCCCTCTATTTCCACTGCCCATTATCCCTGGGGCCTCTTCTCTCCACTGCCTCTGTTCCTAGTCACCTGAGTTCTCACCACTGCTGGGTCCTTCGCCATCACAGAGGCACTGAAGCAACGGCCCCATCTCCTCTACTGCTGCTTTCTCCTCTTGGGGTCACTAGCTCAGCCTACCCATGACAATCGTCACAAGACCATTAATTAGGAAGAAACCTTTCCTTGAACCTGAGGGTGTCACACCAGAGGGGAACACAAGAAGTGTGCCTCCTGTGGAACTCAAAACTTGTGGTACATAGCCAGAGGTGGGGCATGGTGGGTAAGGGTATGCAAATAAAGGTTTGTAATTTGCACCAGTCACAGTTCAGCTTCCGGGTTCACCAACCACCAACTTGAAAGCCTCACACACAGACAAGTGCTAAGCTTTTTTGCTGAATCATTGGACAAGTGCCCCTCCCCTCTGCTGGAAAAAGAATGAGCTGTCTGTCCAGTGAGCCGTTATCTGGAATTCACTGAGGCTTGAGAGAGCTAAGCCTGCGCAAGCTGTCTGAAACCGTGTGGCAGGAGCGGCGCGGTTAGGTGTTGTGTAAGGGCTTTATTGAGATATAATTCACTTGCTCTCCAGTTGGAGATTTTCACAGGTGATGGAGCCAGTGACCTCCTAATGGGAAAACCCTGCAGACTCATGACAATGGCCGTGGCCCTGCGAATGGAAAAGCCCTGCGGTTGAGTATTGTCACCACTATTCCAGCGCTGTCAAATGACTTCCCCTGAAGCCTGCCTTCCTACTCTGGAAAAACGGGACTTCCAAGCCCCAGCTGATACTATAGAGGAGATTGAAACAGAATAAAACTGTGTAGCTATTCCCCTCCACATACAGCATTGTAACTGGTACTCGACTCTCTTTTCCTCAAGATATTTTAATTGACTGGCATTTCTTCGGCTACAAAGGACTCATGCAACCTCTTCCTTGCTCTCGCTCCTGATCCCAGCTCCTCACACCCTCTGAACTCTTCGTTTTCCCCAAACCCAGTGGCAGGACCTCAGCCTCACAGTGTCAGTCAGCACCGGCTCGGCCCACAGCATATTGCCTTGCACACACTCCCCATGATCTCATGCAGCTGGACTGTTATTTTTGCAGACTGGTATTAAGAAGCATAAACCAGGATTTTTTTTTTTTTTTTAATACACTGTCACGCCGGGTATTCTCAGGCCTGCCGTGCAGATGGAGCGTTCCTGGGATTTTATGGTGCAACACTCAGGCTCTGTGCTCTTCTTCTGATCCCTGGCTCCACAGAGCCCAGAGGGCAGTGGTGCATGGGGTGGGAAGTGGGGAAAAGGGGGGTCCTGCTCCTGTCTATGTTTTCCTTGTGTGCCAATAAGCAGCCCACTACACTGTAAACAGTCCCAAGTTGAGCAACACCTACCTTCACTAGGCTCCTGTCAAGCACCCTTCTCCTCCTAGATCCAGGCAGGGAGGGAGCAGCCCTGCAGAGGGCATGCATGCTGTCCCCCAGCTTGCACCGAGGTAGAAAGAATTTCACAACAGCTGGCTGTGTGGCTAAAATTGCCCATAATAAATCACCAGGCTACTATGAAACATAGCCACTGGGTTTTGGTCTATAATTGTGTGAGAAGAGTAAGTAAAGGTTTATATACCTTTTGTCAAAAATGGGAAAAGGGGAGAGGAGAGGGGACTGGAGGGGGAGGGAAGGGAAGAGAAGGGGGGAAGGGAAGAGATTAAAGAAAAGGTGAACCAGACCCCTGGCTTGCTCATTGGGTTCGCCCGCCCCTCCCCCATCTCCCTCTGGCCCTCTCATCCATTTGTGATGCCCACTGCTCCGTGGTTTCCTGCTATCCTTCTTTTTCTCAGGGAGCACCTTTCTTTTTCTCCCTGGCATTGTCCTAAGCATGCTGCATCTCGCTACCTCTTTTTCCCTATTTGTCCCCAACCCCCATCTGCGTTTCCCACTGGCTCTGCCATCCCTGAAAGAGAAAGACAAGGTTGCTGGTATCTGCGTGGGGAGAAGTGGCCACTGTACCCTCACCCAAGTGAGTTCAAGGCCAAGGTCTGAAATGTACTAACCCTCCCTTACATACTGTGGTGACACCACGTGAATGCCAGGAATGCACCCCACCAGGGCAGGCCCCTCATGGGACACATGGATGTCTTTCTCCCCTGCTTTGCTCTTTCCTTCCCTCAGACCACACAGCAGAAGGACTTCAAAGGGAGCTGACTGGTTCATTCCCACCCAGCAAGTCTGAGGCCTCAAAGCTTCTCAAAGAGGAGAATGTTCACAACTCCCATCAGCATTTCAAAAATGCTAATAAAAGCCACGCGCTGGCCTAGAAGGGAGCTGCCCAGGCTGGAGTAGCTGTCATATTCTGGGCTTCAGCCTGGTGAAGTGGTAGCACAATCTCACAGAACTGGAAAATGCACAGAGATCAGACCCCTGAAGAGAACAAATACATCAGTGACTAAACTTAAAAGTGGACAGGGGAAAAAAAGATTTCTTAGCAAACTGGCATGTTGAGTGGGCAAAAGTCTCCCTGAGTCATGGAGCACTGGGCTAAGAGTCCTGCACAAAATGTTCTTTAATCGGGAAATAGTCAGAAAGCTTTGGCTCATCCCTAAAGGAAGACACCGTGACTGGTGACTGGCCAGGCCAAGATACAAGTGACCTGGAGGCCACAGAAACTCCTCCATGACTTCTCAATAAACAATGCTATAGACCATCCATTACTTACTGCCCAAAGCCTGAGAACTGGAACCATGGCACAATGACCTTCCGGACCCAGATCCCACAGGTCGAAGATGACACTGAGAATGCCCTGAGTCCTGAGGTTTAATCTCCCACGAGAAGCCACAGAACAGAGAGGTAAATCTTTGGAAAGATTATTATCTAAATAAAATTAGGTAAGGGTGGAGCTATGATAATTGCTAAGCAGGAAAAAGAACTCTCTCTCTCTGTCTCTCTCTGTCTCTGTCTCTCTCTCTCTGTCTCTCTCTCTGTGTCTCTGTCTCTCTCTCTCTCTGTGTCTCTGTCTCTCTCTCTCTCTCTCTTTCTTGTCCTGTCCCATCTTGCCTGTAATACCATCACCAAATGAGATCCCCCACCCCCCACCCCACTGCCTGGAGCATGTAATTATAGTAACAAAAAGGGGACCAAGGCAAGTGTATCGTGGAAAGTGGCTCCCAAATACAGGTTCAGCACGTAGGCGCAGACTACGGAGGACAGCACTCTCTAGGACACGCTTGGCCTCTAGAAGTGCCTTTCTTCTCACCTGTATAGATTTGCCATCTTCCAAAACCCTCCTCGGGCACCCCCTCCTCTCAAAGTCCTACGTCAGTAATATCAGCCCATGCAGAGAGATCATTTCCTACTGAGACCTGGAAGAGCAGACCTCCCACCTCCACTAGTTTAGGGAGACCCAAGAAGACATGATTACCCCTCCCCCCAAAAAAACAAACAGAAAAGGCATGAGGTACTTCATCTTTAACCTCCTCAATCATGTACAAGGGGAGTCCACTGCTGCCCACCAAACTGCTTTGGCCTTTGCTCCCTGACTCACCACAGGATGATATCCCACTGGGGACCACCAGGCCTGCTGCCCATCACTTCTGTTTGTACTGGATAAAACTACCTCTGATGGACACCTTCATCTAGATGGCAAATAACCATAAGAAAAGTCCATGCCCCACTTTTGTATTAAGTGCTGCTGGTTGCTTCTCAAGGCAATAAAACTAAGCTACCAGTCTCACTAAAGTGCCTCATGCAATTACTTCAGGGTCTACTCATGGCCCTGTTTCCATGAGACCCAAACATGGGTCCCTGGGGATGCTGGGGATAGAAAAACCCAAATAAGAGTCATCAGGCCAGATATCATATGATGTCTTTCTAAAGATGTGTGGTTTAGTTAGAGAGGCCAAGTGAAGTTTTCTCCCTCCCCGCCCCCTCTCTCTTTCTTCTGAAGCTTCTAAAGAGTGTGTTAAAACCTGCAAGTGGCAACCCTCAGGTGATCCATGTATATACCCAGACACCAGAGCTTAAAGGAGAAAACATGAACAACCAAAGAGGTAATTAAGATACAGCTCTCTCTCTCTCTCTCTCTCTCTCTCTCTCTCTCTCTCTCTCTCTCTCTCTCTCTCTCTCTCTCTGTGTGTGTGTGTGTGTGTGTGTGTGTATGGGTGTCTATGTGATGTGTGTATGTGTTCGTGTATGTCTGTGTGTGTTTATATATATGTATGTCTCAATGTATGTGTGTATCTATGGGAAGAGGCTTTCTGAGGCCCTGTGTCTGTGTGTTCTCTATATATACCTTGCAGTATGAGGGCCTCAGGATGAGGAAGACAGAAAGAAATCACCAGAGGAAATGTGCTGTTAGACATGAGGTATGGGAAGAAAGGAGGGTTACTTCACCACAAATTGGGCAAAATATTAGTACACTGTAAAAACAAAAACCTTTGTGCAAACAACCATTCAGAAACGTGTTATAGTTGAGTTGTGTCCCCCTGAGAGCCACAGGTCCAAGCCCTGCTTCCCCAAGATGGCTATACTGGAGACAGAGCACTTAAAAATAATAATAATTTAGGTTGAATGAAGATATTCTTGTGGAACTATAATGAAATAGGACTGTGTCCCAAGAAGAAGGAGTGAGACCTGAAGGGGTGAGTGTGAGAGGGAAGGCTGTTCTAGGGCAGGCAAGAAGGCAACCATTGCTAAACCAAGAGAGAAAGGCCTCAGGGAAAGTCAAAGTTGACCTTGACATGACCTCCAGCACTGTTGAGAAAACAGGTTGCTGAAGAAGCTCCAGTCTGGAGTAATTGACGGAGTAGTCTTGTCACACTGCACTGCCACTTCTGTTCTTGCCCATAACTCCAGGGCTCTCACCCACCGCTTCATCTCGTTTGTGTCAATGGTAACAGAGAGAGAGCTAACAAGAGCCCAGACAGCCATCTTGGGGTAAGCAGTGAGCTGCTTACTTATGTCCCACCATCCCAAACAGTTCTCCCCACTTAGCTATGGAGAAACAGTACAATGGTGAGCAGAAGTCACTGTCCCTCTAGACAAAACCCAAACCAAAAGGCTAGAGACCTAGCTCAGCCATTAGTGCTCTTACAGAGGATGCAGGTTTGCTTCCTAGCGCACACAGTGTAGGTCACAGCAGCCTGTAATCCTAGTTCCAGGGAATCACCTGCCTTATTCTGACCTCTGAGGTCCCTGTCCACATGGCACACATATGTACATATATGCAGGTAAGATATATATACATAAAAGTTTAAAATAAATCTTAAAAATAAAAACAAATTAGCTTCATAGGAAAGAACTATTAAAATAGTATGAGTGGCTGGTGTGGTGGTGCACGCCTTTAGTCCCAGCACTTACTTGGGAGGCAGAGGCAGGAGGATCTCTGAGTTTGAGGCCAGCCCAGTTGGCCTACCAAGCAAGCCCAAGACACCCAGGCCTATTACACAGAGAAACCCTGTCTTGAAGAACAAAACAAGAATAAAAATGGAATGAGAAATTTATAGCTATATCCTTTATCCATCTGGTCAATTGAGTCAAGTCACAATTATGTTTCAATGGCTAAAAACCCTTCATGGTTCTGGTTGGTTTTTGTGAACTTGACACAAACCAAGAATATCTAAAAAGAGGAACTTCAGTTGACAAAATGAGTCTACCACATTGCCTGTAGACAAGTCTGTAGGGCATTTACTTGATCGATGATTGATGTTTGATGGGCCCAGGCAAGGATAGGGGCACATCTGTAAGACCAGCACTTGGGGCCAAGGAGACTGGAAGATGGCTGGTGTTTACTAGCTACCAACCTGGAGGAAGAACAAGTCCCAGTGTCAATGAGAGACTTTGTCTCAAGGAAAAGGGACGGAGAGCAATAGAAAAGGCCATCTTCCTGTAGACTCTGTGCCCATGCACAGTTTCCAACAGTCATATACAAAGTTTACGCACACACTCCCCAACACACACACACACACACACACACACACACACACTAAAAAATTTTGTAAAGTGAGGTGACAGTGGCATCCGTGTCTGTCTGCTTCCTGACCGAAGACTCACAGTGAGGAGCTGCCTCACACTGCTGCCGCCATGACTTCCCTGAAAACCTTTTTTTCCAACTTCTAGCTTTACCGGAATGACCAGTTCTCTTTACCTCAGAGACTGTTCTCATTATGTGGTTCCTATATTAAACCAAGATGCTGGCCAGCTGTCCTCATAGAGGTCAGACCATGTGAGCCCCTGAACACCACATCCTGCCTTCCAACGGCAAGGCCCCAATGACAAAACTATCTCTCAGTCAGCTTCACCTATGAAGAGTTCCTTCTCAGATCACCACACTGGGGAGTCATGTTTCTAACTTATAAGCTTTCGGCTAATATAGTCAAGCCATAGCACTTGACCCTGGTGGGTGGGGGCTGGAGAAAGACAAAGCAAAGGGAAGAAGGCCATAAAATGAAGAGTGAACAGGAGAGAGGGAGAACATATTTGACCATGTCCCCTGGATGGGGAGGCCTGGTGGCACTCAGAGGCAGGATAGCAGGCTACCAAGAAGAGACTTGATACCCTATGAGCATATTCAGGGGGAGGAGGTCCCCCTCAGTCACAGTCATAGGAGAGAGGAGTAGGGGGAAAGTGGGAAGGAGGGAAGAATGGGAGGATACAAGGGAGAGGATAACAATTGCAATGTAATATGAATAATTTAATAAAATATTAAAAGAGAGAGAGGGGGTGGGAGGGAGAAGATAGGGAAGACAGTGCACACACCACAGAAACCGAGAGAGGACTGAAAAAGCACATGCAACAAGAGCATCCCCAGTAATGAGCACCACAGAGAAACCACTCCATCAAAGAGTGGATTCGTTTAAAAGTTGTCATCCTTAGGCTCTTAGCGTAAAGGGAAGTTTAGAGCAAAATCTCTTAGGAGACTTACTTGAGGAAGGTTAGGATAATGCGAACTCCCAGGCCCTCTTCCTAGACCTCCACTCTGAGTAGGTCTGATGGACTAGAAGTAGGCATGCCACTCACAAGTTGCCATGGTGATTGAAGGAGGAACCAGTTCAGGGATTCCACCTAATGACTGGGTCAGCCTCCTAAAATGTAGGGGCTCCACCTAGGCTAGCACAGTTTGCATTTCCTAGGACAAAAAGCTCATACAAAAAGCCTCTAATGAGAAAAACTCTGTTTTCTATGTCCAGTGCTATAAACCTCCTTAAAAGTCCAGGGCAGGAGATTACAGGCCGAGAGGAGATGCTACTGATAGTGTTTTAATCAACGGCCATGTCATTGTACTGCTTTCCTTATATTTATGTGTCAACCTGCTCTAAATGTCAGAAACACTTCTTTTGGCAGTAGGTATTGGTTAATACAGAGACTCACAAGTCAGAGTACCTACACCAAGTGACTCCTGTGCTTGGGGATAAGATGGGTCATTTATATGATCACCCACCCCTACCGTTACCCACCCCCACCCCCACCCAGCTCCCGTCCAAGGTTCAAGGAACATCATGAAAGCATCAGCAAAAATAATGTAAGGCGCAGAGGCTGGGGAGAAAAGCTGTGAAATGCTGACCCCTCAATGTAACATGGCTGAGGCACACATCAATACACAGCAGTTGTGCCTTGCTTGCATATGACCCATACAAGAGCAAGCTAGGCAAAAGGCCAGCACTGATGCGGGAACAGTTCCCAAGGCCTACCCCTAACTGAAGAGCCATAGGCAGTTGGTGGCTGCTGAGGGATGGAGAGTCATGTTTCTTGGGATAGTAGCCAGTGGTAGGTTTCCCTTTCCTTAGTAGATGGCCCCACACCTATGTGCATATGATCAACACTAAATGGACTCAGATCGTTAGTAGTAACAAGAATTTAAAAAGAAGACTTGAAGTCAGATGGGAAACACATTAGTGGACCCTGGACGGAGCACTGAAGGAAGGTAGTGTAGGCGTGTATAAGACCAAAATACATTGTGTACTTGTTTAAAATTTTTTTGAAAAGTGTCCTTTATAATGTTTTCTTACACAGTGCTCACATATGCTTCTGAAACTGAGTTCTTCCAATTTAGAAAACTAGAATAAAACCAGAAGGTGAAAATGTGTATCCCAGGCACCCAAGAGTGGGATGGCAGGGTTGATTTAGAAAATCAAACTACAGCTGCCACAACTCTAATAGTCTTAGAATTCTTTCTGCCAAGATGCCCAGTCCCTAGTTACTACAAAATCCAACCTGCCCAACAGAAGTTATTTGTTCACATTTTTTTTAAATTACGTAGCTTTGACTGGAACATAGGCTAGAGTGGTCTGAGAGAGGAATTGTCCAGACCAGACTAGCCTGTGGGCACGTCTGTGGGTGATTCTCAAGCCCACGGTGGGCAGCACCATTCCCTAGGCAGGTGGTTCTGGACTGTATTTTTCATACAGCTTTTTTTTAGCTATCTAAGTGTTGGCCTATGAGCAAAGCAGCAAACAATATTCCTCTATGGTTCCTGCCTCAGTTCTTACCCTGGCTTCCTTCAAAGACTGTGGCCTGGAAATGTAAAGCCTTATAAGCCCTTTCCTCTCTAAGTTGCTTTTGGTCAGTGTTTTATCACAGCAACAGAAGAAGAAAAACAAAACAAATAAGCAAACAGCAACAGCAACAACAAAACCCTAGAACAGAAGGCTTCTCAACAAACTAGAAAATCAAATTCTCTCAGGAAGCTCCTCCCCCACTTCACTAAACAATAGGGAAAGTGGGAAAGGGTTGCTATTTCTTGCCACTTTTTCCTAGACAAAAACCCTGCCTTACTTGTAAGAGGAAGCAAAACTCCAATGGCCGCAAAACTCTTATGTATTACAGAAGCTCTTAGCCAACCAGTAACCTTCGAAGAAGCGCCTGGCTCCAGATGAATCATCTCTTGAGAATCTATGAGGGTCATCCACTCTTGAAGGCAAGAACTCTTTGCACATGTTAATTTGACCACCTCCTCAGTATTCATTTTCAGCCAGGCTTGCCACCTTTTTATAGGTAGTCTTTTGGTCCTTTGAGAAGGCATTCCCCAGCACCCCACCACGCGCACGCGCGCACGCGCACACACACACACACACACACACACACACACACACACACACACACACACACCACTAAGTCTCCATTGCTAATCCACTACTGAGTTGGCCAGAAACACAACCCAAGGTCCCGAACAGCTGGGAGAGAAGCTTGTGAACTATGTGGAGGAAGGAGGAAGGTACCATGAGAGAGTGCGCGCTGGACTGTCAACTCTTGCCATGAAAATGAGTGATGGCAAACCAGGAATAGATCCTGGACGAATCTCAGAACAGAATAAACACACAAAATGAAACACACAGAACAGGGGTACCCAGCAGTGCAAAGGCACTGGGTGGATGGCTTCCTCCAAAGCATCCCTTCTCTGGAGGACCATTGCTGTCTGTTGAAGGGAATGACATAAAGGGGCTGAAATGAAAACTCCCCAAAGGGCTGCCAGTGTTAGGTCTGATGCCAGCCAGATCCATTGGGAAAGTCAATACACAGATAACCCATCCCAGGTCCCAGTGGACATGGAATGACAGGGTGACTGTCCTTGGCACTTGCCGCTAGACTGCCACTCAGGGTGAGAGCAAGCACATGAAACTTCGCCCAAATGTGCTGGGAAGCCCTGGGATACATTTAAGAGCAAGAACTCCCTGTGTTACAGGGAGCTGCCTGTAGCAAGCAGGTAGGGCACAGACTCTGCGAGGACCCGCATCTGTGTACAGTCTGTTCTGCATGGGGCTTCAGCAACGCCTCATTCAGTCTTCAGCACCTGTGGTGGAGAACCTCTTCCCCCGCTTTACAAATGAGGACGGTGAGGACAAAGGAATGTGTCTAAGAGCAGGAAGTTAAAGAGTGGGGATGTGGGGATTATGAACACACATCTGTCTAAATCTAGAGAGCAGCCCAGCCAGCACTCTGTTCCAAGGAGAATAGTATTTTCCTTACAAGTTAAGAAATAAGGGCTGGAGAGATAGCTCAGTAGGTAAAGTGCTGGCCTTGCATGCATGAGGATATGAGTTCAAGCCCTAGAGCCCATGGTAAATAAAGCCCTGGTGTGACGGGACGGGCTTCTGATCCCAGCTCGGGGAATTAGAGGCAGGCTGATTCCCAGAGCTCATACCATACTGTCCTCATATCCAACCATGCCTCCTGTGGCTTCCCCTTTCTTCCCATGCAGTGACCAGGGCAAAGCCACCAGGCAGTCACCCAGGGTCTCCTCCCAGCACAGGTGTCTGAGTAGGAAGAACACACTCGGCTGACACACCATTGTTAACCAGTAACTGCTTTCCTTTGACTTCAACTTTTCTACAGCCGGGAGCAATTTCTTCAAGCTTCTACCTTCTTGAAGCTTTTGTTTAAATCTTTAAAAAGGCACGACTCTCCAAAGAAATAATTAAGGCTTTCATGCTCCCCCCCTTTTAACAAATATATTTTGACCCCATTCATCCCCTTTTGGAAGGGAGCTGTTTTCTGGCACCTTAAAAGGGATTTTCAATCAATTATCCTCCAGAATCCTCTTTTCTTCTTTCTTTTAGCACAAAAAGCTTCCCAATTGCCTCCAAAGGTGAAATTAGGTGCTCATCCATTCAGCAGCAGGCAGGGCTTTCAATTGGATGAAATAATAACGCTTCTTTGAATGTTGGTGCTGACTTCACACTCAGAAATTAGAATCTGCCCTGAAAAGCAACCAGGGCATGTGTTGGCCTTCCATTCGCCCTGAGCTGGGGAGAGAGGGGGGTGGGGGGTTGGAATTCCAATTCACACAAACACACAAAAGGCTCTTTTTAAAAGTTTATTGAGGAGTTAGGATAAAGCCAGGGAGAGGGCGCCTCATCCTTCCCTGCTTTGGGACCAGGACAGAGTAGTGGTTTGTCTCTGTAATCAAACAGCCTCACCCACAGCCCAGAATGCCCAGCGGCCAGAGGACAGCCTTCCCCGGCAAGGGCTGGAAGTGTGTGAGCATTACCCAGTGATCAGGGTTTTTTGTTTTGTTTTTTAACAAGTCAGAATAAATTAAAAGGTAATAATTAAATCTATTACAAAATGCAATAAGGTGAAAAAAAAATGAAACTGTTGGGATTACCGTGACCTGAGTCATTACCCCTTGATGTGAAAGAAATGACTACTCTTGAACATGGCCACTGAAGAACAGCCTTGCCCTGCTCCTCAGATGCATCTGCCAACCCTCACTATCCAGGATCACCCCCACTGAACACACACACACACACACACACACACACACACACACACACACATATTCCCAGTCATCCAGGAAAATCATCAGCAAGAGAAAAAGCCCCAACTGGTCATGTCCATCGCTCTATAGTAAACACAGAGGAAAAGATTGTCCTCTGCACAGTGCCTATGGCATGCCTGTAATGCCTGCCTCACACTTCCAGCCTCAAGGAAAATGAAGAGAAGGTGACAGCATGTCTCTGGACTGGCCTGCCAAATTTATTGCAAAATTGAGAGAGCCACTTGTTTAATTAATCTAGTGCCACCAGCAAAGGAGGGGGTCTAAAGGATTTGCAAAGAAAAATGTAAGCTTTGATTGAGACTCTGGGAAAGGTGGCAAGAAAGGAGGAGAAACTAGATATTGAAGAAAAAAATGCTTGTAATCCCAGCACTCAGGGAGATAGAGGCAGGCAGATCTCTGTGAGTTCAAGGCCAGCCTGGTCTACAAAGTAAGCCCAGCAAAGCCAAGGCTATACAGAGAAACTCTGTCTTGAAAAACCAAAACCAAACCAAACAAACAAACAAAAAACCTACAGGGAGTCAGCGGACAAGTGGGAATCCATCCAGCACTCAGCAGGAAGCTGGCAAACCCAGTAATCTCCTGCTTCTTAACATGCTTGAAGGTCAAAATGAATCTTATCTGTTATATATCCTATACCTGGTACATATAACATTTCAAAATCCATCTACAATACGATGCACTGTTTTTTAAGATTTGGGCGGCTGGAGAAATGGTATGTCAAGGTGTGTGTGTGTGTGTGTATGGGTGTGTGTGTGTGTGTGTGTGTAGGGGTGTATGTGTGTGTGTGTGTATGTGTGTGTGTGTGTGTGTGTGTATCCGTCCTTGAAGAATGAACTAAACTCTGTCCTCTGGAAAAGCAGCAAGTGCTCTCAACTGCTAAGCTATTTCCACAGCTTCTGAGAAGCTCCATTAGCTTCTCTAATGAGAACTTCCCACTGATCTAAGGGAGCAGAGGCTCCACAGAAGTGATCTCCTTTAAGGGCCAGAATATTCCCCAATGGGCCTCTGAAGCCATGTGCATCTTCCAGGAGTCCACCTTGTCCAAAGGAGGAAAGGGAAACATTGAAAATGTACAAGTTGCTAAACGTAGCTGCGTGCACCTTTAATCCCAGCTCTTGGCAGGCACAGGTGGATCTGTGTGAGTTTGAGGCTAGCCTGGTCTACATAGTGAGTCCTAGGACTGCCAGACCTACAAAAGAAGGAAGAGGAGGAAGAGGAGGGGTAGGGGAAGGAGGAGGCAGGGAGAAAGAAAGAAAGAAAATGTACAAGTGTCATACTAAAATGTAGCAGATTGCATGAACCCACTAGCCAGACATTCTCAGCCCTCAAATGAAGCAAAAACAGGGATTCAGGCCAGCGCCCAACACCTACTAGGATACCAAGGCTCTGCGCTCCTGGCCTGTGCACTGTGCATGGCCAACCTCTAAGCCTTCCCTTTTGTTGGAAGCATGAGGCCTTGCTGCTGTTACCTCATCCATTTGTTCTTGGACGATTCAAACATGGACTGCTGGCCTCACCTGCACAATTGCTGACTCAGCAGGTCAGGGACTAGGGCTGACTAGACGTCTACTAGGTGTGTGGTCAGGGCCCAGTGAGGACTCTCTGGGGTCCTCCTTAAGAACCACTGGTCCACAGAGTCAACGGGAGTGGTGATGAATGTGTCCAAGGCTGGGGACTCAGCCTGTGTTTCTTTCTATCATTGCTGTCTCTGCTAGCCAGGTGCAAGTTATTACAAACTAAGGATGATAGAAAGGTAATAACAACAACAACAACAACTAAGGGCTGGAGAGATGGAACAGCAGTTGAGAGCACTTACTGCTCTTGCAGAGGACCTGAGCTCGGTTCCCAGTGGCCCCATGGCAACTCTAAACCTCCTGTAACTTCAGCTCCTGGGAGTCTCCTGCCTTCTCAGGCTCCTATGCATACATACACATGGAGTGCACATAATACTCATGCAAGTGTATACGTGGACAAATAAAGAAACAACGGTTAGTAAAGGTCAACATTTAGCTCACAGCACTAGGAAAACAATTAAAAGTAAATCTGTAATGTCCAGAGCACATTCTGTTGTTGTTTCTTTCTACTTGTCTTCATTTTGTTCTAAACAGCCCTAAAGTAAAATCCACCCAAATGTCTTTCAGTGGGTGCTTGACTAAACACACTCGGGTGTGTCCTCACAATGATAAGCAACGCGGCAATAAAAACACAAGAACTGTTGGTGTACACAGCCCAATGTGTGGATGGATCTTCAGGAGGCTGGTGCTGAGTGAGGGGACAGTGTCTCCAGAGGGCCACTTGGGATGACATCAGAGTTGCATCATGAAGAAGCATTGGAACCTAAAGTCAGGACCAGGGAAGCTTATCTGGGTCGATCAGACAGTCCTGTGACCTGGTTATGGTGGTGGTCATGCAAGTGTGAAGAAATTCCACTGAACGAACTTCCCAAAGGAAAAAGGATACATGGGAAGACATGGGAAGGATGCATGGGGACGGGGCGTGGGGTTGAATAAGGTCTGCCATCCGTAGTGTATTTTACTAACTCTTCCTTTCTAGTAACTAACTGGGCTGTGATTCTGTAAGGCACCACTGGGGAGACTGAGTGGAGGGTAGATGGAGACTCTGGGCTATGACTGCAACTTCTGTGGGTAGCTTTTTTTTTTTTTTTTTTTTTTTTTTTTAAATGAAAGCAAGCTATGGTCCTGAAACTGGCATAGCCCTGAGGATGGTTACTGAACCTCACCACTCTTGAGTCTTCTCATCTGTAACAGGCAGAAAGGGGGTGAAGTCATGAGAGTTTTCTCACGCCCATGGTGATTCAAGTAAAAGTCTGTATTGCAAGCCCAGGTGTTTTCAGTTAGGTAAGCCTGCTGCTTCTGAGGAAAAGAAACACTCCTGGTGAAATCTCTTTTGATTTCTGGAGGTGAGCAGGCACAAGCATGAGTGTGTGCGTGCATGCATGTGTTAGCAGGTGTGTACGGCAGCTCAAGGACAGTATCTGGTGTTGTTCTTGGGAGCTGTCACCCTTGTTTTTTGAGACAGGGTCTCTCATTGGCCTGGAGATTGCTAGGCTGGCTGGTCAGAAAACCCCAGGCATTTTCCTGCCTCTGTTTCCCCAGCTCTGGGGTTACAATCATGCCTCGCCATGCCAGGCCTCCCTGTCAATTTTTGATACTAACGACCCTGCCTAAAGTCCTGCCACCTTCCTGCAACCCCGAAGTGTGGTCAGGAAAGTCAGCTCAGTTTCACTCATTATCTTGAACTGAGCACCTATCTCACATGTGTCTCCACTATTCCCCCTGCAAGGAAAGATGCTGAGCCCATGAGAGCAGTTCACAAGCAAAGGCAGCCCACTTAAGGGGAAGGAATAGTCAAAGTACTTTAAAAATAAAATGCAGCAAGCAAGCACGGCTCATAGAAGAGCAAGGGCCTCTCAACTCCAGGAAACTGAATCTGTAATCAAGGGGTGTGCTGGAAGATGCCTTGCTGTCCCTGCAGAAACAGCATCTTCAGACCACACAAGGAGAGCTGTTAGCCACTATAGCCAAAGCTTACATAACAAGGAACAAATGCTAGCAAAGATCTTGCCTAGAATTTTTTTTTAATACCTCAAATAACAGGAATAGCCACATGGCCTTGGATTAGGATACTTACAGCCAGAAAGACAATCCCACCCAAACTATCCTTTAAAAAAAAAAAAAACCAATGTAAAGGAATTTATAGGCCCTAGTCACAGGAAGTCAAGGGGTAAAGTTAGTTCCTGTGTTAGCCTTTACAGCTGTGCTGTCTAAGATGGTTTTCACTCACTATGTATGGTTAGTAACTTGAAATGTCAATAATGAGATTTGAAATGCCCTCTAAGCAATTGAGAGCCACTAGATTTCAAGGATTTGCACCCTCCCAAGTAGTGAGCATAAAACCTTTTAAAAATATTCATTATTGCTGTGGTTGTCATATCTTAAATTATTGGATTAAGGAGGATGTATTATTTATATTCATTTCATTTGTTTCTTTTTTATGTGCCACAAGAAAAGTTTTAATTATGTATGTGTCTCACTATATTTACATTGTATTTACACTGAACTTTTAAAAAGTACTGGCCTCTTCCAGCAAATGTGGCCAGACCTGGTGACATTTTTTGATCACCATGACTGGGAGTGAGTTGTTTCTGTCATCTTCAAAGGTCAGCAATGCAGAGATGTATGTCCTGTAACACACAGGAAAGCTTCTGTTAGGAAGAATCATGTGTTTGTGTGGAGGGTAGGTGTGTGTGTGTCTGTGTGTCTGTGTGTATCTGTGTGTCTGTGTGTCTGTGTGTCTGTGTGTGTATGCTCATGCATTTAGGTGCACACTCTTGCCTTGTGTATTCGTGTGGAGACCGGAAGTCAATGGCAGGTGTCTTCCTCGGTCGGCCACTCTCCACCTTAGGGTCTCTCACTGAACCTGAAACTCACCAATTCACGTAGACTGACTAGCCCGAGGGTCCTCCATCTCTGTCTCCTCAGCTCTGAGATTAAAAACATGTGCCATTACTCCAGGCATTTTGTTCATGCATGCTTGGGATCCAAACTCAAGTACATATGCTTGTGGGGCAAGTATCTTACCAATCAAGCCTTCTCCCCAGCTCTGCAAGAAAGACGTTTTCAATCTATAATATTAGACATGCCAAAGTAGAAAGGCTCTGGTACAGAGGAGCATCCTTGATGAAATGGATGTCACTAGATGGAAGGCTAAGTTCCCTAGGGCTGCAGAGACAGTTGGCTGCCTGCTGCTAGCCTCCTTGCCCTTGTCCAGGGAGTAGCAGGCAGACAGTCTGGCTTCCTTTTCTTCTCTCTTAAGACTAAAGAAGAATACACTTCTCTAGAATGGAACAAAATTTCAGGGATTTTCCCCCTCTGTGATCAGCAGATAAAACACTGCCTTCACTACACAAAGAACATAACAGAAGGTGTACACCTGGCACTCTCCGGAATCAATCTGGTGCTGCAGCTTCCTGGTTGCAAAGATCGGCAGCTGCTCAAGTGCAACATGTAGGTCTCATGTTGTTACTTGCACAAACTGCTTCAAGCAATTCTTAAGTTCTTCCATCATCAGATAAAGACACAGCCTTCTCCAACACGGCCCTAGCAAAACAGAGTGTTCTCATTAACGGATATTTAAACAATTACTTTCATTTCTCCCCAAAGCTAGTGTCCAAATAGCTTGTTTGGTTATAGTATCAAGGAACTGTTCTTGTTACCATTTCTTCTTCAGAAGGAATTTAATAAGCCGTAACATGGCACTTTTAATTAAGTTGGTTTTCAGAAAATGGCATAGAAGTGATACAGTGAAAGAGAGAAAGGATGGACTGCGGGGTTTAAATGGAGACTATGTCTCTATTTTTAACCAAATCAATATTCAATCACCTTGTGGTTCAGAAGAGCACATCCTACAAATAAAGAAAGTGACCAGAGATTTATGTATGGATAAGTTGAGGGGGAGGGGATCAGACTCTCTCTCTCTGCAGAAGAAGGCTTAAGATTTTGAAACACAAAGGTAGACATATTGTGTCTTGTCTCATCACAGTGATCACACTCCAAGCTTCAGGGTACTGACCAGCTCCATGCATCCTCTTCATTTTAAAGACATCCATTTCAGATCACTTCTCTCTCTACTATTATCCTCTCTGTGTTGGCCAGCTAACCACCGTGACCAAATAACACAAGAGGAAAATCCACCTAGAAGAGAAAAGGTTGATTTTAAGCCATGGTTTCAGAGGGCTTGACCATGAGTACCTGCCACCATATGACAGGGAACATGTCCCACCGTAAGGTGGCCCACCTCATGATACTTAGGAAGCTCATGGCAGCTCACAACCGTCTGTAACTCCAGATCCAGGGGACCTGACACCCTGACAGAGACACACATGCAAGCAAAACACCAATGCACATGAAATAAATACTAATAAAAATAAGTTATTTTAAAATATCTACCTCTTAAGTCTTTATCGCCTCTTATCTGTTCAGCCATGAATCTGTGGATAGATAGACGGGTCAGGTAAAAGCCCTCATGATCTTGAACCATAGCTGCATAGGAGACATGCATCTAATATGTGAGTCTTTGGAGGACATTCCATATTCAAACATACTCAAACCATATGTGGTGGCTTAAATAGGAATGGCCCTTAAAGACTCATGTGCTTGAGTGCTTGGCCTCTATTGGTACTATTAGGAGGTGTGGCCTTGTTGGAGGAAGTCTGTGACTGTGGGGGTGGGCTTTGAGGTCTCATATGTGCTCAAACTACTCCCAGTATGAGATGGTCTCTTTCCTGCTGCCTGTAGATCAGGACGTAGAACTCTCAGCTCCTTCCTCAGGGCTATGCCTGCCTGCATGCTGCCGTGCATCCCACCGTGATAACGACTAAACCTCTGAACTGTAAGCCAGCCTCAATTAAATGTTTTCCTTTACAGGAGCTGCCACAGCCATGGTGTCTCTTCACTGCAACAGAAACCCTAAGACACCATAGCATTTACCTTTCTGAGCCACAGCTCCCAGCTGTCCCCTTCTCTAGTCTTTTCACTTCCTCCAAGTCCATATTTAAAATGTGTCTGACCACCAACGTGGATCTAAGTAGAAATTTCTTTTGGTGAAATGGCACACCACCCCGCTTTTCAGCTCTTCCACCCATTCACAGGAAAACAAAAGAACCAGATGACTAGTAAAAAGCAGAAAAATGAAATTTACTCAGTGCTGCCACATTAGGAAAGTGAGTCAAGGAGGGCTAGTGACTTTCCCCTCTAATCTATCTTTGGAGCCCTGAAGTGAAAAGTTTAAATAAAGGACAGGGGTGGGGATATATATATCCACAGCCATCCACCATGGCCATCACTGTCTGAGCTTCAGTCAAAAGATATGACCACTCTGTCAACATGGTTAACACAATCTGAGGAGTTGACAGACTGTAAAACCTCCCTTGTGAGAGACAAGATTTCCTGCTGGCTAGTGCCAGGCTTCCGCCACTTTCCTTCTCTCAGCATGAGATTCCTGGGGAAATTCTCCTTTCTTAGGATACATTGTGGCAACAGGTTAGGAGTCAGGTTGAAGGAGAGATGCAAGTGTGTCTTTAGAATGTCTTTATTTCTGCTCGACAAGTTACAAAAGCAAGTCCATGAGACCTGGAAGGAAGACAATATGGTGGCCTTGAAATCCCCAGAATTCCAGAAGACACAAGTACTTAGCATGTTTCTATCTCAACATTACCCTAAATGGTGACTACACACACACACACACACACACACACACACACACACACACACACACACACATACCAAAATGCCTCCCTGACAACCCAGCCATACACAGGCACTTAGGAACTCTTCATAAGAGAACATTTGAGGGGATCTGAGTCCTTATGAAGGTGGTTAGGTGACCAATAAAGGAGTCAATGTGGGATCATAACAAAGGCATTACGAATGCAGAATTTTAATTTGGCCTCAGTCTTAAAGATTTATCATCCTTGAACAGAGGAAAGGCTGTAGGTTTTATTCCCACATCTAATTAAGTCACAGGGCAATTTTTAAATCCTATAATTAACAAAGATGGGAGAAATCTGAATAATCTAATTTTAAATGTTTGATTCCTGGAACTCATTTGACCTTAATTTAGAAGTCTCAGAGGAACTGCCCCATTAATCACAGCCACTTCTCCTCTTGCAGTATGTTTTGTTAATATACTCATTTTTCGAGCAGTTTTAAGTTCAAGGCAAGCTTTTAGAAAGAGCATCTGGGGGCCAGGGAGATAACTCAATTGACATAACGCTTGCCATGCACGCATAAGGACTTGCATTCAAATTTCAGTACCCTCCTAAACCATCAAGTGTGGTGATGTCACATACTTGAAGGGGCCTTGGCTCAAAAACAAAAACAAACAAACATACAAACAAACAAAAAAGAGGCATTTGGCACCTGAGGGACAATCCCCAAGGTTTTGTTTAGCTTTGATATGTAGGTATACACACACTCCTGTCTACATGTGTGGGTGTGGGTGTTAAAGCCTAGAGAGATGACCATTCCATCAACAGTGTTAACACAAAATGCAAGATGCTGAAAGCAAGCTAGGTTTTTGTGAAGTTTTGTATTGTTTTCTTTTTCTTTTTTTTTTTTTATTAATTTATTCTTGTTACATCTCAATGGTTATCCCATCCCTTGTATCCTCCCATTCTTCCCTCCCTCCCATTTTCCCCTTATTCCCCTCCCCTATGACTGTGCCTGAGGGGGATTACCTCCCCCTGTATCTGCTCATAGGGTATCAAGTCTCTTCTTGGTAACCTGCTGTCCTTCCTTTGAGTGCCACCAGGTCCTCCCCTCCAGGAAACATGGTCAAATGTGAGGCACCAGAGTACGTGAGAAAGTCATATCCCACTCTCCACACAACTGTGGAGAATGTTCTGACCATTGGCTAGATCTGGATAGGGGTTTAAAGTTTACCGCCTATATTATCCTTGGCTGGTGCCTTAGTTTGAGCGGGACCCCTGGGCCCAAATCTGCCTATCATAATGTTCTACTTGTAGGTTTCTAGGACCCTCTGGATACTTCTACTTTGCTTTTCTCCCATGCTTCTCTCATCTAGAGTCCCAATAGGATGTCCTCCCCTCTGTCTCAGTTTCCTGGTAAGTGAAGACTTTTGTGGAACATGCCCTTTGGGCTAGTATGCAGATATAAGTGAGTATATACCATTTGAGTCTTTCTGCTTCTGGGTTAACTCACTCATTATGATCATTTCTAGCTCAATCCATTTGTCCACAAATTTCGGGAATTCCTTGTCTTTAATAGCTGAGTAGTATTCCATAGTGTATATGTACCACAGTTTCTTTATCCATTCTTCTACTGATGGACACTTAGGCTGTTTCCATGTTCTGGCTATTATGAATAAGGCTGCTATGAACATGGTTGAGCAAATTTTCTTGTTGTGTGCTGGAGCATCTTCTGGGTTTATTCCAAGGAGTGGAATAGCTGGGTCTTGAGGAAGCCCTATTCCCATTTTTCTGAGATAGCACCAGATAGATTTCCAAAGTGGCTGTACTAGTTTGCATTCCCACCAGCAATGAAGGAGTGTTCCTCTCTCCCCACATCCTCGCCAGCATGTGGTGTCAGTTGAGTTACTGATCTTCGCCATTCTGATGGGTGTAAGATGGAATCTCAGAGTTGTTTTGATTTGCATTTCCCTGATGACTAAGGAGGTTGAGCATTTCTTTAAGTGTTTCTCAGCCATGTGATATTCCCTCTGTTGAGAATTCTCTGTTTAGTTCCAAGCCCCATTTCTCAATTGGGTTATTCGGTTTGGTGGTGTTTAATTTCTTGAGTTCTTTATATATTTTGGATATTAGACCTTTGTCAGATGTAGGGTTGGTGAAGATCTTTTCCCAGTCTGTAGGCTGTCGCTTTGTTCTCTTGACAGTGTCTCCTGCCTTACAGAAGCTTCTCAGCCTCATGAGGTCCCATTTATTAATGGTTGACATTAAGGCCTGGGCCGTTGGTGTTCTGTTCAGGAAGTTGTCTCCTGTGCCATTATGTTCCAGGCTCTTCCCCACTTTTTCTTCTAAGTGATTTAGTGTCTCTGGTTTTATGTTGAGGTCTTTAATCCACTTGGATTTGAGTTTTGTGCAAGGTGACAAATATGGGTCCAGTTGCATTTTTTTACACATAGACCTCCAGTTAGACCAGCACCATTTGTTGAAGATGCTATCCTTTTTCCATTGAATGGATTTGGCTTCTTTGTCAAAAATCAAGTGACCATATGTGTGTGGATTTATATCTGGATCTTCTATTCGATTCAACTGATCAACCAGCCTGTTGCTGTGCCAGTACCATGCTGTTTTAATTACTATTGCTTTATAGTACAGTTTGAGATCAGGTATGGAGATTCCTCCTGAGCACCTTTTATTGTACAAGATTGTTTTAGCTATTCTGGGTTTTTTGTTTTTCCATATGAAGTTCAGAATTGAACTTTCAATGTCTTTAAAAAATTGCGTAGGTATTTTGATAGGGATTGCATTGAATCTGTAGATTGCTTTTGGTAGGATGGCCATTTTTACTACGTTAATTCTCCCGATCCATGAGCAAGGAAGATCATTTCATCTTCTCATGTCATCTTCAATCTCTTTCTTCAGAATTTTGAAATTTTTTTCAAACAAGTCCTTCACTTGTTTAGTTAGAGTAACTCCTAAATATTTTATATTGCTTGTGGCTAATGTGAAGGGTGTGGTTTTCCTAATTTCTTCCTCTGCAAGCTTCTCATTTGTGCATAGGAACGCTACAAACTTTTTTGAATTAATTTTGTATCCAGCCAATTTGCTGAAGGTGTTTATCAGCTTTAGGAGTTCTCTGGTGGAATTTTGAGGGTCACTTATGTACACTATCATATCATCTGCAAATAGGGATAATTTGACTTCCTCCTTTCCCATTTGGATACCCTTGATCTCCTTCTGTTGTCTTATTGCTCTGGCTAGAACTTCGAGTACTATATTGAAGAGATATGAAGAGAGTGGGCAGCCTTGCCTTGTTCCTGATTTTAGAGGAATTTCCTTAAGTATCTCACCATTTACTTTGATTTTGGCTATTGGCTTGCTGTATATCGCCTTTATTATATTGAGGAAAGTGCCTTGTATCCCAGATCTCTCTAAAACTTTAAACATGAATGGGTGTTGAATTTTATCAAATGCTTTCTCTGCATCTAAAGAGATGATCAGGTGGTTTTTTCTCTTCAGTTTGTTTATATGGTGGATTACATTGATGGATTTTCGTATATTAAACCATCCCTGCATGCCTGGAATGAAGCCTACTTGGTCATGATGAATGATATCTTTGATGTGTTCTTGTATTCGTTTTGCAAGTATTTTATTTAGTATTTTTGGATTGATGTTCATAAGAGAAATTGGTCTGAAATTCTCTTTCTTTGTTGAGTCTTTGTGAGGTTTAGGTATCAATGAGACTATGGCCTCATAGAATGAATCTGGCAATGTTCCATCCATTTCTATCTTTTGGAGTAGCTTGAATAATATCGGTGTTAGCTTGCCCTTGAAGGTTTGGTAGAATCCTGCACTGAAACCATCTGACCCTGGGCTTTTTTTGGTTGGGAGACTATCAATGATTATTTCTATTTCTTTAGGGGAAATGGGACTACTTAGCTTGTTTATCTGTTCTTCACTCAACTTTGGCAAGTGAAATTGATCAAGAAAATCATCCATTTCCCTTATTTTTCAAATTTTGTGGCATATATGCCTTCAAAGTAGGATCTTATGATTCTTTGTATTTCTTCAGTGTCTGTTGTTATGTCTCCCTTTTCATTTCTGATTTTGTTGATTTTAATACTGTCTCTCTGCCTTTTAGTTAGTTTGGCTAACGGTCTGTCTATCTTGTTGATTTTCTCAAAGAACCAGCTCTTGGTTTTGTTGACTCTTTGGACTGTTTTCTTAGTTTCTAATTTGTTAATTTCAGCCCTGAGTTTGATTATTTCCAGACGTCTACTCCTTTTGGGTGTTTCTGCTTCTTTTTTTTTCTAGGGCTTCCAGTTGTGTCGTTAAGATGCTTATGTGCGATGTTTCCAATTTCTTTTTAAAGGCACTTAGTGCTATGAATTTTCCTCTTAGCACTGCTTTCAATGTATCCCACAAATTTGGGTATGTTTTTCCTTCATTTTCATTGAATTTCAGAAACTCCTTGATTTCTTTATTTCTTCCCTGACCCAGGTGTCATTTAGCAGAGAGTTGTTTAGTTTCCACGTGCGTGTAGGCTTTTTGTTATTTCTGTTGTTGTTGAATTGCAGCCTAAGAGCATGGTGATCTGATAGGATACAAGGTATTATTTCAATCCTCTTGTATCTATTGAGGCTTGCTTTGTGACCTACAATGTGATCGATTTTGGAGAAGGTTCCATGGGGTGCAGAGAAGAAGGTATATTCTTTCTTGTTTGGGTGAAAGGTTCTATAGATATCTGTTAGTTCCATTTGACCCATGGCATTGGTTAATGATGTTATTTCTCGGCTTAGTTTCTGTTTCAATGACTTATCCTTCAGTGAGAGTGGGGTGTTGAAGTCTCCCACTATTATTGTGTGGGGATCGATGTGTGGTTTAAGCTTTTTTAGCAGATCTTTTTACAAATGTGGGAGCCCTTGTATTGGGAGCATAGATGTTCAGGATTGTGATTGTATTGTTTTCTTGAGCAATCAAAGATGCATATACTTGTAAACACTAGGGCTGTGTCCACTTGTATAACTTCCTAATGAAAGCAAAAGCCACCACTTATACACAGAGCCTGGAGATGTCAAGATTCTGCTCTTGATGCTTTTTGTACTTAGCAAGTGTTCTTTTTCCAAGAAAGAATAGAGAAATTCAAATTGCTTAGGACTTCAGGTATAGCAGTAGGAATAACACACGCACGCACGCACGCACGCACGCAGGCCATAGAGGCCCATGCCTTTAATCCTAGCAAATGGGAGGCAGAGGCAGGTGGAGCTCAGTGAGTTTGAAGCTAGCCTAGTCTACAAAGTGCATTCAAGGACAGCAAGAACTCTGTAGAGAGGCCTTGTCTGGAAAAACAAAACAACTAAAACCACATATTACCTCATCTTATCATTTCAACATGGGGCTGACTGTTGTCTGCTCTCTGCTGTAGCACCTCAAGTTCAGAGAACTATAGCTGAATAGCTCCGCAACCCTTGGGTTTGAACTCAGCTCTGTGCAATGGCCAAACAGATGGACTTGCCATTTAAGCACTTTCCTGGAATGCTAGATGACTTCAGTCATTGAGTAAGACAGGTTTAGGTCAAAGGTGCATTATGCTAAAATAAAAGGGAAACTTTGAGTTCATGGTGAAGTTTAAGAAAAATATCACTAGAGGCACTAGAGGCATGTACATGAATTTTTCCCCATCTTCATTTAAATATTATTTCATTTTATTATTTTGTGTGTATGGATGTTTTTGCCTGTATGTGGGTCTGTGTACTGCCTATGCACAATGCCCTTGGAGGTCACAAGAGGCCATCAGACCCTTTAGGAGGAATTACAGATGGTCGTGAGCCACCACGTGGGCACTGGGGATTGAACTCAGGTCCTTTGGGAAAGCAGCCAGTGATCTTAATCACTAAAGCCATCACTCCAGCCCCCAAGCACAGATTATGGGACAGTGGGCCTGAGAGATGACTTGGCTGTTAAAAGCAATCACTGCTCTTACAGAGGTCCTGGGTTCAGTTCCCATATGATGGCTCCCAACTGCCTGCAACTCCTGTTCCAGGAGATCTGAAACCCTTTTCTGACTTCCACGGGCTCCAGCACTCATGTGGCATGCACAGATACATTCAAGCACATGCACGTAAACATGAAACAAGGAAATACATTTTTTTAAATGACTATCTTAGAGGTGTTGTTGAGAGAGACTATGGACTGAGGGAGCACAATTTAAACTGCAAAACTCAGTCAACAAAAAGACTATCATCAAGAAGAAACGGAAATTATAGTGGAAAAAAGAGGGGAACTAAGGGGCTGGAAAGATCTTCGGTGGTTAAGAGCTGCTCTTGCAGATGCCCCACAGTAAGGCAGAGATAGGAGTGGAAACAAATTGTGTCTTCCACTCAGGCACTCTTGGCTGTAAGCCTTAGCATGTGCACTCCACAAGCAAATTGTTCTTCCTGAATCCATAGCCATCCACCCCCGACAACCCCCACTGCCTTGCTCTTAGGGACTCTAATTATCACAAGACATTAAGGTTCCTTTGACAAGCTAATGTCCGGAACCCGCTGCCCCTGGCCTGTGTGTTCACTGGTCTTGACTGGTTCTTCAACTTCAAGACACACATTGGAAGACTCGGAAGAATGAAGAGAGAAAGGCAGAGGTTAAGTCCCCACTGTGAACTCAGGCTGCCTAGCACAGCGTCACCACGCCACAGTACCACAGCACCACAAGGCTAGGGTAGAAAGGACAAGGGGGTCACCAAACACTATCACCCAGAAGCATGAGGCAGTACTCGAACCCCTCCCACTGCTACATCTCATTCTAATGACAACTGAGGTTCTTAAGTTACTTTTTCAGCTCCACCCACCTGCCTGTTCCCCATCTGTAAAGGACCATCAGTTCTAATCACAGATCCGGTGGGAGAAATGCCATCTTTCCCTTCAAATGAAAACTAGGTATATTATGGAAGAGAATAGCACACTCAGAAGAAGTATTCTTAACTTTAAGAAGATTCTCAAGAGATGTCAGAACCCCTGATGATTCCCTTCAAAGATTGCTCTGTCCTGAGACCTAGAAATAAGGGAGGGGTAGATGTTTTCTTATTTGGGGTGTTCAGGGTAGTTCTGGGGAGACCTGTGAGCCCTCATGGCGATTCTGGGCCTCTGGATGCACACTGATGTTAGGGGCTCTCCCATCAGGACTAGGGATAGGTAGACTCCCCCAGCCATTGGCGTTGGGTGTCTTTGAGTTTCACCTTGAGTTTCTCTGCTTCTGTCTTATGGTTGTCAGTGTCCCCCCAATACTTAGAGACCCCAACACAGACCCTTCTCTGGATCCTTTCTGAGTGGGTGGGCAATCCCCTCAAGGTGAAATCCAAACCGTGCACGTTAGAGATGGAAGCCAAGAGGAGTCAAGACTGACCCTGCCGCCCCCACCCACCCAAAAAAAAGCTAAATCATAGTTTCAGTTTAAGGCCCTTCTATTTCTTCCCAGAGGAGCGACTTGTGGTAACAATAGATTGTAAACAGAGCTCTCCACTTCCACTATGACACCAGACCCACTGTGGCAGGGTTTCACTGTGGGGTTTTATTTCAGGATTGTTAGGTTTTCTTGGGCTTTGTTTTTGCTTTTCCAGAGAGGAAGGCTTTTAGAGAGAATGGTGGTAGGTTTTTCTTTTCTCTGCAACCTTTGTTGGGGCTTGCAGTATGTGTGTGTGTGTGGGGGGGGGGTGTTTGTTGTGTTTGTGTATGTATTTTGTGTATGATTTTTCTGTTTGTTTGTTTTTTGTTTTCAAGACTATGTAGCTCTGGCTGTTCTGGAATTCACTCTGTAGACCAAGCTGCCCTCAAACTCAGAGATCTGCCTGTCTCTGTGTCCCAAGTGCTGGCATTAAAGCCGTGTGCCACTACGCCCCCATACAACCTTTGTTTTAACAAGAGATACAGGTGCCCTGTGCAAAAAGGGTCCCCCCCCCCTTTTTAAATTTCTAAAATCCTCCTGACACCATGTTGGAAAACGGGAGGCAGAAAAGACAACCTGGTGAGGAGATAATACCATTCTGGCAGCACCGACTCTCCGCCTAACCCCGTCCAGATGCTAGCATGGCAGCATGCACCCAGGGCCTGGAGATGGATCTGAAAGTGATTAGGTGTAGCAACCACAGCCCTCCATGCTTTTCAGTTCTACCCTGCAGCTGCCAGGGGGAATTCTGAGGGCAGGATGCAAGGTGTCACTGTTAGCAGAAGGCCTCCTCTGCCACTAATTGTGTGCAGCTGCCCCATCCTGCCATCCCCACCAGCCAAGCGCAAGCGCAAGCGCTGTCAAGAGAATGCCAGTGGCAGCTCCTAAAGCCAGGCGGGAGGAAATGCCCTCCTAACCTGAAAGTGTTTCTAATTACAGCGCCTAATTGCCAGACCTGC
Organism: Acomys russatus; assembly: GCF_903995435.1. Lineage (NCBI taxonomy): Eukaryota > Metazoa > Chordata > Mammalia > Rodentia > Muridae > Acomys > Acomys russatus. The sequence continues at coordinate 28,315,108 of NC_067143.1, forward strand.
ACTGCATTTAATTGCCACAAAAGAACAGTTAACAGGGAAAGCCAGCTCCAACAATCATCTACAAAGAAAGAAAAAGCAAAGAGAGCACCTGAGTTCTGTGGTGCCTGTACATACAATCTCTGCTTCTCAGTTGCCCCGGAAGAAAGCTAGCTCCCTTAGGATGTAGGTTGTAGGTTCTGAGGCTGGCAAGATCATCAGCTCAGACCAGCAAAAGCAGCCACCTCCGAGTGAGCAGCCCAGAACACTAGTGTCTCCTTCATTCCGCTGGCTGTCTGGTGCTTCCTCTGCTCACGTTGGCCGTCAGCCTTTCCAGCCTTGTCAGCCTCCCCAGAGTGCCTTCTCAGAACTCAGGATTTTGACAAAAGCTTTAAAACTAGTGTGTTGACCTCACAGCCAAAATCTGTCTTAACTTCAAAACATTGACACCAAAGTACCTGAGGCAAAGCGTTTGCACAGAACATGGTGTACTACATTGTGGGCTGGTTTGTTTCCCTTTCAAACAGGGAGGCCCTAATCTCCAATTACTTTAAAACTTAACCCTGGGATACAACACCCTCATTTAGACACATGCAGGCAAAACGCCAATGCATATAAAATAAATATAAATTATTTTTAATTTTTTTAATGTAACCCTATTGGGAAATAGCCATTGCAATGACTGTAATGTGATTGTTATCAATGACAAGGGTTACACTGAGAGATGGGCTATCCAACTTAATGTGTCATTATGAAAAGGAGAAATTGGAGGCTGGGGATATAGCTCAGTGAAGAAAGTACTTTCTATGCAAGTGTGAGGACCTGAGTTTAGATACACACACACACACACACACACACACACACACACACATACACACACACGTCATCAGGTAGGCATGTACCTGTAATCTCATCACTGGGAGGTGGAGACAGGAGGATGTTGGAGCTCGCTGGCCAGCCAGTCTGACTAATGGGTGAGCTCCTGTCTCAGAAAATCAGGCCAAGATAGAGGAAGACCCCCTAACATTGACTGTTGGCTGCAACACACACTTGTACCAAACGCACACACTCACTCACATATACATACTGAACACACACAAAGCAGGGGTGGGAGAATTTAAACACATACATGGAGAAGGCTTTAAGAAGATAAAGAAGGAGAACAAGTGACAGGCTATAAACCGGAAAACACCAGCGATTGCTAGCAAACTCCCAGAAACAGAAATGCAAGGAGCAAGTTCTTCCTCACAGCTCCCTGGAGGAGCCCAATCTTGATCTTGGATGTAGAGCCTCTAAAACTCTGAGACAACAGAAATATGCTATTCTGCAGAGGGTAAGGGTGGCACATGCCCTTCATCCCAACACTTGGGAGGCAGAGGCAGATGGATCTTTGTAAGTTTGAGGCTAACCTGGTCTACAGAGCAAGTTCCAGGACAGCCAAGTCTACACAGAGAAACCTGTGTTGAAAGAAAGAAAGGGAGTCTTGAAAAAAAGAAAGAAAGAAAGAAAGGAAGGAAGGAAGGAAGCTGCTATTCTGTAACAGCAACATAACAAATGAACATATCAATTTTACCCCTTGGTGCTCATCATCACTGGCCCCTTTCCTCTTAGCTCACTCACCACCAACCACCCTTGCTCAATCAGTCATCACTTCCTACCCAGACCACGGCAAAGTTTCACAACTTCTCTGCCTAACGCTGAGCACACTCCCCTTGTCAAACTTCTGCCGTGGCACACCAAGGTGAACTTTAGGGCTAGCATCAAAATCAAAGTAATTGGAATGGTAACTTCTTGATGAGCTTAATGTATGTTCCAAGCACTGTGAGAAACACAAAGGAAAATAAAACACAGTCAACCACTCCCATGGGAGGTGTCCCTCTTAATGGTGCTGATGAAAATAGACACGTCAGACAGCAGGGCACTAGGCAGAAGGTACAAATGTGCAGAGAGCATCATGGAACACTAAGGGAGGTACCTGGCCCATCAGCGAGGAAGGAGATGCCTTATGAAGGGCTTCCAGGAGACGGAGAGACCTGAGCCGAGCCCCAAAGCACCTGCTCTTAATCCAGACTGCACAGTACATTCACCTGAGAAGCTCACGGATACAGATGGTAACGCCCTGCTGGCCCTTAGGCACTGTGGCTTAATTGGCCTGAAGTGTGCTTTGCTTTCAGACTTTAGCAAAATGCCAGGTGAACCTAATGAACAATTTAAACAACAACAAAAAAAATCCATCCTTAAGCACTGATTCTCTGCAAATTGGAATCACCTGTAGTGTTTTCATAATCACCCCCCCACCCCACCCCCGTACCCCATGCCTGGGTCCCAGTCCTAGAGATGAGATGTAATTGGTCAAAGTACAGCCAAGAATTAAGGCATTTTTTTTTAAATACTCCCCAAATGGTTGTAAAGTATAGTCAAGGTCAAAACCCACTACTTTGAAGGAATGTTTTTCAAAATTGGATGTTCAGAGCAATCACTGGCAGACCTTGTTAATATGCAGATTGAGTCGATTCTAGGCGGGTATAAGGTTTCACCTATCCAGAGAAGCAGGCAGGCCAACTGCAGGTCTTCACCTCTCCCTCTCCTCTCCTCCAAGTCCATCTCTCCCCCCCCCCCGCCCCATCCCCCCAGTCCCCAGCGCTGTAGCAGAGCAGCTTCCCCTCTCCCACCCCCATCTGCAGTGGGTCACACAGCCCTGCCCCGTCAACCTTCCTTTCCCCCAACTCATTTCAGGGTCACTTAGGCTGCAAATAAAGATACTTTGACTTCTTTCCAATTTGTACCTCCTTGATCTCCTTCAGTTCTCTTACCACTCCAGATAAAACCTCCGGTGCTGTGTAGACTAGGTATGGAGAGAATCGGAAACCTTCTTTTGTTCCTGATTTTAGTAATTTGGTTTGAGTTTCTCTCCATTTTAAGTTGATGTTGGCTATCGGCTTCCTGTAAGCTGCCTTTGTTATGTTGTGTTATGTCTCTTGTCTTCCTAATTGCTCTAGGACTTTTATCACGAAGGGGTGTTGGGTTTTGTCAAAGGCCTTTTCTGCCTCTGATGAGATGATCATATGGTTTTCGTTTATATGTGGATTGCATTTATCAATTTACTTATGTTGAGCCATCCCTGCATTTCTGGGCTGTGAAGCCTGCTTAATTATGGGGGGATGATTTCTGATGTGTTCTTAGATTCAATTTGCAAGGATTTTGTTATTTTTGCAACGATGTTCATAAAGGAAATCACTCTGTAATTCTCTTTCTATGGTGGGCCTTTAAAAAAAAGAAAAAAGATGTATTGGTTTATTTTGTGTAGAGTATTCTGCCTGAATGTGTGCCTGAAGGCCAGAAGAAGATACCAGATCTCATTTAGACGGTTCTGAGCCACCATGTGGTTGCTGGGAATTGAACTCAGGACCTTTGAAAGAACAGACAGTGCTCTTAACCTCTGAAGCATCTCTCCAGCCACTATGGTGACTCTTTATGGGGTTTGGGTATCAAGGTAACTGTGGCCTCATAAAAAAAATTAGTCAGAGTTCTTCCTGTTTCTATTTTGTGAAATAACTTGAAGAGTCTTGGCATTAACTCTTTTTTGAATGTCGGGGAGAATTCCATCTGGCCCTGGGTGGACTTTTTTGGGTTTTTTTGTTTTGTTTTTGGTTTTGGTTTGTTTTTTTCTTTTTAATTGGGAGACTTTTCTATTTTACTAAGGGAGTCTGTTTAAATTGTTCATCTGATCTTGATTTAACTTTGGTAAGCGGTACTTATAGAGAAAATTTTCCATTTCTTTTATATTTTCCAATTTGGTGAAGTTCAGGTTCTTAAAGTGTGTCCTTATAATTTTCTGGAATTCTTCAGTGTCTGTTGTCATTTTCTCCTTTTCATTTGTAACTATGTTAATCTGGATATTCTCTCTCCACCTTTTAGTTCATTTGAATAGGGTTTGTCAATCTTACTGATTTTCTCAATGAACCAAATTCTTGTTTCATTGCTTCTTTGTATTGTTTTCTGTTTCTGTTTTATTAATTTCAGCCCTGTGTTTATTTCTTGCTGTCTACTCCTTTGGGTATGAACTCTTTTTGTTTTAGAGCTTTCAGCTGTGCTGTTCAGTGACTAGTACACGATCTCTCCATTTTTATATGTAGGCACCTAGTGCTGTGAATCTGCCTCTTAGAACCACCTTCATCATGTCCCAAAAGTTTGGGTGTGTTGTGAGTTCATTGTCATTCAATCCTAGAAGGTCCTTCATCTCCTTCTTAATTTCTGTCTTGACTCATTTTTCATTCAGTAGTGAGTTGTTCAGTTTCCATGCATTCATAAGCTTCCTGTTGCTTCTGTTTTTGCTGATGATACCCAGCTTTAATCTGTGGTGATCAGATAGGATGCAGGAAATTTTAATTTTCTTGTATCTGTTGAGACTTGCTTTGTGTCTGAGTAGTGTGGCTAATTTTGGAGAAAGTTCCAAGAGGTGCAGAGAAGATGATGTATTACTTTGTGATTGAGTAAAATGTTCTGTAAATATCTGCTAGGTCAAAATATATTTGGTTTATAACATCAGTTAGAATCTCTAGAACATCTGCCCAGGCCCTTCTGGCTTTTAGAGTCTCTATTAAGAAATTAGGTGCTATTATAATGAATCTGCTTTTATATGATATTTGTTTTTTCCCCCTTTGCAGCTTTTAATATTCTTTCTTTGTTCTGTATGTTTAGTGTTTTGATTATTTTTTTTCTGGTCCAATCTGTTTGGTGTTCTGTGTAATTCTTGTATCGAAAGACATCTCATTCATTAAGTTAGAGAAATTTTCTTCTATGATTTTGTTGAAATATGTTCTGTGCCTTTGACCTGGGTTTCTTCTCCTTCCTCTATTCCTATTATTCTTAGATTTGGTCTTTTCATAGTGTCCCAGATTTCCTGTATGTTTTCTTAGATTTAACATTTTCTTTGACCAAGGTGTCCATTACTTCTATCGTGTCTTCAATGCTTGGGATTCTCTCTTCCACCTCTCGTATCTTGTTGGTGAGGCTTACCTCTGTGGTTCCTGTTTGAGTTCCTAAATTTTTTATTTCCAGGTTTTTTCAGTCTGTTTTCTTTAATGATTCTATTTCTACTTTTAGGTCTTGAACTATTTCTCTCATTTCCTTCCACTGTTTATATTTTCATAGATTTCTTTAAGGAATTTATTCATTTCCTCTGTAAGGGCCATTCACATACATAAAGGCTGTTTTAAGGCTGTGTGTGTGTGTGTGTGTGTGTGTGTGTGTGTGTGTGTGTGTGTGTGTTTCAGCTATATTGCAATACTGGGACCTACTGTGGTAGGGTTGCTGGGCACTAGTGGAGACATATTATCCTAGCTGTTATGATTCTAGGTGCTGATAATATCTGGTCTTATCCTTGCTGATTGAGTGTTTTGTTGTTCCTTGGTTTCTGTTTCCTCTCTGTTCTAAGGAGAGTGTGGTGGTTGTGTGTTGCCTGTTGGAAAATCTTCTGGGATCCTGATAGGTGTGGCCACTGGAGATTCTAGATAAAGTGTGTTTCTTGCTATTGGGAGCTGACACTTAGGAAAGGGATTGAGCTGGGGTGGGGAGCTAAGGAGGACCACAAGAGGGAAGAAAGCAGGGTTTTCTACCAGGATTTGCTTAGTCTCCTGAGAAACAGGGCAAAGAGTAAGGAGGAGCCACAGCAGGTTGTCTGCTACAGAACTAGCGGTGAAATTGGAACTAATAGTGGGAGAGGTGAAGACCTGCAGTCAGCCAACCCACTTTGCTGCCTGGGTTCCCAAGGAGGACCTGCTGGGGTGGAGGTGGGGGCTGGAATAAAGCAATGACGTGGAGGGAGGGAGTTTGGAGGGGAAAATGTGAGTGATCCACTGGAGAATGAGGCAGAGAGGAAAGGGAGGCCTTAGCGAGAAGTCTGCTACAGATCTAGGAATGAGACTGGGCGGGGTGGGGACCGGGTAGAGCTGAGGGAGTGGTGGAGATCTCCAGGTAGCCCACCAGCTTCCCTGGCTGGAGTCCTTGAAGCTGAAGGGAAATCATACAAACTAGAAACTGACTTCTGCGAGAAGGAATAGACTGCCAGAAATGATGAACAGAAAAATATAACAGAGCTTTCTGGTTTTTTTAGAAGATAACCAATCCTTTAAAGCAGAAAAAAAAAATAGTAGCATATTGTTGGACATAAAAATTATGTGGAATTAAAATATAAGACAACTGTTTCTTTTCTCTCACTTCTCCATCTACCCATCTACCCATACCACAGCCAAGCCCACATATGATGACCAAGAACTAGATTTGAATGTATCCCTTCCTAAGTAAACTCAGCCAAATTGCCCTTTGCATTTACTTACTTTTCCTGTTGCTAAATGCACTGACAAAAGCAGCTTAAGGGAGAAAGGGCTTATTTGGATTCACAGCCCAAGGGTACAGGAATCACAGTGGGAAAGCCCTGGGGGTGGGAACTTGAGGAAGCCATTCCCACTGCATCTGCTGTCAGGAAACAGAGAGCAACTTACTCAGCTCACTCCCTCCTTCCTACCTAGGCAACAGGCCCAGAATAGAGAATGGTGCCACCCACAGTGTGCTCCTGGACTATACGGTCCATTCAGCATCTTCCCCTTGTCCGGCGTCTCTTCACTGGACAGCCCCTTGGCTGCAACCTCACTGCAGGATGAACCCAGGTATTGTTACTGCATCTGCTTAGCATGGTCTACTCAAAGACAGGTGGGTTGGTGGCCATGAGGCAGACGATGAGACGGGGAATGTGAGGAAGGTGGAAAGGAAGCCTTTCACCCCTGCTGGATAAAAGGAAGAGTTTCAGCCAAGCTAATTAAACATTTTTCTCAAGGTTTCCTACACAGAGACAAAAATTTTTTTGGCGAGCGTTTCAAATAGCAGTGTTAAAGTGGCAAGTCTCCATGCTTCGGGTGAAAACCATGCATGGGCCTTGTTGAGTATTACCTCATTTCTTTCTCCTCTATAAACATGGAAACATAACCCCCAGTCCAGCCATGTTGGGAGATAGGGGTCTTTGAGAGGTGATTAGGTTGGGGTCATGCACAGATTAGCACTAATAATAGAAGAGTCTGAGGGTATAGATTCAGCCTCTTGTTCTCTCAGATGCCTGATCTCTTGTCTCCATCTTTCTGGCAGGAGAGAGGCACAATAAGGAGCCTGGAACCAGATGCAGACCTCCAGTCTCCTACTTTCTTGACAAAGAAACCCTAAGAAATAATCCTGTGCTTCGTAAATTTACCTGGACTCACATTACATTCTGTTTCAACAACACATAGTAGACTAAGGTAAGCAAGGAAAACTCAAGATGTGCTACCACAGAAGAAGTAGAGTATTGTCCCCATCGAGTGATGCCTGCTTAGAGTCATCCAGTGACATTCATTTTCTTGGGCATCCACTCTTCTGCCAACCATTGCGCTGAGCACCAGGATCACAAAGTAACAGATGCACTTGGAGTTTTTGAGAAAGTCACAATACTAGGGTAGATATACACATAGCCAAGAGTATAGATACATTATCATCAAAACAACAGTGATGTTATGGAAGAGTTACGCATCTCTGTTAGCCAGTCTCATGTGCAGGCTCTGATAGTGAAAGAACAGATGGATTGTACTCAGGACCCGTTTTGTCTCCTAGTCTTAGGACATAAAGCCAGATTTTTGAGCAATGCATTTCTGCTATAAACAGAAATATGATGATCACCTCAAGTATATCAGGACCATGCCAACCACAGTGACTGGCTTGCTCTTGAAAAGCCATGAACCTTGCACCTCTCCCTCTGAGAACCATGCCAACACCACTGGTCATAGACCCTGTATACCCAACCAGAGCACTGAAGGAATACATTTGAACATGAACAAGAACACCCATACGGCTCAATGGCCCAGTTTGAAGGACAATATGGCTGCAACCCTTGACCACACATGACTCCTAGCCTAAAGCCTCCACCCAAGCCTGTGAGCTGCCACCACCACCACCCAAGTTCCTGTCAGCATGCCTGTGGCTGATGCTGGGTAGCTTGGAGCAAGGCTGTTTGCTCCCTGGAATCCTGTGTGTTTTGTGGGCAATGAAAGCATCACCATTAGCCCTCAGCATTGCAATGAAAATAGCACAGTTTGCTGGGGGTCTGGGGGTGGGCTAAAGAATGCTAACAAGGAAGACAACCCATCTCCTTGGAGGATTTTTATAGACAAGTAGTGATGCTCAGCCATAGCCTCAAACTAAAGCTCTCTGGACTGAGGCCAATAGGAGTTATTCTTTATCCATAGTGTTCCACACACTGAACAATCTTCTTTAAGGCAGATACATTTTCCATCATTTCCCCCATGTGCAGGAAAAATCGAAGAATTAAGATGAGTTTGGGTGAACTGAGGAGGCAGGGGCCTATCCCTCACGTAATTACACTCTATCTCCAGTGTAACAAGAGTCAGACCACGTTAGTCTCTTGCCTAGCAGCATGGGCCTCTCCTCCTCTGGGTGCCACTCAGAATTCTGCAGACTCACACTTTCTCCTTGTCATCTATCTGCCTTCCTGGCTGCTAGACTTCTCAGGACAGAGTACAGCAGCTTAGTATGCTGGGATCAACCTTGGCCTTTGTGCTTTCCTTGTGCCTCAGTTTCTTCATTTATAAAATGCGTAGCAACAGAACCTACTGCATAAGATTGCCCTGAGAGGGGGTAGGAAGAGAAGGAGCAGTAAGGTATGGGGATAAATTTGCTCAACATGCATTATATGTGTACATGAAAATGGCCCTTTGTGCCTGAATAAAAGTAATTTTTTTTTAAATTTTATTAAAGGGTGGGGCCAGAGTTCCCTGAAGATTAGCAATATCTGCTTGTAAATTGCTTGGGCTAGCCCTGGGCACATGGGAAGCACAGTTTGTCCTGTCTCTTACTAGAGATCCTCATTTCTTCAGGCTTTTCCCCTCATTCCTAACAGGTTAAAAAAAAAAAAAAAAAAAAAGAACCAAGAGAATTTCAGGCCCGTGAAAATGAGGTTGTTTTCAATGCTGTCCCCTGCCTGCTTCTTGTTAAATGGTTCTGTCTAGCACTGATCACAGTATTGCTTTCCTACTCCATAATTTTTAATAATTTATTAGATCCACTCAAAGTGTTTTTAATTACAAGTGCTCTAATTCAGTTAGAAATGAAATTAAGTGCAGGACTGTGGTCCCATTTTCTCCATATATTATGCTCTGAGAGAAACTAGAATAGCTGAGTGTATCTTCCCAGCAAAGGTTTTTCTCAACCCATGTGATGCTCTGAGAGGCCCTGCTCCTGTCCTTCCCCAGCTGAGCCATATTTGCCACCTCAAGGCCTCAAACTGAAGATGCTAGCCTCCTGTTAGAATGCCGGGCAGGGCCAGAGTGCATGGACTGCCCATCCATCTCAGTGTGGTGACAGACAGCTGTTACTTGTCTCTCCAGAGGAGGCGCTCACTCAGGAACACCAGTTCACTCTCTTCCCTGACTTTCCCTGGTTCCCATGTGCACACACTGAAAGACAGACATGCACATGCACACACGCACAAATACATCACGTGTGCCACACCTCTCAAAGCCTTCATCGATTTCCACAGCTCAGCTGGACAAACAAGAGTGAGACAGTGGAGGACCTTAGGGTGTACATTGGGTTTACGGAACTCTGAGTAGTTTGTGGGTAGCGGAAGCCGTGGCAAGGTCGAGGGTGTGGTTCTTTTGTGGCTGGGGGATTTATAAGTAACAGGAAAAGGCCAGGACAAAAGGACATGAGGGCTTTATGAGAGTACCAAAGACGGCGAACTCCAAGGCTGAAGGCGTCTTAGGAGCATTCATCAGTCAACTGCCCAAAGAAAACCTCCGTGCATATGTTGTGCATAAACTGGGGGATAAATGCGGGGTGAATGTCACAGGTTTGTGGGACCATTTGACTTACTCCCACTCTTGATCTTCATCACTTCTTTTTAATTCTGGCCTGAGGGTGACAGTTCAGAGAAGAAAGCCACGTTGTGGTGTTTTGGATGGTTTGTAAGGAAAGTTCAACCACAGAAGTGTGTCACCAAGCACTCAGGGCCCTGAGAGGGTGGGGGAGGGGGGCTTGGGGCTGCATGTCTATACCCTTAACACTACTAGATTCAGGGATTCAGATTCTAAACTTCAGCTTCCCTGGGACAGCACCTCAGCTCTGATGGAGAAACACTGTGTCTGATTTAAAGACTATGCAGTCAGCCCGTTGGCCTCTTCTGTAAGCATTTCCCATCAAAGAGGTAACTCCAAGCAACAGCTCAGAAAGGGAAGGATTTTCCTTTTTTTTTTTTTTTTTTTTTTTTTTCTTCCCTCCTTCTGAGGAGTTACAGACCCAGTTAGGAAGAGGGCTAGGTGACATCAGGTAGGACCAGCAGAGGGCAGAGTTAGAGGCCTTGCCCCTGTCCTGCCCCAGCTGAGCCAGGTTTGCAACCTCAAGCTCTCATTCTAGGATGGGCTCCGGCCTTCCACTTCTTTATAGTCTTATGAAAGTCACTGTGCTGCCCTCAGAAGAGGCAGGCTGTCCTCCAAACAGTCACCTGTCGTGTTCTGTGCAGAAAAGCATCTCAAAGCAAGATGTGCACAAACTGTTCAGGTCAACACCGAAGCCTCCCTTCCCGGAGTATGCCACATGATGGGTAACTTTGGATGGTACAAATGGGAATGTTTGGGTAGCTATGCATTTATTTTAATGCATACTAGCCATACATAGCCCGCTGACAGTAACTTCATGGATATTGCTTAGGATAAGGCTAATTTTATAAAGCTAGATTTCTAACATGTGGCAGGCTGGCAATCCCCTGCTTCTGTGTCTCTGGTTAGCTCCATGCAGCAACATTGTGTGTAGATTGCTCCTGAGGTACGAAAAGGAAGGGGAGCACAGGCTTCCAAGCGTTTTCACACGTTTAGATGGTTATACAGAAGCACGCTTTCTATTGTAAGCATGGCTTTCAAACCCTAACTTGTTCAAGCCTGAGCAACTTTAGAAGAATAGTTTCCATTTTAAAAATCATCAGAGGTATCAAAGACCCCACCCAGGGCTTGGGTTTCAGCTTGGCCAGTAGACACATTCAGCTGCCTTGGGTAGCACGGCTTCCAACCATAGCCTGCCTCACCCCAGAAGCAAAGATTTTGGTCTTGAACTTCCAGGTAGAAAAGCTACAACTTCTAAAAATGAGGCAGTCACCCTGAAATGGGCAGCATGACGCCTATAATACTAGTAAAGCTAAGGACAGTTCTTTTTTTTTTTTTTGGTGAACCAAAATGTTTTATTGGGATTGTATACAGGAATAACGCTGGAAGCTTACTGACAGGAGCAGAGATAACTCAAAGACAGCTGCATCACCAAAATTCATCCCAGCACTGGTGACAGCTCACAGAAGCTGAAAATCTAGAGCAGCCTTCAGTCAGTTCAACAGTTGGAGAATAAGGACAGTTCTTATTGATAAGGATTTGATTGCTTTGCTACCTTAAGACACAAGCAATTTAATAATAATTTTCCAATAATTTTCAATATGATAATATGCAAGGTCTCATTTTAAAATGAAAGCAAATGGTCTTGTAAACTATTTTATTTCCTCTGTGCAAAAAGAAAAAAAGAAAAAAAAATCTGTTGGGGGAGGCATACTCGGGGTTGGTTCTTGTGTTTATTGGCTTGTTTTTGAGACCCAAAGCAATATGTATTTTACTTTAATAAATTTGAAAAATACATAAAAAGCATAAAGTAGTGAGGCATTCCAATACTCCTATGATCTAGGCCAACGTGATCTATGCAGTAAGTTCCAGGCCAGAACTATAAAGTGAGACACTGTCTCAAAAATTAAAAATAAAATTAAATTTTGAAAGAAAAAGAAGAAAAAACCATAAAGCACTTTAAATTGTATCATTTCCAATTAATCAGAAACTGCATATATATATATATGTATATACATATATATATATGAATCTGTGTATGTAACATTCTTGTAGATCTAAACATAAGTGCTACAGTTTCCCTTGCTGATACACACAAGTTATTTTGTAGCTTGTTTTTCACTTCATATGTTACCAACGCCTTTTTTTCTTTCCTGGTCCATAGCTCTCACCCCTCACCACCTTCACACATTACTTCCCTCCTTTTCACTTAAGTAAGCAGCCTCTCCTCAGAAAAATGTGAAGCCATGAGAAAACGGCAAATCCCTGGCTTTCCTGATGCTAAGCCAGCAAACACCCTCACAGCTGTGCACACATTCTCACCACGCCCTCTGCGAAGAAGAAGACGGAGGGGACCATTCCCTGCTGGCTCAGCTTAGCCCTCCTTAGTGTGCTCCGGACCTGGCCTTGGTCTCCCTGAAGCCCTGCATAGGGATGCCTACCAGTCTCCCAGCCTGTTCTAATGAACTTGCTCTAATCCAGCTTCAAAATCTGCATGTCCTGAATTGGGAAGATTGCTCAGCCAATAAGAGCACGTGCTACTAACATGTGAGGACCTGAGCCAGCATCCTACATTTTATTTATTTTATTTTATTTATTTATTTATTTATTTTTAGTTCACTTGGCATCTAGAGAACTCTCTCCCAGCAGCTGGTATGGGCTCGCTCCCTCTTCTGTCCTTTTCCATCATAGCACTCACAGTCAACTGTGGTTTTCACTTAGGTCTGCACTCTCTGCCAAGGCCTGTGATGCTTAGCTTTCACTGTCAACCTGACATGACATAGAATCACCTAGAAAGAAAGTTTTTACAAGGGACTCTATACCTCAGGTTGGCCTGTTGGCATGGTGGGATGTGAGGAGGAGGATCTTGAGTGCCAGCTGAGTTGGGAAGACCCACCCTGGTGGTGAGCAATACCTCTTTGTGCTAAGTCCTGCACTGTGTTAAGAGCGGAGGAACCTATCTGGGCAATAAGAAAGATTGGTACAACGGTTTAACTTCCTGCCTTACCTTCTCCATGACAATGACTGTAACCTTCAACTGTAAGCCAGGGCACAGAAATGAAACTGGGACGGGGCTAGTGTCCATTTTGCTTCCTGTGGTTCTCCAGGAGCCAGCACGGGACCAACACGCAGCTATAGGAAGAGTGAAGCCATCAAGCTGCCACGGTTTATAACAGGCACAGCGCATTGGATGCATCTTAGGTCCGTTTCCCCACTACGTCACGGCATTGTGCAAATGCACGGATCGTTGCATAAATATCTGCTTGTTCCCTTAAGACAAATTACTGAAAGGAGCTGATTTCTGAACGTTGAAGATCCACCTCCTTGTTTAAAATTTTTCCAAGTGGAAGATCACTAATCAGAAACATACAAGAGAGGAAAAGACGGAAGGGGCGGGGTCCCTACGGGAGGGGCGAGGAAGGAAGACAGCAACTCTACGCAAAGTTACCCAGGCTTTGTGTCCCAGCAACTTCTCTGTTCTGAGGCTGTCAGCCAACCAGTTTCCTAAGCCCGCACTTTTCGTAGCCCTGCCAAACTGTCCCTGGGAACCACAGCGCTAGACGCTCTAAATCCCAAGGTTTAAGATGATAAAGACCCTCAGAGGCTGGTGTGAGCCTTTCAGGCCTTTTTGTCCCCCCACCCCACCCCCCGCGTCTTTGTTTCAGCAATTTCTCCCATCTCAAAGGATTTTAAGCGGCATCAAGAGCCTGACACTTTGCCCGTCCTCGTCTTCGTTCTCACAGACATCTCCAGAGTGAGACAAAGCCATGTTGGCACCGAGGAGGGCCGCCAATAAAGGGGACTGAGAGAGAAGAAAGCCCCGGGACAAGCTGGCTGGGCCCAGCAGATTCAGTTGCTGCAGCAACAGAAAGTCAAACAATGAGGAGGGGAGGAACAGCCATAGTCTTCCCTCTGTCCAGTTGTCATGGATACTGAGATTTTTTAAAGCTAAAGGGGTAAAGGGTTTCCTTTATGCTTTGAAAACGCTGTCTTTTTTATTTCCTTGGCCTGTATCCTTGTTCTGGGCTAGGGACCTTCTGTTCAGTCTTGCTGGAACCAAAGGAGCAACTTGGGATGCTTTCTATAAAGGTGGCCTTCTGGACACCAGCTCTGGACCCGGTTTTGCGTAAAGCCAGGCAGTCGGGTCCAAATATTTGTGGAGATTCCCATCCACTGAAATGTCTCAATCCTTAATTTCCACTCAAAGACCCTGAAGCCACTTCTTCTACCAATGTTTCTCGAAACCAGCACAGCTCAGCTCCATCTGAGCTTCCCTCTTTGCCCTAATAAACATCAGCGGCCTGGCAACTGTGCCTGGCTAAGCTAGGAAATCTGGCATGGTGAGAAAATCACTAACTTTGGTCAAGCCTCAGCTCCACCAATCCCCAGAATGATCTCAGGCAGGGTACTTAATGTCTGAGTTTTATCCTCAAGTCTGGGAAATATAGGTTATGGTCTCTGCTGTGGATACATTAAGGATACTGATGCTAAGTGATGTACTATCGAGAAAGTTAGTCTATAGCAAATGCTGCAAAAGTAAGGGGGCCTTTGACCTGTTCTTCAACACTTCCACCACATCCGCCCGCTTGGCACACTCATATCCTCACACTGAGGTGTATTCACATACACAAGCAGATAGATCAGTGGCTCTCAACCTTCCTAATGCTGCAACCTCGTGTTATGCAGAGTCATACTGTAAATAGCTGATATGTAGGATACCTGATAGGTGACCACAAAGGGGTCGTGAGGCACAGGTTGAGAATTGAAGAGATAGATGAGTATGGATGGATGGATGGATGGATAACTAGATAGATGGATAGCTAGATGGATGGATAGATAGATAGATAGATAGATAGGTGAACAGACAGGCACAGTCACACAGAGGGTCACGCATATACTCCTGTACTCTCTTACACACTTATTTGCACATCTAGTTTCCAGTTGTGAAATTTAAAGCTGTGGGGAGAGCTTGCTTATTTTAGTCATTTTCCAACAGGAGAGAGTGCAGCTGCTCTAAGCAAGCAATTCCATCTGCCCTCCCGCCCATTCAGCAAACCGGGGCTGTAATGAATGCCAAATGCAGGGGCCGTCAAAGGACAATGGGCAGAGTTACCGGCCGCTGGTTCCCATTTGCCTGGTGATGGGAGATTCCTGGCTCACTCTGCTTCTAGGAACTCAGGGTGGCCCTGTGACCTCAGCTCTCTTGGCCTCTGTATATTTTCATTTCCCAACACTTGGCAACACCCTGAAACTCCATCTGCACATGACTGTGTTTGGATGATGAGGATAAGGATAGTTCACATGGTGCTGTGTTCGGCAGAATTGAGCTGGAAACAATCCATCCCTGCTAGATTCTAATCGGGCAGATCGACACCAGTGTCTCACAGATACCCGGAAACAAATGCTTATACATTTGGCAGGTGGTGCTCTGTCCTGCCAGACCGACTGCCTGTTCAGCTTGAGTTCCACAGGTGCCTCTATGCCAGCATGGTCTTGTTCTGGACTTCACGAGGTCAGCAGGCTTCATTCTTCATCCTCAGCAGTCAGGGGTCACTTCCAGCAGGTGCCTGAGGAGAGCCAGGGATCCAGGTATACTGGTCTAGTTCAGCTTTAAGGTTTTCCGTCATCTCACTGTAACTTTATAGCCTGACTTCCCAGCTTGATATCAAAAGAAAAGGCTTAGATACGGTTCCGCTACTCATTAAATACATGACTTTCAAGAAATGAACTTTGCTAGTACAAATGTCTAAGCTGATGATAGGTTTGTATCTGCTAAACCCAGAACACAAACAACAAAAGGTCCTACGTAAGACATGCACTACACATAACCTGCTGAATATCTTGACTTAGGCCAGTCTGCCTTACACATGTTCAGGACACATACATTAAATTTTGGTTGGGCAAACCAAAGAAGGCCTACTTTATAACAGAGGATTGAGTATCTTGTGTGCTTTACTGAAAACAGAATGGTTATATGGTGTGCTTTCATTCCATTATAAAGCTGAAAATCATCGAGTTGAACCACCATATGTCACAGGCTATATGTACTTAGTTTCTTCATTCTCAAAATGTAAATATTAATCCTCATGGGATTAATGGGACAAGCCAGACTACATGGGAAGCACTTTTCCTAACAAGCACTAAAGACAAATGGAAGCTGTGCTTTTGATTGCAATCACTAGTGTCAACTCTACTCTGATGTCACATAAAAATAATGAATGTATGTATTAAAAGGAACTGAGCCGAATCACAGGGAAGTAAGAGCTGTTGACTTGGTGACAATAGTGGAGTTGGATGCTTTAACTTTTATTCCCTCTATAACAATATTCCTAAAACAAAAATAAAAATTAAAAAAAAAAAGAATCAAGTGACTGGTTTACAAAAACTACATGAACAGACTGTCTAATTTATTGCTCTCCTGTTTATTTGTCCCACACACAGGATTCATTTCTCCTAATGGAAGGAAATGCTGAATCTAGACTAGATCTCAGACAACATTGGAAGAATTCTCCAGACTTTCGGATCAGCTGAATTAGTAAATATGAATGAATGAGCAGTCCATTCATAAAATTGAAGGCACCCTCTCTGTGAGCCTCACTCTGTCCCAGATAGAGCATGCTAGAAAGGATTGGAGTGCAACGTCTATCTGAGTATGGGAAAAGAAGAACACCAGGGTTGTTCTGAAGCCATGTGGTCTTTGCTGAGCCACAGGGTACAGCTTGAAAGGAGAAAATGAAATATAGGCTGTGACTCAGTTTCTCAATTGGGTACTGGGTACTCAGTACTGGGTGCTGAGTAGAGTGAGTAAGCAAAGAGGGCTAGAAGAAAGTGCAGATGTCAGGGAAGAGGCAGCACTTGGTTCCATCTTAATAGGGAAGAAGAGCTCTATGCCTGGCCCGGAGATGCTGTGAGTGCTGGTAAGGACAGTCGCACAAACATTTAGCTCCGAACAGCAAAGAGGCAAAATAAACACTGACCATCGAAGGAACTGAATTATCGAGTCATTCCTTAGGGTTTTTACTGGAACAGGTCAGCCTTTGTCTGCCTACAGGCACCTAGAGACAGGCTAGCACTCCATGGACTGGTGAAGATGGAAGTCAGGGGCACAGCCTCATCGAACGTTAACAAAGGACAGCTCTCCCAAGTTGTCCTCAAGCCGCCGCACACCGGCGCGCGCATAGCTGAGTGTAATTTGTTAAGTTGAAACGTAAAATAAAACTGTGGAGACTTTAGAATTCATATTTAATGCAGAGAATGCCACGTGCCAGCTGCGGTTTTCAGTACCTCCATACATTGCCACCGTTAATGACCACCATACCCACACAGAGACGGTGACAAGGAAAAGGACGGAGACCTACTGCGAGAGTGACAGAATTGGGTTGGGGTTACCGTAAAAGAAAATTAAGAAGTGGAGTTGGGGGCCGGGCGTGGGTGGAGCACGCCTTTAATCCCAGCACTTGGGAGGCAGAGGCAGGCAGATCTCTGTGAGTTTGAGGCTAGCCTGGTCTACAAAACAAGTTCAGGACAGCCAAGGCTATACAGAGAAACCCTGTCTCGGAAAAAAAAAAAAAAGAAGAAGAAGAAGAAGAGTTGGCAGAGCAGTTAGAACCCAAGTCTGCTTCTCCTTCTTTCAGTTGGGGGAGTCTGGTCTCAGCAGATGTTATGCAAACAGTGTGCTACAGCAGTGGCTCCCAGCCTTCCCAGGGCTGCGACCCTTTTATACAGATCCTCACATTATGGGGACCCCCAACCACAAAATTATTTTCTTGCAACTTCATAACAGTAATTTTTCTACTGTGGTCAATCATAATGTAAATATCTCACAGGTAGACTATCTGATATGTGAACCCCATGAAAGGTTAGTTTGACTCCCCAAAGGGGTCGGGATGCACAGATTGAGAGCCACTCTCCTACAGTTCCCTTAAGAGCTTAAGAAAGAAAGCGGGATGGGAGGAAGAGTGTTGAGGCACCTTACACAGAGCAGCAAGGAATGAACGGTCTGCACAGGCACCATCATCTCTGCCGTGTCCTCAGGAGAGGGAATCCTTGTCTCCATTTGAGTTGTCACTATCTGCAAAGCAGATACATGTAAATAACACTCAGCTGACTTATATATTATCTGAAATAATTCCGACACCAAAACTCCCAACTTTGAAGAAATCCTGGCTTCCAGAGTGGACAGTTACTGTATCCTCAGCAGTGTCTTTCATCTCTTTCCGCTCTACTTACTAAACCCTCTCCCTGCCTTCAAAGTCCAAGTCCAAAGGCCCAGCCCATGGACAGTAGTTCTCTTGGGAACCATCAGTACAAAATTTCAACTTGCAATGGGGTTACCCACTGATAAGTCATGCTGAAAGTATCACAGGTTCCACGCATTTTAATCCACTCAAGCTACTGAGCATCACAACTTCTGAACAGCTCTTTCCTATTGTGATCATGAGCTGAGTGGACAGTAGCGACCACTGTCCAATATCACAGGAGTGTGTTGGGAACATCAACCTGGACTGTCACTCCTGTGCTTTTGTTGGTCTTCTCTTGGGTCTCTCCCCTGGCTCCTGTTAGCCTTTGTGACAGTAAGAACAGCTTGAGAAAGGAACATCAAGTTATAGCGAGGTTTGGGCATGCTGAAGAGCTACCGTTTCCTGGTCCTTGGGGAAAGTCGCTGGCAATCAGAGAGGTACCTAAGATCGGAGACCTGAATGCATGTGACGCTCATTTCTGGAGCCTTTGTGTTTACATTCACCCTCTTCTCTAAGGATTTCCATATGAAAATAGGTTCATTACTGGATTCCCCAAGTCAAGGCAGAAAGCACTCAGCACAGTCCAGACCCTAGTATACAGCAAATGCTCAAACAACAGTCACCAGCTCCTCCCGTTAAAGAGCCTTATTTCATGCGATTCACAGAAGCTCTGTCAAGAGCCCCCATGATTCATAGCTGTGTAGTACACAGGCAGTGGAGATGGGATGAGGGCCCTGGGCAAATGGGGAACATATAGGCCCAGGAAAATCTAGAAAATATTTTTTTTATTATTTATCAGTGTGTGTGTGTGTGTGTGTGTGTGTGTGTGTACATGATGTGAGGTGAGAGCAAACATGTCAGGATATACAGGTGGAGGTCAGAGGATAACTTTTCAGAGTCGGTCCTCTCCTACCTTTAACAGGACAAACTCCAGGCCATCGGGCCTGCACAAGCATCTTTACCCCCTGGGCCATTATTCTGGCCTTTGCCTAGCAATTATGAATGATGAAATATTGCTCAGGCTTTTGTTCAACTGAAAATGGGGTAAGGTTGGCACAGTGTCTCGAGAAAGATAGGAAATTGCTCATGCTAACTAACAAAGATGCCAAGGTGCGAAAACACAAGTGTCAATTACTCCCCCTAAAAATGCTAGGAAATAATGACACGAAAAGGAGATTGATGAGAGACAGGGAACAGGAAGTACTAAGGTCCTGCCGTTACCCAAAAGAAGCCAGCAGATACCCAGATGTGTCACCACACTGTCCTATTTCTCTAAGCTGGTAAAGCCCTGGGATACAAACATGACTTGTGCAAGTTTATAGGGGAAACTGAGACTTGGGGGAGATACAGGGCTTAATAATCCAGTTCTCTCTAAGTTTCCCCCGCTCAGTGTCTGCCCCCGTGTTTGCCTGGTAGCCTGTCATCACAGTCACTTGGCTGACAGCTTGATGTGAGCCTGTCACCTTTAAGCATCTGATTGTAAGTCTCAGTCTCCTGGTAACTGGCCCTGGATCAGAGTAGAACAATAGCCTTGGTCCTCGGGGGCTTGACGCTAAGCACCAGCTCCAAACACAGGTCAACATTCACTTCAGAATGCCTGCTGCTCTGCATGCTAATCCAAATTGGGTTCAAGCCCCCAGCCTCTGCTTCCATTGTTGGACCATACTTTCCATTCAGTGTGAGATCAGAGATCTGTTGAAACCTCATGTTGTCAATAAGAGAAGAAGAGATTGCATTAATCTCAATAAAAATGAGCTCCTCTTATTTATTTTTCTCAAAAAGAAAAAAAATCACAGATGGTAGAAGCATGTAGCTTTACAAGTCAACACAAAGAACAATTGCATACTATTCACTTTTTGCTAGCTTACTTTCTTATCTTATATATTTCGATTGTTTTCTTCTCTCCTGGGATGTTCTTAGTGTGCAATAATCTATGCACATTGAGACAGAGCATCTTTAAGGAGGTAGAGTCAACGTGAGAGAGGGAAGTAGACGAGATGGCTCAGCAAGCCCTGACACCAAGCCTGGTGAGGGGATTCTGATGTCCAGAACCCACAAGCTGAAGAGCACTCATTCCACAAACTCAGATCTTCATGTGCACACACAAATAGAGAGACAGACAGACAGTTGTCTTAAGGAGTATGGAGGAGAAGATGGCATACAGAATCTGTGAAAACGGGAACAGCAAGAAGCAAGGAAAAGCATTAACAGGAAAATTTTACCCTAAAAAATTTATTTCTAGGGGGCTGGAGAGATGGCTCAGTGGTTAAGAGCACTGCCTGCTCTTCCAAAGGACCTGGGTTCAATTCCCAGCACCCACATGGCAGCTCACAACTGTCTGTAACTCTAAGATCTGACACCCTCCCACCAATGCACATTAAAAATTAAATAAAATATTTTTTAAATTCTATTTCTGTTGAGTCTCGAGTGCTTGAGAAGACCTTGAAAATGACTGATGAGACCTTCTTGACACACAGATGTGTGCACATACACATTCATGAACATGCAGAAAGAGAGGCCAAGAAGGGCATGCAATTTGTCTAAGGGAATGGATGCTTGATTAAGGCCTGTCAGAACAAATCCTGTGCACGCTAATTTTTCTGAAGAGGATTTATGTAAAACTAAGCAAATGTCTCCCAGGGAAAGAGGCCACACTGATTCTTTACCTTCCTTAACACTCTCCTCCTCGTCAATGCTCACTGTCAGACCCTGTCATCTACTCCCAAGTGTCTGACAAGTGACTGAATGGTGTAAGATAGGCAGGAGTTAGCACGCCATGGCCAGCGGCTCACGTCCAGCCTGCTGCTCCGTGTTGTGTTTGGAGTGTAATTTGAATGACTTTAAATTTTTATAAGCATTGGAAAAATATTAACCATATATCATGGCACATGAAATTTACATTTCAGTATTTGTGAGCCTGGGGTGAGGCGTAGTTGGTAGAATCCTTGCCTGGCATGTCCAGGGTGCTGGGTTCAATCCCCAGCATCACGTAAAACTGAAGTTGGTAATGCATTTTTTGAAATCCCAGCACTCAGAAAGGAGAGGCAGGAGGATCAGGAGTTCAGTCACTCTCAGCCATACAGCAAGTTCTTGAGGCCCACTGGGATGCTGCCCTCTTTCTAAAGAAATGCATTCTCTCCTCTCTCTCTCTCTCTCTCTCTCTCTCTCTCTCTCTCTCTCTCTCTCTCTCTCTCTTTCTCTCTCACACACACACACACACACACACACACACACACACACACAGCCTAGAAACTTAGTGTTTCACCTCCCTACAAACTAGCTCCTGAACAAATTAACATTCCACCCTGATTCTTACATTTCTATGGGGACAATTGCGCTATTTTTTTTGCTAAACAAAAGGCCCCTTACCCTGGTTCTCGGCCCTTTGGCACTTCAGGCATGCTCTCTTCTTGCTCTAGCCAAGCCAAAGCAAAGGATACGCACCCTGCTGATCTGAATTGTCACCACTTCCCCTTAAAGGCAGAACCAGTAACAGCACGTCTGGCCTGACTCACATTTTTGTTTCCTGTTGACGTAAATAAAGCATCTCTCGTGGCGCTTCTCGCTTAAGGGGCACCAGTGGGGCCTGGAGAATGGACTGAGGGTAAAGGGCACAGGTACGAGAACCAGAGTTCAGACCCCCAGAAGCCAAGAAAGTGCTAGGTAGATGTAGTAAAGTGGTCCACCTGTTATTCCAGAGCTCGAAAGGGTGAGACCGTGGTGAACTCTGTCTCAAGTGACCAAGGAAGATCTGAGGTCAACCTTGACATCCATTCATATGCACGTACACATGTAAGTGTAACCACACATCTACATGCACCCACATTCGCACAAGCATGCATATACGCATGTATACATATCACATACACATGCCAAAAACACACCAACAAATGTTACTTCTAGTCATAAGACCCCCCCCAAGAAACAGACAAAACATATTATATGCATAGCAAACTGTATTTCATATGCAGATTTTTGAAAACTTTAAAAAATATTTTAAAATTCTATTTATTTGCGTATACACACTCTTGCATGCACATATGTGCCACAATGCACACTTGGAAGTCAGGACAAGTTATAGGATCTAGTGCTCACCTTCTACCATGTGGGCCCTGAAAATCAAACACAGCTCATCACTAGTATCTTTACCCTCTGAGCTGTCTTGCTGGTCCTTGTGTGCACTTTGACTATATGGTGGCTCAAAAGAAAATTCTCTTTCCTTTTGAACACATATTGTAATTCTCCACGGGCTCACAAGATTGAACACTTGATTACCAGGTGGTGGTACCTACTTAGAGAGTTGTGGAATGTTCAGAAAGTAGAACCTATCTGGAGGAAGGGGAATCTCTGGAGATTTGGGGGACAGGCTCACTTCCTACTTTCTGAGCCACTCAAATGTGCCAAACTCCTATAGCCGAGCCTCACGTTATTCTTCGTAGAGCATCTGGTCTCTGCATCAAGAAAAGTAACTCACACAGTTTGGGGTCTGTTGTAGAGCAGGCTTCCTGAGCATCCTCTTTCAGCAGAGGGCATTGCCAGGGCAAAGACTAGTCTCACCCCCATGCCACACTACCCAGGCCAGCTTCTGCCTCCTAGAGCCAAAGGCTGCCAGCCAGCCCCTGAGCATCCTCAATGTTCTCCCTCTGCCTGAGTTGCCTGTTCCCGTTCACCCTGGGGACTGCCGGGGAGGCTCTCCCTTGGCTCCATCCCGCACGACCCATGTGGGGTGTCTCCTACATGAATCGGACTTTTGTTCCTTCCAACCTGTGCTGAAATTTACGAGCCTGAAACAAAGGCACTCACTGTGCCCTCATCCTGGCTGTGCCCAGGATACTAATTACCCAACAACAGCAGTCCATTGCTCTGGGAGCACACGTGGGAGAAAGTAACCAACCCTGATTTAGGAGGCCCGTGGGAGGCTGCTGAGAATGATCTTTTCATTTTCTTTCTGAAGTTGCTTTGGGGGCTGGGAATGGAGTTCTGTGGTTGACAGTTCTTGCCTCGCATGCACAAGAGTCGTGGGCCTTTCTTCTGTCCCTGTCGTTAGAGGTTGCTCTGCCTTGGTGTTGCAAGACACTAAGAGAGCTAACACATGGACACCAGGCCAGATCGAGCCTCGCATGTACTGGGTTCATACTGTGCAAAATAGCCTTTTGTATATGAGCCCTCTGCCCTATGTGAACTCTACCAGTTTAGGGGACCATCTCCACTGGTGGCTGCGTGACCAAACTCAGCCCAGAGTTTCAAACTCAGAAAAAACAGAAGCCAGATCAAGAGCAAAAGCTGCATCCTCGCTTCCAGAGTACACTAGGAAAAAGCAAGGCTTTCCCCCGGATCACTGTGCTCACCTAAGCCCTAGAGTATGTCAAGAACTCAAAACACATGTCTGACAGGTGACCAGCACAGCTCTAGCATTCATGTCTCTGAATTTAGAACCTAGAACCATCTAGAACTCACTCATCATTGCCCGGACTTCCCAGAGGGCACTTCTTCACTGATGGTTGACCAGTCTCTGATGAACAGAAAGATGTAAGGAATTCTGAGGTGTACCCAAGACCTTGAAGTTCACAAGCCAGATACAGTGGCATGCATTGTAGCCTCACCCCTGTGAGAGCACAGCAGTGGCATACTCCTGCTGCAAAAGGAAGGCCTTATCCACTCATTCCATCTGGAGCCTTCCACAAGATCATAGGTGTATTCCCACCCAAAATTTACCCTGTCTCCAAGATGTGCAAGGATAGAGCAGAGATTAAAGGAATGTCCAACCAATGCCTGGACCATCCTGAGACCCACCTCACGGGAACAAGCTAAACCTTGACACTATTACTGTTACTAATACTCTGCCATACTCACAGACAGAAGCCTAGCATAGCAGTCTTCTGAGAAGCTCCACCCGGCAGCAGATCGAAACAGATGCTGAGACTCACAGCCAAACATTGGGTGAAGCGTAGAATGTCTTGTGGAAAAGTGAGAGGAAGAATAGAAGGACATAGTGGGGGCAGAGCTCCAGAAGAAGACCAACAGAGCCAATTAATCAAGGCCCAGAGGGACTTAGGGAGGCTGAAGCACCAAACAAGGACCGCACATAGACTGGACTTAGACACCCTACACAGATGTAACTGATGGGTAGCTTGGGCTTCGTGTGGGTCCCCTAGTGAGGAGAGCAGGGGCTGCCTATGAAATGGACTCTGTTGCCTGTATTTTGACCATTTCTCCCTGGCGGGACTACCTAGCCAGGACACAGAGGAAGATGTGCTCAGTCCTGATGCAACTTGATGTGCTAGGAACAGCCAGAGTTGGGGGCTCCCCTTTTCTGAAGGGCAGGGAAGGGGGAAAGGAGGAAGAAGAAGAGAAGGTGGGACTGGGAGGAGAGGAGGGAGGGGCTAGGATTGAGATGTAAAGTGAATAAATAAATAATTTTTTTTAAATACCATAGCCGTAGAAGGAAAATGTCCATCCTCTCCCACCCAATCAAATAACACCAAAGTAATCCCTGGAGATATAAACTTATACCCAGTGCAAGGTACTAGAAAGTGAGGAAGACTTACCCGGTGGTAGAACAGTGAGCCATCTACCTGGAAGTTCACCATTGGCCCTACAGTGTGGAGGCGGGGTTTGACATAACCAGCCAGGTATGCTGAAATCCATCCAAGAGATCTGTGGCTGGAGGGAAACACTGGCAACAAAAGGCCAAAACTGTAATAAAATAAACACAGCCTAGCCCTCTTCCCTGGCCTGCAGGAAATCAGGTTGCTCTAGATGAACGCGAGGCAGCCAGCCAGATCGCTCCTATCCCCTTGTGCGATGCCTCTGTGTGTTTTCATGCGGCTTTACCCTGACCACAACACAAGATCTGCTACTGGCAGACTCTCCTCTGCTTCTGAACATGATGGGGGGCATGGAGGGTAGGTGTGGTGCCTGGGAGTGGAAGGTGACCAGCGTTGAGACATTAGTGACAAAAAAATAAAAAATAAACCCTCCAAGTCATGCAGGGGGCCTTGAGGTCAAACTTTAGGTAGCTTCCAGAGAATGAAACAGGGATAGAGCAATCCTTAACAGACTTCTTTCCCTTGTCTCTTTTGTTCCAATAAAGGTGAAATGGGGCTGGGGAAATGAGACAGTTTGCCTTGCAAGCACAAAAAAAAAAACAAAAACAAAAACAAAAAAAACTGACTTCAAGCCCCCAGAACTGACATGAAAAAGTGCCAGAAGAGGGTACACATGCTTGCTGGCCCAGCACTGGGAAGGCGAAATCTGGCAGAGCTCACCCACCTCTTCAAGAGAGATGAGGCGGCTCCAACTATCCCCCAGGGCATTGCTGGAATGGGGCGCAAGGAACTTGTGGGTGGCCCTTCTTCTCTCCACGTGGTCTCTTCTTTAAGCTTCACAGCAATTCTTTCATCATCTTGATTAGAAACATAGGTGCCCGCCCTCCAGTGGATACCCACTACATAGCAAAAGAAGCAAGCACACAGAACTTAGGCAGCATGCTGCCCCCCCCCCCCACACACACACACACATAGCTGGTCAACAGTAGAGCGGGGATTTGAGCCCATGTCATGTGAAGCTCATACTCGCACGCCACAGTAGCTGATATTTTTCTAAGTGTTTTTCTGGGATCTGGGGCCTGAAAAGCCTTCAGTGCCCTTCAGGATCTATACTGATATAATAGGTACCGAATGGTGGAAATTATGGCCAAACACAGCTTCTCAGCAGATTTGCCTGGGACCTTCAGGACAGCACTGTCCAAGGTAACTGGAGTTCAGCTAGGGGCCATATCTGTAGGGCCATATCCAACTGTGGATGTTGCATCATATCTCTCTTTAAACCAAGCATCTGAAGCAGCGTACACACAACACATCTATGTGGAGGGCCAACCACAGCTACAGAGGAGATTTTATTTTAAAGTCTGGGATGGTTAGTATTAATTATTATTGGCCACACAGGCTCTAGGATCTCTAGAAAAAATGCTTCTGGGAATGCCTCCGGGGGGTTATCTTGATTAAGTGAACTGAGGCAGGAAGGCTGGCCCACTGTGGGTGGCCCCATTCCCTGGGCTAGAAACCCAGGCTGCATGAAAAGAAGATGGTGAGCTGATGACAACCATTTATCGTTCGTTTCTTCTTGACTATGGATATAATATGGCCTCAGCCTTCTATAGTTATGACTTTTCCCTCTGATAGACTATAAGCTAGAACAATGAGGCAAAATAAAACCTTTCTTCCTTGAGCTGCCTTTGTCACCACACTATGAAAGAAACAGAGGCAAAGCAACCTTCACCTTGGAAATCATGTTAGAGTCTATCCAAAGCATTGACCATTGGTTCATGGGTTGCTAGGAGAATTAGTGTGGCCTCTGACCATCAAAATGACAAGCAGCCTCCCGGCAGGGTCTCAGCTACCCGTTCTCATAAACTCCTTTACAGTTTGTAGGATTTCGTGGGTGGCAATGACTTCCAAATGATGATTCAGACCTGGCATTGAAGAGCATACCAAGCGTGCATATCACAGCTGCTGTTTCTCCCAGCCACCGCCACCCACGCAGGATTTCACAATGAGCCTGTTGCACCAGGAGCCAGGTGCGGCCCGCATTGTTTACGAGCAGGTGGTAGACAGGCCCATGGGAACTTCACTTTCCTGCCAGCCAGCAAGGGCCCTGGTCCCTGCTCTTCTTGGCTTTCTATCTGAATGTCACGGCAGGGCTCTACAAGTAGGCTTTCCGAACCCACAAAACCCACAGAAATAAATCAGTGTGGCAAATTTTTGCCTCCCTTAGCAGTAAGGCTTCTTGTTCGGTAGGTACCATAATTGCTTTCGTAAAGCAACCTTTGCTGTGAACCAAGTCCACGGACCACCACCGAAGAAGACACTCGCAAGGCTCTCTGGTCTCACTTCAGCCAGCATAAACTGCTGTAGATCCACCCATCCTCTTCACCTTTGTCCTGCATGAAACCGGGCATGGTGTGTTCATCCTTTCATTCTCAGTTATTTGATACGTTTGTCACGTCTGTCAGTGGGTTTTTGACAATAGAATAATTCCCTCTGCATTTGCTAGGTACTCTTTGACTTCTTGAGAGCATTTCCTTCTACCTGCTATTTTACACATAAGACTGTTTATTTATTTGCTTATTGTGGCCTTGCTAACCTTATTAAAAGCATATTGTTTTAGCGGGCTTTTAAAATTCTTTACAATTTTTTTTATTTTTAATTTGTTCACTTTACATCCCTGTTGTAGCCCCCTCCTTTGTCACCTCCCAATCCCACCCTCCTTCCCTCATACTGTCTCCCTCTCTCCCCTAGTCCTCAGAAAGGGGAGCCCTCCTCTCCTAACACCTGACCTCAGCCTATCAAGTCTCATCTATACTACCTGTGTCCTCTTCCTCTGTGGCCTGGCAAGGCTGCCCCACCATGGGGAAGTGATCAATGTCGGGGCTATAGAGTTCATGACAGAACTCCCCACATTATGGGACCCACTAGGAGACTGTGCTGCCTATGTTTTAGTGTTTTGGTGACTTTTTAATTGGGTTATGCTTCTAAAACGCTTAGGCTTTGAGCTTCATGTCATGACCTCTCTCGGATTTCTTGCCTTCAAAGTTCATGCCCACTCTTGAAGAGCTAGCGTTTCTTTCCTTCTTCACGGTTTTTAGCTTCAGTTTTTAAACTTTAACTCTTTTTATTGTTTCATTTTATGGTGTTGGGTTTTTTTTAATAATTCTTTTCCTATTCACCAATATGCTTCATTTTCAATGTAGAAAATTTGAGAAATAGCAAGCAGAGTGGCACAGAGATCTGAGACTGCAGAAGCAGGCAGATCTCTGTGAGTAGGAGGGCAGCCTGGTCTATGTAGCAAGTTCCAAGCCAGCCAAGAGCTGGTGACATTCGGAGAGATTTATGAAGCTCACTAACATACATCCTTATGTCCTGTAAAGTGACATGTGATATGTGTCCCATCATCTGAATCTCCCTTTGTATCTGTCAATAAAGTTTGGGCATTTTTGTTGCAAAGCTTCCAAGCATTTCTTGGCAGCATGACCCCTAGGTATTGGTTGAGTTTTCTTGCTAATATAATCTTTCTCCATCATTTCATCCAACACTAGCTTTGTTGCTTACACACAAGTAGTATTGCTTGTGAGGGTGGCCTGTTAAAATCTTAAGTGGGTGAATTAAGTTTTACCAACGTATTTTAGCACAGACTGGCTTAACGAGTTCTTGTGGGATTTAATAGTGCAAGTGATAGGGAAAAAAATCTCACTCTGTCCTCAAATTGAAATAAATCCCCATTTTTAAATTAGTCTTGTGATCTGAAATTTTGCATGCATATACACATCGCACGCTTATTTATAATGTTCCGATTTGTGCAAGAGTAAAAGCTTAAGATCAGGGCTGAGCCAGCTTTGGGAACTTGGGTTTTTTCCATTATTTTCTTCAGCAGAGTTAGAAGCTTTTCCTTAAAATTTTAAAATAACTCATCAGAAATTTATCTGGCCCTGGTTTATATTTAAGAATTAATCCTCTAGCTGTTTTCTATTTTATTTTTTTTTTACATTAGTTTGCCAGAGGGCTTATTATTTCAGAACAATTTCGAAGTTTCCAACAGAATACCCATTTCATGGA
The DNA here is from genome assembly GCF_903995435.1 of Acomys russatus. Classification (NCBI taxonomy): domain Eukaryota; kingdom Metazoa; phylum Chordata; class Mammalia; order Rodentia; family Muridae; genus Acomys; species Acomys russatus. Next base: position 28,343,854 of record NC_067143.1, read on the forward strand.
CACATTCCATCCTCCCGTAGCATCTGTTCTCTTCTAGATCAAAATGTACATCCAATCTATGACTACAGTTGCTCAGTTTTCCTGAATTTCTCATTTCTGTCTTTCTGTTGTTTCCCAAAAGAGTCAACCAGAAAACTAGCTCTTAGATTTGTCAGTTACACTGTGTATTAGTTACTTTTCTGTCGTTATGATGAAATAGCCCGACTGAAAGCAACTTTGGGAAGAAAGGATTCATTTTAGCTTTACGGTCCTCAGAGACAGAGTCCATCGCGGCAGATGAAGGCACGGCAGGAGGCTGGTGATGCTGGCCTAAAGGCAGAAAGCACAGAGGGAGAGAACAGGAAGTGAGCTGAGGCTGTAAGCCCTCAAGGGCCCCTCCCAGTGAAGTACCTTCTCTAGCAATGCTGCACTTCCTAAAGGTTCCAGAACCTTCCCAAATCAGGGGTCAAATATGGGAGCCTCTGAGGGCCATTCTTCCTTCAAACTGAACCACTGCGTTTTCTCTGTATTCTGAACTGACATGCTCTGCAGCTGTATTCTCCTTTTCTCTCTCTCTCTCTCTCTCTCTCTCTCTCTCTCTCTCTCTCTCTCTCAGGTACATTCTTGTCCTGTCACCTGCTTCCCTGAACGACTTCATCTTTTTTGTTCTTTTAAAAATGTTTTTATTTCTTGAGAATGTTATTTGTGTATACAATGAAACATGATCACACATATGCCCCGTTCTACCCCTCCAACTCCTTCTATATCTTTTCCCAAACTTCTAACTTCTTGTTTTCTGTTTGTTTGTTTGATTTTGTTTCATTTAGTAACTTGTTTACTATGTGTTTCTCTGTGTGTTGGTGCAACATGCCACAACACACATGTGGAGGTCAGATGACAACCTGCTGGAGTTGGATTTCAGTTTCCAAGTGGGATCCAGGTATTGAACTCATGTCTTCAGTCTTGGCAGCAAGCTTAGAATTTTAGTTTCTTTAAAAGCACATAAATGCTGTGGGAATGTGTTTTTGTCTTAATCCCAGGTGTGGGATGTGGGGCTGATTCAGACTGTCCACAGCAAGTGACTATGGTTTGTCTTGTGCTCTAGCAGGAGTGTGATTCTGCCAGCTGCAGATGGTTTCTGTGAGTGTATCGTAGATGTGACAGCCGGACAGGGGCTAGGGTGGCTGTTGTCCCCCTGGTGCTGGCTGCTCCTGCTCCTGCTGCTGTTTGCTGGTTAAAGATGTTCTGCTGATGAAAATCAAATTTGCTTCAAGGAACTCAACACCACTAATGAGCAGGAAGTAGTTTAACAATATTGACACCCTTTTTGCCCCCTCTGACCTTTTTTCTCTCCTACCTATTGTTGGAGGGTTGGAAAGGATAGGGCTGGTGTAGAAAGTTAGGAAAAAGAATCCAATAAAGTAGCAGTTGCAATCACCCTTACCCAGTGAGCCATCTTGCCAGCCTCTACAATTAATTTGAAATGTATTTCCTATAGCATAATAAAATTCATTAATTTGGGGGCTGAAGAGATGGCTCGGCAGTTAACAGTACTGTCTGCTCTTCCAGAGGTCCTGAGTTAAATTCCCAGCAACCACATGGTGGCTCACAATCACCTGTATCCTCTAATGCCCTCTTCTGGGATGCAGGTATATACGCAGATAGAGCACTCGTACACATAAAATAAAATAAAATCTTGTTCTACACATAAAGTAAATAAATAAAATCTTGTTCTAAAAAGAATATTCATTTAAAATTCATTATTTTAATATATAATTAAATAACCTTTGTAAAAAAAAAAAAGTTTAGATCCTTACATTCAGGCAGTGTGCTCTTACTTGCAGTCATGAACTAGCAGAGCTCTCCCATACACCAAGGTGGCGGACTTCATGCTAGTCATATCCAGATCTCTGCCAGGGGCCGCCTGTGACGTTTTGAAGCTGTTTGTTTTACTGGGGTGGGATGCATGGACCATGACATTACCCCTTTGAAGGTGACCAGTTTGGCCGTGTGGTCGCCACCACTGCCCCGTTAGGCTTGATGAAGAACGGCATCACTTTACCGTCTGCGTATCAAGGTGCGTGCTTCCCAGAGTACCAGGTGGGCCAGATTCATCTGCCTCCTTCTTTCTTAAGATATTTCTCTAGGAAAGCTGAGCTTTGCAACCAACTCATAAAAATTACCAGTGATATAGCTCAGTAGTAAAGTATTCGCCTGCAATCCTCAAAGCTCGGTGTATAGTCCCCAGCACTGAGAGAAATTAAGAATAATATAAAAATAAGAGGAATTACTAGTGAATAGTATTAAATTTCTTTAAACGCTTTCAAATACTATATTTATTATTAGCATTCTATTTTTTTTCATTTATTTACCTTGGTTTTGTTTTGAGTCAGAATCTTATGTGGTCCTGGTTGGTTCTAGAATTGACGATTTAAACCAGACTGTCCTTGAATTCACTACCCTTCTACCTAAGCCCCCAGTGCTGGATTACAGTGCATGCCAGCACATCTGTACAACACACAATTCTAAGACTTGGTAACTGTGTTTAATTTTCTTTCAGAAAACCAAAGCTTGATTTGTGTCCCTCACATGCATATGACAAAGCTCTCACTCCTGGAAATCCAAAATGCACTATATCTCTTGGAAATAGAACCATTAGAGAGGCAACTGAGTTTAACTGGAATCACTAGCATGAATCCTAGCCCAATATGACTGGTGTGTTTTACAAGAAGAAATCAGGACCCAGACATACAGAGGGACAACATGGGAAGAAGGCAACAGCCCTGTGTAGAATGAAGCCTCTGAAGAAACCAGCCTTGCTGACATGACTTCAACCTCAGCCTGCAAAATGATGAGACAATGCCTGCTGTTTAAGACACTCCATCAGTGAGGCCAATGAGCACATATGCCAATCACCTTTCTACCTTACGGCTAGCAGTACCATAGCTGTGGGCCCCAATGGACACACACACACAGAGAGAGAGAGAGAGAGAGAGAGAGAGAGAGAGAGAGAGAGAGAGAGAGAGAGAGAGAGGATGATGATGATGATGATGATGCCTACTTATCCAGTGCCCCTGTTTGGACCACCTTCCTCCATTTGTATTCCCCTTTCATTGCACTTTAGCTTCAGAGCCATTTGTAAGATGAGACACATATATCCGTTTCCATGGCAATCACTGACTGCGTATCCCCATACCAAGGCCATAGTTTGGAATACATTAGGTGCACCAACAATTAAATAAAATGAATACAGAGCTTGATAAATTGAAGAGATCCTGACTTTGCTCCTTGCATTGTTTTCACTATTAACACTGTGCCTTTTTTTTTTTTTTTTTTTTTTAATGCAACTGATTCTATTTCCACTAACAGATTTTTCTTCTCTTAAGCTGTTCTGTTCGCCTCTCGGCTGTATTTTGAAATGTCTGGCTGATGTTGATTGCCACAGCAATGCCCACAAAAGCCTTTCTTGCAAGTAGCAAGCAAGCAGAGTTTGAGAATGGCTGGGTGTGTTTTATTACTATCCCTGACAAAGCCCACGTATCAGGAGAGTGCGTATCCCTCACTGGAACGCCGCGCCCTAAGCAGCTATCCAACCATCATGATCTGTTTCAATTAAATGAATCCAGCCAGGAAGGATTAATAGGTAGTTTAACACCTACACAAGCTTAAATATTTCATAAAAACATATCCCACACAGCCCTCACTCTTAGACCCTGTAGATAATTAAAAGCACACAAAAGCACTGGGCTGCATTTGTTACAGGTAATTTGAAGGGGGAAAAATAATATTCTGACAATTAGACTCAGAGCAGTGGGCCCCTTGTCAAAGGCCAAAGATGCCTTTAGATGATTCTGTGTCACCTTTTAAGAGCTTAATTAATTCGCTCGCTGATAAGTCTCAAAACAGCTCTGGGAACCCACCTGTTAATAAAATGATGGTGTGTGTGTGTGTGTGTGTGTGTGTGTGTAGTTTTTTAATTCTAGATGCTTTTGCACGTAGATTCATTTGCATTTTAGAATTCTATTTTCCCTTCTCTGTAGCCTCCAAAGGCTAGTCTCAGTATAATGATATTTCTATGAATCCAGTTCCTAGTATTAGAGGCAAGGCCACATAAGCTACCCTACAGTTGGGTCAACATTTTTATACAGACCATTTTATACTCTGGAGCCACTGTCCCTGACTGCAGCTTCATGCTTTTTCGATCCACACCAAATAAGCACTATCCAATACAGGAGTGCACTCTAACAACACTCCTGCAACACAAGTGGGAGTGGTCTCCCCCTTCGGGGTTCCAAGCAAATGTGCCGCCCCGCCCTTGCTGCCCCCTGTCAATCAACATTTCTCGCAGCTGTCAGGAAGGCAGATAAAACTCTTCACCCTGCAAAGGTCCTTTAACCCCACCTCCACCCCAGCGTTTCCATCTGTGGCTTCAGAAGACAAAGGTCCAGCTACCAAGCAGGCAGATTCTGCCTTCACCCTCCACCCCACCCGCAGCAGATTTCTATACAAAGTGGGGTTAATCTGGTTTTCTTCCTTTCTCTGCCTTAACTACCATTCCAAAACTTATACTGAAATAGTATTAGGTTCAGATTCTGCCTTCCAAGAAGGAAAAGCAAGGGACTTGCAAGCAGAGAGTCTTTTTTAAGGAGGGCCAGTCAAATGCCCAGCGACCCCTGACACTCCCAGTTAAATTTTACAGTTCTGTGAAGGGGACTGATTATTCCTCGTTGACACGTTAAAAACTACATCTACAGAGACTTGCAGAAAGCCATTGTCATGCCGCGGGAAGTGGAGATAGTCCCCAAAGATTCCAAAGCCAGAACTCTGTCCACCTGTCCCAGCACTCTTTCCTTTCTCTTCAACCTTCCGGAACCCCAGGATAGCAGGTCCCTGCAAACAGAGCAGCCCCAGTGTTCTGACCAAGGCGCCAGCAAGGAACAAAAGCTACAAAGCGAGCTGGTGGCCTTTGTAATTACTTTTCCTGCGAAAAAACACTCTCCTTTCTCATTAATGCTTCCCTGAAACTGATTGATACACTCGGAGGGGGATGGGAGGAGGGAGAGAGAACCATGAGAAAGCCCCTTCTCCCAAACTTGAGAGCTTCCGGTGAGATCCTCGGCCAATGTGCCAAGCCCCCCTACCCGCCACCCTAGCTCTCCACGCAGAACAGTGGCATGGTGCAGGAAGCAAGCATGCCAAGTACTGTTCTCAGCTGAACACTCCCCAGGCAGGCTCCAGCTTCCCATGTCAATACGGAGGCCTCCGTGCTTTCTGAAGCCCTAGCCTTGATGAATACGTGAGAAAAACAAACATTTGTCCCAGGCTTTGGGAAAAGAGAAGGGAGGCTTGGAGAAAGGCCCCCCAGGCAGGCCTGAGAAACCCCAAGGGTGTAATTGAAAGGGTTTTAAATAGTAAATATGAAATCTAAACCCAGATGGTTCTTTTGCAAAGGAAACAAACCATTCATTAAGCCGATTCTTTCCTATAGGTTCACCTTAAAGACAAGAAGGGACCCCTCCCCCATGCCTACCTCGCTGCCAAACCTCATCTTGATCATTTGGCTAAGCAGAAAAAGAACAAGGCCTGCTGGGGGCGGGGGCGCGGGGAGTGGGGGTGGGGAACTGGAGAGGGATAGATTTTTTTTTTTCCTGACTTGCTATTGCAATGAACTTCTTTGGAGAGTGTCGCTAGGTCCTTCTGGGCCCGGGTGTCTCCTCCAATTCTTTTCTGAAAAGGAAGCCAAAGAGAAACGGGAGCTATTGGAGTGAGTATTGAAAAGTAACTCAGAAGAAAGTAACAGGGCAAATTGGAAAGCCAAAGGCGGAGGAAGGCATGGCAAGGTCAACAGAGTGCTAGCCATTCAACAAGCTGCCCTGGCCCCTAACGTTCCAGTAGGAAACCAGGGTAGGGCCAGGAAATGCCTAGTGAGAAGATGTATCAGGAATTTTGGAGATTCCCACTGCCTACCTGGATTTTCAACTTGCATTGACTCACTTCTGTAGTGGTGGGGGGGGGGGTGGGCACGAGGAAGAGGGACACAGTGTAGACAGATACAGGATTCCCCAAATTTCAGCTCTCTTATGATTGGCTACACTGCCCCAAAGGATGCTTATGTGCCCCAGGATGCACCAAGCTTGGATACCACATACTGTCAGAAACACTATTGTTCTAGAGAGCATTAGGAGGGGGAAAATGCTTCCACTGAGACGGTGACATGCCATCAATTTTAAGAAGCACACTGATTTCAGAGTTGTTAATATGAAAGAAAATAAAGAGCATCTCAAAGTCAGCGAGATATATGAATAGGTGACATTTACTGGGAACACAGCCGGTGCCAGGCCCGTTGCCAAACACTTCCCACGGATTAGCTCCTTTGCTCCCCACAACTATAATTATCCTCATTTTCCAAATGAGGAAAGCAGTTCTTGAAGAGCTGAATTAACTTGCCCAGTATCACACAGTGTGGCCAGAATGTCCATTCAGGCCTAGCTAAACCCACAACCTTGATATATTTGGGAGAGAGTTCCCCAAATATCACCTGGATGAATCATGAAAATAAATGCATTCAAGACACCCTTCCCTCTGTTCCTGCTCCTGGAAGTCTTTAGCGTTGTCCACAAATGAAAGCACCCAGGGCATTCCCACTGCTAGGCAAGGCAGGGACAATGCTGGAAGGATTCTCTGCCTACTGATATTCATGAACTTTGGAGTTCAGTGGGATGGGGGGCAGCGCGGGGGTGTGTGCGTTCCGGTTGAGTATCATCTTCTTAGCCCTGTCTCCCCAGCCTCAATAGGACCCACTGCATCCCAAACAGCTTCCTGAGGACCAAACGGTACACATCCCCTCTTTAAATAGTGATCAGTTTGTCTTAGAACAATTCTCAGCCTCAGCTGGGAGGGACGTGGTGTCAATCACAGCTTCGCTAGACTAGTCTTGCAAGCCTGAATGCCTCCTATCCTCCCTGGCCATCCAGATCGTGAAGGTTACTAGTACCACCGCCTCCCAACCCAAGTGATGGTGCTTAAGACAGACTGAGATCTCAGGCAGAAGCCTGACAACTATTAAGAAATTCACACATTTAAGTCCCCTTCATTTCTCAAAATTAGACTCACGGCATTTTTGCAAGGAAGAAAAAGATATTGAGAAGTCAACAACTCCCAAAAGAGTAGGTAATCGTCAATTAACAGCCCTTAAACACAGAGCAGTTGTTAGGGACACTGGCTCTAGATGACCTGAGTTTGTGTTCTGCCAATAGGACCTTAAACATGTCTCTAATCTCAGGCAAAAACCAAGAAGGACTTTAAAAGAAACGTAAAAGATAACTGGATATGTTGGCTAGTCCACAGTCTGGGCCACCACCTTGGACTGACTCCAGTTACGTCACAGCTTCTTAAGTTATAGGAAATATAGAGTAGTGCACGCTTCCTTGTCCCTGGAAATGCAGTTGGTCCTGACTGGAGGGTGTGATCTGTGCTCTGTGGAGTCTGAAAGCTGGTATTTGCTCTGGCTTTGGATCTTTCCAGAAGGGGCTATCACTTTGCACTACAGCACCCTACCTGTTGTTTCACTAATTAACCTGAACTCTCTGGTCTGTGTTTACTTTATATTAGCATGCCAGACAGGATTTTACCTCTGAAGCTTTAACAGTAAGCCTCCCTTTTGTCATACTTATGATGAAAATGATAAAAATGTGCCATTACACTGCGGTTGCAAAGATGAATGGTATATACAGACAAGAACATTGTAGGGTGTCCTGGCACTTCCTAACTCCTCAAAAAGTTACTAAATAAGTCAGGTATGCTGTCAAAATTGAATAGGAATTAGTGACCAGAGTATTGTCGATTTAAGTCAGCCCCCAATTTTTTACGCTGATCATTCTATGATTATGTGATCACAGAGCAAGTAAATGAAGAAATGAAATTTTTAAAAATTTAGGGATACTGGGTATGGTGGTACATACCCTTAGTTCCAGCATTCGGTAAGTAGAGGCAGGTGGGTCTCTGTGAGTTTGGTGCCAGCCTGGTCTAATAGTGACCTCTAAGACAACCAGTGCTATGTAGTGAGACCCTGACTCAAAATAAAATAAAATAGAAACAATAGTTATGATTTACTTGAAATATTGGATTGAAGGAAGACTAGATTTTGGAGGGTCTTTTACAGACACACATATACCTGTGATTGTGGTTTTATTTTGGTTACATACCAATATACATCCCACCACAAATTATCTCTAGTTCATATGATTAAAATAATTGCATTGATATTTCATACTACTTCTCACCCAATTCAGGGACTTCAAAATACTCTGTACCCAAACAACACTAATCTGGGAGTTCATCAGAGCAGAAGGCAAGGAATTAAGATTATTTAAAAGTACATGATTTAGCTTGTCTAGCAAGCATGAGGCTTTGTGTTCAATCCCAAGTGTCATATGACACTGTGGTTCAGGTTTGCAATCTCAGCACTCAGTGTGTAGAGGTAGGAGGATCAGAAGTTCAAGGTCATTCTTAGCTACTTAGTGAGTTCAAAGTCAGCCTGGGATAAAGACCATGTCAAAAAACAAACAAACAACACCAAAGAAAGAAAGAGGAAAAAAACAGAAGAGGATGAAAAAGAAGAGAAAATAAAAAGAAAAGAAAAATGTAGGTTAAAATGTAGGGGAAACCAGTTTGGTCCTTTTTTGTTGTTTTTTGGTTTTTGTTGGTTTGTTTTGACAAAAGTGAGTCAGGATCCATGCTACATCACAGCCAAAGCCGAGGGTTTCTCACAGGCGATGTGAAGTAGAGACCCAGCCTTGATTGTTTCCTAGTTTGTTTTCCATTGCTGTGACAAAGATCATGACCAAAAATACCTTGGTGAGGAAAGGGCTTTGTTTCGCTCGCATGTTCTATCACAGACCATCACTGAGGAAAACCAAGGCAAGAACTCAAGCAAAACAGGAACCCAGTGGTAGGTCGGAAGCAAAGACCATGGAGGAGTGTTGCCTTAGGGGCTTCTCTTCCAGCTAACTTTCCACCAGCCCCCAGGGTGGCACTAACCACAGTGGCCTGGGCTCTCCCACATCAATCATTAATCAAACAAATGCATCCACCCCCGCCACCCCCCAAGATGTTCTGTCTTTCTAGATGACCCTAGTTTATGTCAAATTGACAAGAAACTAAACAGCACAGACTAAGAGAGCAAAATGGTAAAATTCAAACAGCTCTAGAAACAACGTCAGGAAGGGGAAGTGTAGTGAGGGTTTTGGTTTCTTTAAAAATCCAATTATGTGAATATGGTTCTGTTTTAATCCCAGGTGTGGGATATGAGGCTGCTTCAGTTTGCCTACAGCCATTAACTATGATTGCCTCGTGCTCTAGCAGGGGTGTGACTTGTGCCAGCTGCAGAGAGTTTAATTCTGAACTCGTGAGAGGGTATACATGCCAAAATCCGGAGTCTGCGGTGGTTGCTGCTTCTAGTTTAGCCACTTGCTGCGTTTGCTATTGCTGGACTGCTGCACTGCTGGATATCCTGACTGCGAAGATTGGAATTGCCCCCAAGGAACTACATCCTTAAACAGCAGGAAGTAGTCTAAAGAGACATATGCTGCCCCTTTCTCCTCTAACCCTTTTTCTCTCCTACCTAGTGTTGGGGGTTTGGAAAAAATTAGGATGGATAAAGGTTGGAAGGGAAATAGAGGTATAAAAAACTAAATAAAACAGATTTTAAAAACCACATGCCTACAGGGAAGCTAGGATGCTGTAAGATGACAGAGAGACCACAGGGAGTTTGGTCCCATGCAAAAGCTAGTGAGGGCAGAGGAGAGGCACGTGGTGTAGGACCTTCTTAAAGCACAGGGGTGATGGCCTGCGGTCTTTACTGGAAGGGTCCACTGTAAATAGTATGTGACTAGAAATGCCACAGATCTTCACTGTGTTTTGCAGTTTTGTAGGAATCAGATATTTTGTTTTCTCTGGGGTTCAGAACAATTATATTCTGGTTTCCTGTTAAGAAGTAAACAGCTTAATTACTAGGAAATTTTTATTTCTAAAGCATAAAGAAAAGATTAGGTTAAAGGAAAAAGCTAGCTTGCATTCCTAGGAAAATAATAATTACTTGTTTTTAAAATTATAACTTGAATATTTGTAATGTAAGAAAATTCAAACCATTAGAATTTTTTTTAAGGTTCATTTATCTTATTTTTAGGTGCACTGATGTTTTGCCTGTGTGCACTCTTGGAACTGGAGTTACAAACAGTTGTAAGATGCCATGTGGGTACTGAGAATTGAACCCAGGTCCTCTGGGAGAACAACCAGTGCTTTTAACCACTGAGCCATCACCCCAGCCCCTAAACCACTAGAAATTCTAAAGAAGACAGTCAACATTAAGCAGCATTCTATCGCCCAAACACAAACACAGACTTTTTTTTTTTAATTCAAATATAATTTCTGTTTCTAAGAACAATTGCTTTTATAACCTGGCATTTCCCTAGCTATCGTGTGTACATCTTCCCCATCAGCAAATACAAGGCTGCATTACCATTTCCCTTTCTTAAAAGACTTGATTTTGTGTTACACATATGGATATTTTGCCTACATCTATGCCTGCGGAGCACTCCCATGCCTGGTGCCTGTAAAGGCAAGAAGAGAACATCAGCTCCCTGGAACTGCAGTTGTAGATGCTTGTGAGCCACCACGCAGGTTCTGGGATTGAACCCGAGTCCACTGGTGGAACAGCCAGTGCTCTTAACCACGGAGCCTTCTCTCCCAGCCGCACAATACAGTTTTCAACGGGTGCATTCTACTTCATCAGACAGTACACCATCACATTGTTGACATCCTCTACTGAGAGAGAACTGGACTCCTTGTAATCCAGCCATATTGCAAACAACCACTGGGGCAAACAGCTTTGGGCAAAACTCTACACACACCTGAGTAATGATTTTCATAGGGAAAAACGTCTGTACGAGAGGGATCACTTAATTGGACATTTTTCACTCCCTCCACCCCGACTCCCTGCTTAAGACAGGGTGTCTCTACACAGCCCTGGCTGTCCTGGAACTCATTATATAGACAGACCAGATGGGCTGCAAACTCACAAAGATGCGCTTGCCTGTTCATCCCTACAGCTGGGGGTTAAAGGCCAGGGCCACTACACCCAGATAGGCACACTCTCACTTTTCCTAAGTTTGTTAATCAGCCGAACCAAAAAGCTCCCTGGAAGGACTGGACCCATTCACTCTCCCCCAGAAATGTAAGGGAACATCTGTTTTCCACACCCTTAGCAACTCTGAGTATTGCGAAGAAGTATCCCGCGGCCTTACACATTCCTACTAACCCGGGTCCTTCTGCTTCCTCCCGAGTGCCACTAGCCTGGGCAGAAGCTCCTTGGGACACACGGCTGACCCGGCACTGTGAGAGTTCTGCATATCAAGAGTTTCAGGGGTGGGGGAAAGGGGGATACAAAGACCCCGGGGAACCATCTCTTTCAGTTTCAACTGGAGCCTGGAGAAAAGCTGAGAAAGAAGAGCCAAGGATGTGAGGACCGCCCACTTCTCACTCCCAGGTGCAAAGCCTTTCTCCCGCTCCCCATCCTCCGTCTCAAACAAACATCTGCGGGTGAAAGCCAGCCCACAAGAAAGAGAAAAGCAAAGAGAAGCGCTAGTAGGAACAGCCTAGGCCAGCGGGTTAGGAGGGCACTCTGTTCCCACCGGGACCCCCTTTCAGCTGCAAAGTGCTGTATTTGACATTTCAATGCCAGCCTGCAGAGGAAAACAGAAGAGAGACCAGAAAGTGAAGAGAGGCCTAACCAGAAACATAAATAAGACAGCCCCCCCTCAAAAGTCTTTAATTCAGCCATTTGTTCTTGCAGTTTTCCATCCCCAGAATGTGGCATTCAGAAGCAAAATAGATTTTTCTTTTCTTTTTTTTTTCCTCTTTGACATTTAAAAATAACGTACACTTGGGTGCTTTGAAGGGTGGGAAGGGACTGAAGAGGAGGGAAAGAGAGAAACACTTCTCGCCTCCTGGGTTTTTGTCCTCCTTGAGTTTTGTCCTCCTTGGGAAGAGCATGAGAATGATTCCTTTTTGTGCCCTCGGTGAGGTGAGGAAAAATGAAGGGAATCCAGTTTGGAAAACAAATCCAGGCAGTCTGGGAACCTACGAAAAAAAAGAGCTTTGGGAAGAAGCTGAGGGTGATATAGAACCAGGGCATAGGCGGCTGACCTGGGATGGAAAAGGAGGGTTTAGGGTTAGAGTGGGGCAGGGCAAGACTTCGCTCCCCAACCAGCCCTGAGGTTCAGGCTGCTGCAGTAGGGTGAGACCTCTCATGGACCCTGCAGGAGGCCCTCCTGGCTTTGCCTCTCGGTTCACTGATGCATCCCAATTCGCAGATGAGAAAAATAGAGGTCCAGAAAGATGAAACAGTTATTTAAGATTCCAAGTGATTGGCAGGCCCACCTGGATTAACTCTTAAGAAAGGTTTGTCTTTATTCCCAGGGGTTAGAGGCAGGCAGATTTCTGTGAGTTTCATGACAGGCAGGGTAACACAGAGAAGCCCTGTCTCAAGACACCAAAAAAAAAAAAAAAAGGAAGAAGGAGGAAAAGGGGAAGAAAAGGAAAGGAGGAAGATAGAAGGGAAGCAGGGAGGAAGGAGACACGGTGAGTAAATACTGTTCTACTCTGGAAAGCAGATTAGAACTCCAGCCAGCTATCCTAATTTCATTTCCATTGCAGTGATAAAATACCCTTAACAAGGCAACTTAAGACGAAAGTATTTATTTTAGCTCAGAATTCCAGGATAAAGTCCACCACAGCAGAGCCATCCAGGCAAGAGGAACTTATAACAGCCAGTCACCTCATATGCATAGCCAAGGACAGAGAGAAATCAAGGCACTCATGCCTGGCCTCCGTCAGTTCACTCACTTTTTTTAATTGTCCAGGGTCGGTGCTCCCCACAATGAGCCAGGTCTTCCCACATCAATTAGTGTAATCACGACAATCTCTCTGAGATATGTTCACAGCCTAATCTAGACAAGCCCTCATTAAGTCTCTCTGTCTCCACAGGTGAGTCTCGGCTGTGTCAGGTTGAACTAACGCGTTGAAGGCCTAGAACCATGTCCCCTTTCTCCAGGGTAAGGAGCATCCTGTCTCCTCACCCTGCTTCCTCTTCTGAAATGCGAGACTGAGCCACATGTCTTAACAGGTCACACAGTCAGCCGGCACAGTGCCATTCTCCGCCCACAGCAAGACCAGGACAGAACAGAGTGCTGGAAAATCAAGTGAAGAATGCTCTGGGGGAAGGCAAGAGGGGAGACCCACTCAGGCTGGGGCAGTGTAATGAGCATAGTAAAATAATAATAATAATAACAACAACAACAACAACTTAGGTAGGCCTCCCCACTACACCTGATAACCAGCACTCAGTGACGTCACTGATAACCAGACTCAGTCCTAGAACCCCCTGACGCCCACTGGACAGTATATAAGCCAAGACTTTTATAAGTATGGAAAAGAAATGCTCGGCTCTGCACATCTGGAGAGACTCCGCCTTGGTCTGCCCTGTGGTGGAGAGTCACTCCCAGGACCCTGACCCTCCAATCAGAGACTACTGTTAGAGGCTGGGCCTGACCTTCAGCTAGGGTATGTCTCTCCGGTGAGCAGCCTCAGGGAGAAAGGCTTAGGACCACAGTTAAGAATTTAGGGTGTGGGGGGTTGGAGAGATGGCTCAGCGGTTAAGAGCACTGGCTGCTCTTCCAGAGGTCCTGAGTTCAGTTCCCAGCACCCACGTGGTGCCTCACAGCCATCTGTAGTAGGATCTGATGCTTTCTTCTGTCTGATATCCTCTTCCGTCATGAAGACGTACATGTGAATAGAGCACTATCTACAAATAAATAAAAAATGTTTTTAAAGAATTTAGAGTGTGAACCTTGTGTGATGACCCTCAGCATGATAAAAATATAACTTTCATTATACAAACTACAAATATCTACCTTCTTTCACTGGACAGGCAGACAATGGGTAGGGTTGAAATTTAGGAGGAAATGCTACAAGGGAAACTGGTGTTTCCTTTCATAGATCCACAGTCAACTTAATAAGAGAGCTTAGAAATGGGTTTAGAAGCAAGCGCCAGTGCAATATTACTGGACTCTGAGAGAAAAACAACAAAACAGTCAAGCTGTGAATCTAAGAGGCTGCTAAAAGAAAGGAGATGGAGGAGTGGAAGAGAGAAAGTCACGCCTTTGAGTTAGTGCCTGAGAAAGCGGGACCGTTCGGCAATCGAGGTCCATGAGTAGCTGTGGTGGAAGTAGATATCCATCATGTAGGTAAAGCATGCTCAGTATTTTGGCCATTAAGAGAAGAAAGGAACAGAAATGTGTTTTTCTGAGTTCCGACATGCTTCACAGTGCAGCCGTGAGGAACGTTCCGTAGGGGGTAAGGTGCTTCTGAGCTGTCTAACTATGAGATCTCATCTTGTGATCATTCCTCCCTTATCCTTAGTATCTTCAGGTAAACTAACTTTCATAGGGGATGGGCTCCTGGCCAGGTGATTGACACGCCCTGCTGAATTAAGTTTCAAGCAAGATGAAAATAGTATATGTTGTTGGTTTTATGTCAACTTGACCGAGCAGAGTCATTATGGAAGAGAGAACCTCAGTTGAGAAAATGTCCCACCCAGACTGGCCTGTGGGCAAGCCTCTGGGGCATTTTCTTTTCTTTCTTTTTTTTTTTTTTTTTTTTTTTTTTCTATGAATTAAACATTTTTTTTATTTTTTACATATACATTTATATTATTACACATATTTATATTAAACTACCTATAGCAAGAAGAACCACAACACAATCAGGAATTATATAAACATTACATTCTTAGTGTTTTGGCTATTTGTATTTGACAGCCTTGAAGAAAACAGTTTTCCTATCTTGGTACATCTAAAATTCTGAATGTAAATCAATCTCCATCATGTCTTGTTGTTATCAACTTAAAACATCTATCTAGACCTAAAAATATCTTAACCCCTAAACTACTAAGCTTCATGGTAAAACTAAGCAACCTGGTCTTCAACCCCAAAGGAGACTTGAGAAGGAATAAACTTGATTAGCTGAGTATGCCAGGAGTATAGGTTAGTAGCTTTCCAAATGAGAAAATGACAGAGACAGTTTTCTACCTAAATAGTCACCCAAAACTTTCTATAATGTTGGAGCATCTTTTTCAGCCCTCTGGCCCAATATATCTGACAGACATATTTGTGAGGCAGGAACTATTAAGGACTTGCTTACCCTGTCTTGGTAGAGTTTGGCTATCGACTCTGTTTACATCCAAGCTTGCCCTTTTTCAGGCAGAATTCTGTCTGTGGTAGAAACAAAGACATTTTGCCCAGTGACTTGTTTGCCACATTTGAAGCCATCTCCATAAGGAGGTTCTTTGATGCTCATCATCCTCTTTGAGGTAGGCTGGGTGTTGCCAGGAGCTAACCTATCTCATTGTCAGTGAATCATTAAAGTAATAATTTAAAAAAAAAAATTGTTAAATGCCATATTCTGCATGTCTCTGAGGTTTTTGAAGACCTTATCTAACTATCCTACCTTATCTTTCTTGATTGATAATTGATGTAAGAGGGCACAGATCCTCTTGTCCCTTATGAGATACAACACTGGGGAGAGTGGGCCCTGCATCTCACCTGGGCAGCACAATAGAGCTAGCCCTGACTGTTGGGGTTGCTGGTTAGCCAGTCTCAAAGGCAGGAGAGCTGGGGGACTGACCAACTCAGCTACTACTCAGGCCTAGATCCACGGCTTTGAGTTGGCCCACCCAACATCTACCTCATGTATGAACTGCTGGAGTGTACGTAGGGGCCGGTGCAACAGATCCAACGCTAGAGGATCTCCATGACACAGGGCAACAACAGGATTAGTCCCAATGAGGATCCAGTATTGATCGTGTAGGAGAAGTCAGAGACCTCAAACCAGACCAATAACTCATTGCAATGAACATTTGCATGTTTAAAAAAAAAAAAGGATGGACAAAAAGGTGTACTATGGGACACACTGGCACACACTACAACTTCCACAACGAAATTTTTTTTAGTTGCAAGGGTGAAAGGTTGTTGTGGTTAATTTAGAAGTAGGACCTAATAAATGTTTGTTATTAGCCCTATAATTATTACTGCAGTAATTTCTAAGCCACCAGCAATCAATGAAAACACAGATACCTGTTATGTTTTTAAAATAGCCTAGGTTCACCTGGGGCAGGGCAGATATTAATCCCCTAAACTACCTCCCATTTCTCCCTGCCAAAAATCCCATGCCATCTGCTTCTAATAATGTCTATTGAGCTGCTTCCCATCCATAATCCCAAAGCCTTGCTAATGTTTGTCATCTGGGCCAAATCTTCTATCCAAATTGGCCATGTGCTTCTTCACCTAACCCATGGCGGCCTCCTTCCTTCTACTCTTCCCTATCTTCTGTCCTCCCAGTATCCCCTTCCAGTCTCTTGACTACTTCCCTTCCCAAGAACCCCTCTAGCCCCCAAAGCCCAAGAACCTTAGCTATGCCTATCCCATCTGCCTTGCCTGCCTGTGTTGGCTTTTAATTGGTCAAATAGGAATAAGTTTTTAGGCAAGGTTACAAACATTTTGGGATACATGAGTCTGCTCATTTGGGCAGCAGCCAGACCAAACCCCACAGAGGGTGGGTATGAAGGGATGGGAAGATGAGTGAGTGGGCTTGGAGTACACAATGTGGGATTCACAAAGAATCAATATAAAAAAATAAATAAATACAATGAGGGCCCAGGACTCACTGCGCGTGGTGCCACCCCTAGTCAGGTAGTACTGGGTGCTGTAAGAAAGCAGGATAAGCAAGCCATGAGGAGCAAGCCAGTAAGCAGCACCCCTCCATGGCCTCTGCACCAGTTCCTGCCTTCAGCTTCCTGCCCAGAGTTCCTGACCTGACTTCCATCAGTGATAGACTTATTAGCCATAAGGTGAAATCCCTGCCGTCCAAAGTTGCTTTGGGTCATGTGTTTTATTACAGCAATAGAAACCTTAAGATAGTGTGTAAGAGTCTGATCTTTAGCGAAGATAAGAATGTATTATCTCCACCTAGGGCCTCTTTTGAGCAGGAGGCCTACAAAGAGATAGATGCAATGGTCTCCTTTCTACTGTTATCTGGGAAATAGGAGGAGTTCAAAGTTATGAGGAAGGGGACTAGCCCCAAAGGCTTCCAAGGCTACTAATCCTTGTCCCATCTCCCCTTTAAGAGCTGGGACCCTAGAGTCATTTAGGAGATGGGCTATGCAGAAGGTTTAGGATCTCCACTTTTGATGACTTTCAGGCCATAGAGGAACATCGAAAGTACCCAGGGTTGCTAGATTATACCAGGACCATATAAGTATGGATTTGCTGTAAGTGAGGAGAGATAATAAAATTAAGATATAAGGTTCAAAGATTACTAGCACCTCTGCTAGGATTATAGGAGATAAAACCAGAAAGACACTAAAGCCCCAAACACTTCTGCATTTCTGGCTTCTAGCTAGAACAGAACCGAAGACAATTAAGGCTCCCAGCAAAAGCACATTTAGCGAGGCCCCTATCAATAAGTTATTTGACCAGTTTCACTTCCCTAACCCTAAGGACACCTGGGACATCTGGCTCATGGTCTGGCGATGTGGGTACTAAATGGAGTCCAGGCTGTCAGGTACCAGGCCTGGCGATAAGCTAAGCTGGCACCATAGAGGACATGACCTCTGACCAGTTCTCTTAGCTCACTATGACTAGGCCACAGGTCACGCCTTGACTCTTGAGGACAGAACCAGGCCAGGGCCAAAGGCATGGAAAAAGAACATTCGCTAGTCAGCCCACAGGACAGGAGAGCCATTAAGACCTATATTTTTAAAGATATGACCTTATTCCGTACTTCAAGCTGGTGAAGTGAGAAGTGGATCGTATAAATGCATGTCTAGACTTTCTTCGCAGTGTTCTAAATCCCTCTCGGCTCCGTGTGTGACCAGAGAGGGCCAGGCTGAGCTTTTTAAAATCCTTCCCCATACTAGGAAATATTATGTAATGGAATGGGACTTTTTAGAATAAACTTTTAATTGCAGAACGGGTTGGGATTCAGAGAATCCCGTACTCACAACAACAGGAGGAAGAATTTCTATATCCCCACTTAGCTGAGTTTCCCATTGTTTCCTGCTTCCCAATTCGTCTTTTTGTTAGTGTGGCACATGTACCACAGCTAATGAGCTAATGTCAGTGCTTAATTATTGACTAAATCCTTCAGTCAGATTGTCCTAGTTCAGACCAAATGCCTTTTGCCTCTTCCATTTTTAAACATAGGCTGAAATTAATTTTTAAGAAGGGGATGTGTTAGTGAATATCAGGGGTTCCCAAATGACATTCCACAAGAATGGGGGGTCCTAGGGGAGGAACTGTAAAGGAGATGTTACATTAACTAAGTATTTATGCCCTAGGAGAGATGAACTATAATCTAATTTGGTTCACAAGCCAACTGAATTTTTGGCTCAGGTGTATACATTTGTAACAACTAGCTGAGTCCCAGCCAGTCACAGAAGCCAAGTTTCAGTCAATCACAGGTAACCAATTGTTGAAACCACGTTCTAAGATGGCAAGAACTGATCTAGAATCAATCTCTTGATTTCCGATTTCTATCCCATAATTGTTTCCTAGCAACACTACAGAATCTGTCGAAGCTATTCAGATTCTAGATCCTGACTAATTCTGGAATCATGAAAGAAAGCCAATTAAGATCTCTAAAGGTCTTGGTTTTGTCTCAACAAAGGGAAGGGAGGTGGCAGCCAGGCTCTCGTCTCTGTCCTGTTCACTTGGGGTAGCCTCCATGTTTCCTGTTTCTGTTTAAGGTATCTATAGAAATTTGATTTGGGGAAAAAGATAATCTTGCTTATAAAAAAAGAAGCTTCAAACAGTCTGGAAGTGAAGCCATGTGTCTTGGTTACTTTTCTTCTTCTTCTTCTTCTTCTTCTTCTTCTTCTTCTTCTTCTTCTTCTTCTTTCTTCTTTTCTTCTCTTCTTCTTCTTCTTCTCTTCTTCTCTTCTTCGTCTTTCTTCTTCTTCTTCTTCTTCTTCTTCTTCTTCTTCTTCTTCTTCTTCTTCTTCTTTCAGACAGGGTTTCCCTGTATAGCCTTCGATGTACTGGAACTTGCTTTGTAGACCAGGCTGGTCTCCAACTCAGAGATCCACCTGCTTCTGCTTCCCAAGTGCTGGGATTAAAGGCATGCGCCACCACGCCTGGCTTAGAACTAGATGTTAAGTGATAAAGATGTGTTTATTTTTCTCAAAACAATGAAATTTGAAGATGGAGATCATTCCTATTATATGGATGAAGAGTCACGAGGTAGACAACTTCATTTCAAATGGGTGCAGAATGTGTGTGTGTTTGTGTGTGTGTGTGTGTGTGTGTGTGTGTGTGTGTGTGTATGTGTGTGTGTTGGGGAAGCAGGCAGCAAGATGGGTCAGCACACGCATACACATATACACAAATACATATGTAAATGTAACATTTTGAAGTTTTAAAATCCCTTCCTAGGCCATGGTCTGGGTAGAATCCCACATTCCACCTGAACACTGCCTAGGCTCCCACTGCAGAGCCCACCTGCCTTTACCAAGTCCTTGATTTGTTTCTCCTATTCCCCACTGAAGTCTCACGTCTAGCCACAGTCAAATATCAGTCACTGAAGGTCACATGGTACCTAGGGCGGAGCAGATATTCCATAAATGGTTCATTGAGTGAGTCTTTGTCCTCTGTTTATTACCTGAGACACCCTGGATGAAGGATGTATTCCCGTCATTATGTGTTTGATCTTTGTCTGAATCCATGTGCTGGAAATCTAACTCCCAATGTGATGGTGCCAGCAAGTGAACTAATTTTTTTAATGATTTGATTGTGATACTGGGGGCCCAGGAATGAGATCAAGTGCCCTTGGCCTACCTCCTTCACGTTCTCCGATGTGTGCACAGCCAACGGCTCCACTGTGGATTAGACAGTGACTCTCAGCAGGCCGAAGTCACCAGGCATCCTTACCTGGTACTTCTCAGCATCCAGAACCACTGTTTACAAACCAGCCAATCTATGGCACTTTGTTATGGCTGCCTGAGGTATCAGAACCACTCTTGACTGTCCCATTTTTAAACAGGAAGTGATAGTGACTCTTTCCTGGAAGAGTTGAAGTGAAGAGAAAGTGGGGATCTGCCTGTCAGACATTTCCCAGCTTGAGCCAAATGGGACACTCTGGTTCCCTGCATCACTGTGAGAGAAGAACTTGAAAAGCCCTGGTGACTAATGTGGATGGAGGGGTGGAATGTTGAGTAGAGTCCTCTTGGGAATGATTGCTCCGAACTTTCCTCTGAGCTCCCTGTGCAAGCTGAGAACGTTCCAGCCAACAGGAAAGGCAAGGCTGGCTTTCCCTGGCTGACTCTTAATTAAAATTCAGTGCTGCTTTAGTCATTTCTGCTACACACACACACACACAAACACACACACAACCACAACCATATACACACACATACAACCATTTACACACTCACACATACATACAACCATATACACACACACACTCAAACACACATACAACCACATACACACACAACCACACACACAGTCACAGACATACATATAACCTCATACACACACACAGTCATGTTCTGCAGCAGGGAACATGTGAGGTGCTCAGCAGGGACTGCTCAGGTCTGTATTGTCCTAGTTAGAGCTGTTAAGCACTCCACTTGGATAAAGGGCCAGGATAGCAAAGGCCATGGGGACAGTGTGGAGATGAGGCTGTGTTCTACTCTGAACTATGTCCTATAAACAGTGGTTTTCAGGCTATGCCCAGGGTGACTTCAACAAGCAATGCAGCAATTGCTTCTTTAAACATAGATGTAGGTAGAGGCGATGTGCGTGTGTGTGTGTGTGTGTGTGTGTGTGTGTGTGTGTGTGTGTGTGTGTGTGTGTGTTGCTACCACCTGGGGCACAGACCATGCACCAACCATGAGGCACTGAATGATAAATAATATATTCATACAAGGTAAAAAGTACAGAATATAAGCTTATCAAAATAGTGTAGGAATACATGGGCATATTAAATTGATATGAGAAACATTAGGCCAGAGAAAGTATAGGACATACCAGACTAATGAAAGATACAGATTCCATAAAAAGGACATTTAGCATTGTGGTGGTCATGGCCCTACCAGTTTGTCATTCAATCACATAGCACAATCCCCACTGCTTGACACAGCCCACTCAAATTGTTGTCTGCCTATCTAATCTATACGTCAATTGATTCATTCATCCAAACAAGTTTTCCAGTGTCATACTTGGTTTCTACTCCTATCATAAAGATCATGACCAAAAGCAACTCAGGAAGGAAAGGGTTCGTTTGGTTTAGAGATCTCAAGTCACAGTCTGGTAGTTGAGGGACACCATGGAAGGAACTAAAGGCAGGGACTAGAGCAGAGACCATGGGGGAGTGCTTCTCACTGGCTTGCTTTCCATTGCTTCCTCAGCCTGCTTTTTTATATAATCCAGGCCACCACAATGGGCTGGTCCTCCATATTAATTGCTAATCAAAAACAATGCCCTGTAGACATGCCTCCAGGCCAGACTGATGGGGGCAACCCATCAATTAAGATTTCCTCTTCCCAGATAGTCTAGGTTATGTCAAGTTAACAGAAAACAGCCAGCCCATGCACGTTGGCTGTGGCTGCCTCAGCCATCAGCAGCTCTCCAACTGGGGTCATTCATATCCTGTATTTTCTTTGCATGTGATCAGGTCTCTGCCTCTTCCTCCAGTAAGGCCTAGGTAAATCCTGTGGCCTTTTTAACCCTTTGATGGTCATTTTGGAACACACATACAACACAACCACATTTATACACATACAAGCACATATAAGCACTCACACACACATGCAACCACATACATGCACACAACCCACACACACATTGTCATGCACACAGTCACACAGGCATACAACCAAATACACATATACACCCATGCACACACTGTTTCACACACACACAGCCACATACACACATACAAACACATACACACTGTCTCATATACACAGTCACACACACACACACACACACACACACACACACACGAAGGGTGATGTATAATCTGAGATTTAATTTTCGTGTTTAAAATAACCTGGGATTGCCAACAGCCAGCTGCCAAGAAAAATTGGGACTTCTTGGTAAATTGAGGGGAACCAAACCAACATGGCTTGAGACTGTATTGTTATTCCATGAAGCCTGACACTGCAGAAGCATACGTGCACCACTATGTCCTTGACACAGAACACTGAAGTCAAACAGGAATAGCAAAGCCGCAGGGAATAAGGGAGTAAAGCAAAGGAGGAAGAGGATGTGGCTGGCAGACTCATGTTGTCATGTGAGAAGATGCTCGCCTGTTCCAGAAGAATCTTTAATTGTAGACTTAGGAAGACAATTGTTAAGAGAAAGAAAGAAAGAAAGAAAAAGTAGAAACCTACTGGCCCCAAACGAGAAGTCAAAGAAAGGGTTTTGTTTTTCAAATGCATTTAAAGCTACTCAGTTATCATTTCTGAGTAACACAGGCAGGGTCACTATGAATTATGTCACTCCTTTAACTCAAAGCACTGCCCTAACCACGTTCTTTTCTAGGGTAATCTGCTGGCTAGAACACCAGATGACAGTGACCCTCTCACAGCTGCCCAGCATTGGATACCAGATGTAGTTCTGAAGAGAATAGCTGTAGTGGGAAGAGACAAGAGCAGATTCAGCAGACTCCAGGCTCCAGAGAAGCTGGGTAGGCAGACGTCTCCAACCTGGTCCCAAGTTAATAGCCAAGCAAGGAACACTGCCAAGTATACATTTCAGGGAAGCCTAAGTATTCAAGACTAGGGTTGGCAATAAAACTAGCCAGCAAATCTCGGCATTGGCGTGTGCTCACATGCACACATGTACACACACGCACTTACGCCTGGACATGCCTAGCCACCTGCTGCCATCATCCTTATGAAACTGACACAGTCAGATGTCACACTACTGGAAGACTTTAATTGAAACCGAGTTAAATTAATTACATCATTTTGCTGCCCGAGCTTAATCCCCCCGAAGTTACGTCATAAAAGTAGGCATACAAAGGATTAGGGACCAAAGGAAGGTAGAGATGAATAAGGTTTCCATATGCCTGTGACTCATGTCTAATACCCATGTACCAAATGTGGGCCCGCATGACTCACCCCTGATATCAGCAACGGTCCCATGTGGCCGACAGGAGTGCAGACGGATAGCCTCACCTCCTGCTGCTGAGAACAGTCAAAAGCTTCTGCTTCGTTCACAAGTACAGGAAGCTGAGGGAAGACAATACTACACACGGAATCTTTCAAGTTCTGTCCTCATTACGGAAAGCCTTGAGATGACCTCAGATCAGTATCCCCACAACCTCACCCCAAGTGGAGCTGCCCCTGAGATGCTGGCAGGTGCTGTATGAAAAACAAAAGGTCAAGGGTCAAGGGTCAAGGGTTAAATGTATCTGAGAAAAGATTAAATGAACATGCTTCCTTAATAGCAGCTTCTTGGGAGGCTTCAACTCATCCCAAGCCACCATGAATACACAAGATCCTACAGTGTCATGGGTCCCGGAGTATGTAGCATTTTCCAATGTTGTTTCCTTCTGGAACCCTCCTTAGTGAAGAACCCAGCAGGGTTAGTTCACTGAAGAGCACACTTTGGGGAGCTGTTTTTATTGTAGCCTTTTTCTTATTATTCCTGCCTTGGCATGAAATGCTAATCTCCACTTCTGTGCCAGAAGTGATGGAGCCACATTCATCCCTGCAACAGAGCACATTTCTCAGGAGTGTGTCCCTCCTCCCTGCCAGCAGATCAGTGTGTTCTGGCTTGCCCTTGGCTGTGCCTCAGAAACTGCTATGTAGTGGGCTCTACCATAACAGGTTTGCATTAATGTAGTATATGATGTTTGTAGAATGACAAAATCACCTAATGTCATGTCTCTCAGAACACAGGACATATGATCTGGAATGTTCTACTTAAGGATCTCCCTGCTGCAGGTCACAGAATCCACTACAGTTCATTTTAGAAGGAAGAAAAGGAATACTATTTAGTTTATTATTATTTATTATTACTTTTTAATTATTTGATTATTTTTATTTATTGTAACTAGCTCATTTAGTATAAAGAAGAGTATTGGGAAGTTCAAAGAGCCTGCAGGAGGAACACAGAGAGGAGGATTGGAGGACGTCAGGGACATCAGACCAGAGAGATGCTGAGCCACACTGTGGACATGCCTTAGGGAAGCTCAAAGGATGCCTTTTCCATCTATACAGGATAGAATAGATACTGGAAACTCAGTGACCTAGAAGTACCACCTCTCCCCATCACCATGCTTGTTTGAATACCTGCAGGGAATTTCCTCACCTTCCTCACTTCAGCACCAAGGTCTAGAGTAGAAGTGTGTATCAGACCATGCTAGGTTGCACAGCTTACCCTGCCCTATAGACTGAGCGGTATTCCCCCAAATTGATATTTTGAAGCCCTTAGTACTACCATAACTATATTTATAGGTAGAACATTTAAGGAGGTTATTAAGATGAAATAGAGTTGTAAACATGGGGCTAGTAGGCTAACAAGAGAAAAGACACCAGAGGAAAGGTCAGGTGAGGAAACAGTGAAAAGGAAACCTTCAAACCCAGGTCAAGGTTCACCGGAAACCAATTCTGCTGACACCACAACTCCGGACAACCAGCCTCTATGGCAAGGAGAAAATAAACTTCTGTCACTTAAGCCACAAACTCTGAGTTGCGTTGTTATGGCCACCTTGGCACACTAATACATTCTGGATGTCAGGGTGCCTGGGAAACAGTCTAGTGCACTGTAGGCTTGTAGGGGGCACTGGAAGAGCCCACCAACCACCTCTGTCTAAACAACAGGCACCCCTCCGATGTGGGAAAGACAGAAGGCATTTTTCTGCTGCATCTTTGCCATGGGAAGAGACATTGGTGCAGGCTTTTGCAGGGCCAGATCAGTTCTGCCGACTGCCTTGTAACTAAGGACCATCATCACACAAATCATTAGTATGCAGGAAATGCGAATGGCTCGGTCCACTAAGATACACTAGAATAGCATGTGAACTTCACAAAGACAGACAATCGTTTCCTCTCTCCAACATCAGTAGAGTCCAGAACAGAAGAGATGCACCAACCAAGCGATATTGAATGAACAGACAAGGACTGAGTGGTTATCAAAAGGAAGGAAAGGATTGTGCACGGCCAAGGTAAGAATGGAAATACAATCCAGAACAAGAAATAACTAGGCGTCAGAGCTCTGCGGGACACAGAACTCTATTTCCCCTACACATCTTAGCACTGGAGACTTAGCCTAACATGTAAAGAAAGTTCAAACAGATGCCCTGAAGCACGGCGGCTTGGATGATAGGTTAATTGGTTTGTTGGTTGATTAAGGAGTGAGTCAGTGATAGGTAGAGTAAAACAGAAAAGGCAGGTGGATTTGGCCATGAGAAACCATCAGTCACTCAGAGAGGGGGGTGGGGCACTTTACATGCAACCAAACACTCTTTGTGCATCCATCACCTTAGAAGAGCTCAAACGTTATCAAAACCTCAATGGTCAAGTCACTTTTCAGGGCAAAATATCCTCTCCACCAAGACATCCGAATAAGTTATTACATAAAAGTGATCAAGATCTACCCACCAAACTGTTGTCACTAGTTTAAAACATACATAGGTCTCGTTTGATCAAGTGTAGTTGTATTTGTAGATAGATGATAGGTAGATAGATAGATAGATAATACATAATGCAAATAGTAGAAACCAAGAGTTCAATAAAACATTGGCCTCAATCCATTTGAGTAACAACTCTGGTCTCAAGTGAATAGCTAAACCAGGAAATATTGACAAAGTGTGTATTTCAGGGAAGCCCCCCTCTTTGTCATGTGTGCAGCCATGAAGATGAGAGTGAAATCCATCCAGCAAGCGTCCTTCCTAGTTCTAGCACATATACACATAGAGGTACAGACAGCGTACATACACATACATGCAACACACATACATATATGTGCACATCATAAGCATATATACACATGCATAAACACACATGCAAGGCCCACATAGGCCTAACGGCACCAAGACACCTGCTTCAATCCCCCTGGGAAGGTGACACAGTCAGAGGACATACCATACAAGCACAGCTCTTGAGCCATCCGCACTTTCCCCAGCCCACCGTTCCGACACCCGCCTCACCTGGGTAAGTCTTGCTGAGTACTGCTCCCTCCCAGCCTACCTACCCATCAGCATCCTGCACACCTCCTATAGGCCAGGTAGCACAGCTGGGTTTCCTGTGATGGTTCATGTGCACAAACATAGCCAATAGAGCAATTAGCATACTGAGATCGACCAAAAACCAAAGCAAACCAGTCAGGCTGGTTGAGGACATTTCTGCCATGGGGAAGAAAGCCACAGACTCTCCCCGCCTACACTAACTTTACATAGAGAAAGGACTGCCACTGAGACACACCAGGGACCAACTCCTCAGAGCTCACTGTGAATGCAACTGCACATTTTATATGAAGCTTTTTACCCTAGAAGCCAAGAGTATAAAATAAAGATGCAATTGAAGAAGATGTTCCCAGAGGACTGATCTCCCGGGATACACTTGTCACTTTATACCGTGATGTCTCTTTCCTCCAACCAGGCTCCCAACGGTAATCTCTCCCAGTCATTCACTGCCTCACTCTCAAACTCACTCTTCCCCAGGCCAGACTGGGTGCCTGCTCACCTCTCACGAAAAGACCTCCTCTTTTCCATCTGCATCACCCCAAGCCCACACATTTTGCAAGGTGAGAGCTGGAAAGGGAGGAAGAGAGAAAGCAAAGCAGAGAAGGAGAGAGAGAAAAGAGAAGAAAGCAGGAGACATTGAGAGAATGAAGACCTGTGGGCACTCTGGGGTCAGGCAGACTCCCAGTGGGACTCAGCTGATACCTCCCTGTTGGTGTAGTCCTACATGAAAAAGCTCAACTTCCCTGTTGAGGAGCCTTCTGCAGAAGGGGATTCTGTGGCAATCTTAGAGTAGCCCGACACATAACTGCCTAATAAATATTTGAATAATTAAATAACAATAGACAGGTGAAAATAGAGAAGCAATGGGCCAAGACTAGTTGATTGAAAATATGAGTTCTCTGGCTATTCGTTTACTCTGCTCTCTGGAAGGATCTCTGGTGCCAAAGCCCTAGGATCAGCAAGGACTTTGGTTGGCTGGACAAAAGACAAGGAGTAAAATAAAAGCTGCAAGAGACAGCTAGAGGGGTGGCTCAGTGGTTAAAGTTCTCGCCACACTACCAGCAATTGTGAAGACCAGAGTTCAGAAACTCGGATGTACGCTGGGTGGGCATGGTAGCCTGCCTATAATTCAAAGTGCTTCAAACGCAATGGGACCCTATAGACAAGCTTCCTGGCTAGACTAGCTGTATCCTAGAGCTCGGAGCTC
This sequence comes from Acomys russatus, assembly GCF_903995435.1. NCBI lineage: Eukaryota > Metazoa > Chordata > Mammalia > Rodentia > Muridae > Acomys > Acomys russatus. The sequence continues at coordinate 28,371,350 of NC_067143.1, forward strand.
AATGGAGAGAGCCTGCCTCCTTGAATAAAGTACATAGAAAAAGAATCCTGACATCAAACTTGGGCTTCTCCACACGTGTGTAAACATACATGTACACACATTCAAACAAGAATAAGCATGCATAACAGCATAACATACACACACACACACACACACACACACACACACACACACACACACACAGGTACATGCACACACACAAAGGAAAAAAATTGAAGTGTTTTTTTTTTGTTTTTGTTTTTGTTTTTTTTTTTTAGAGAGATCTCCCAGGCTGGTCTCAGGCTTCCTAGGTAATTCCTCAGGATTACCTTGAAGTTCTGACCCTCTCACTCCTGCCTCCCAAGTGCTGGGATGACACGTATGTGCCTTCGTACCTGATGTATCCAATGCAGGGTTTGAACCCAGGGCTTCACGCATGCTAAGCAAACTATCAAATAAGTTACATCTCCAGGCATGATGCCACTTTTTTAAGGTTTGAAAGAAACACCTAACATTTAAAAACTTGAGTCAAGTGTTCCATGAAAACTTGTTTACCTGCATTAGAATTGCTTTTGCTCCCAAATGGCTTTCCTGCTAAGATGAGCAGCCCTGAAAATCAACTGTATGTGCACAAAGGAAGGCCAGGAGTAGGGGTGAGTTCCACATAACAGTAGGGGTTGGGAGGTCCCTAAAAGCCCAGACAAAGAATGAGACCACCTGCAGCCTGAAGAAACAATACAAGCCTGTCACTGGCCAAGACATAATATTTTGTATTATACTATGCTGGCTTTATATTTTTTGAAACCATCTCTTACTATATATAGGCCAGGCCAGCTTGGAACTTGCTATGTAATCTCCAACCCAAGATCCTGCTCCCTCAGCCTCCCTGGAGATTCCAGGCATTCTGAGCTCTGAAGTCTTTAAATATGAATCTCTTTTTTTTATCTCTATAATGGATCCCAAAATGTGAATTAATTCTTCCCAAAGATCCCTTAGATCCGCGCTTTTCCAGACATTAATGTGAACATCATCACTGGGAATTGTGTAAAATGATTCTGTCTTTGAAAGCTTGGTCTGAGGCCTAAGTATCTCCCCACCAGTGTCGCTCATACAGCACTATGAGAAACTGAGGCCTGATCCACAAGACGCCAGCTGCTTCCTAACCTCAGCCTATCCTCATGAGTGTCCATATTTGACAGCACCATAAAATGAGTCCTAGTGGGGTGTCCATTCTCCTTTCATCTCTAGGACCCTCACTTGGTACAGACCTGTGCAGGCCCTATGCATGCTGCCTCTCGATCCCTGTGAGTTCATGTACGCTCCAGTCCTGTTGAGTCTAGAAGGCATGGTTTCCTCGGTGTCCTTCATCCCCTCTGCCTCTTACGCTCTTTCCTGGTGGATCTTAATCCAACCAACTTGAGAATTACAATTAGCTGTCCCATCTTGGTACAAAGAATGAGTCTCTAGTGTCCCTAACTTGAAAGCCTGATGTGAGAGGACCTGTGAGCTGACCTCAAAGCCATCACTTTATTAAGGAATCTCCCAAGGAGGGAGAAGCTCGGGCTCCCCTACGCTGATGGAGGTAATCCTTGCTCCCAGAAGCTAATTCAACCCCATGGCTTGGTCCAAGAAGCAGTGTCATGGAGTCTCTCTGGTGAGGGAGTGGAGGAGCAATATGAGGAGGACAACAGGGCAATCAGGAACACAGGGAAGAAGCGGACTGTGGCCCACAGGGAGGAGGGCTCGTGGGATCCTCCCTTGCTGGGTTCGAAACTCAACTATGCTATTTCCAGGATCCATTCCAAAGTGGCAATGCCAGGATCCTTGTTGAAAACAGAGAAGGCAGGCTGGGTGTAGCTCTGTAGAAAGCATTGCCCAGTATATATATATGCAAGGCCCCAGGTTTGATTTCTCACACCACAGAAGAAAACGTTTTTGTTTTTTTGTTTTGTTTTCTGTGCAGTAGTGTCATTCAAGTTCTTGAGGTGTTTTTACACTGACTGATTAGAGTGTCCTGCCAGGTGAATATGGCAGCTTACAGGTGTCTCGTTGCATAGGGCCTGCATGCTAGCTTGCCTTCACCCAGGGCTTCCCAAGGGCACAGGTGACAGTGGACGCTAGAAGGGAGCAAGAAGCCCTTGCTTGGAAGGTGGGGAGATGACAATGCCAGAAGGCCAGGCCACATGAGCTGGGACTCCACGTTGCCAGTGTATGTACCATTGTCTCATGGACTGCAGTCACGGGAAGCAATTTGCATTGCTCCAGAAAGTGGGTGTCTGCTGCCAAATCCATTATTCCAACACTTCTGCGGGGCATCTCTGCCATACCACCCAAGAACAAAGCCAAAGCCAAGGAAACAGCCAAGAAGAACACGCTCCTCCCAGTAGCAATTTCACACCATGCCCAGCCGTGACTGAACCCCGGAACCAGGACCTTTTAGCTCAGACAGTGGAAGTTTAGGGTTCTGTCCTGTGGTGCCATGCCAGCTGGACTGAACGTGTGATTGACAGACATGCGGTCCCGTGGTCACTGAAGGATCTTGTCTAGAGTTTACAGTTGATCCTGTTGGAATGGAGACACATTTCCATGGAAATTTGGGGGGGGGGGAGAAGCAAGCTAATTATAAGAAAAGGAAATGGACATGGGAAAAGAAAACAAACTTTTCATGACAACTATATGTGAAGGCGTGTGTTAAACATTTAAACTAACTCCCTCCCTCCCTCCCTCCTGTCTTCCCTTCCTTCCTGGCTGATGTAGAACTGGGTTCCCTGAGAGAATTCTCTTGTGGAGCTGCCTATATGCAGTAGCTTCTGGATGTGGAACGTTAGATTTGCTTAAGGCTGCCCTGTATTGAAAGTAAGGGAGTCCCTGGATATACTACCTGCTGGATATAACTTCCCGCGTCACCTGGTCCTGGTGACTCCCTTGCCGCTTTCCCCGACTTGAGCCTATGCAAGGTATGGCCAGCAACCTGAACAACCATCACACAGAAGCTTGTTAGATATACAGCAATGAGGCCCTCAGTGAGTCACGTGGAACTGGAACTTTTGAGAAGTGACCATCTCGCAATTTCGAAATCCCCAGCACCCAACTGGGGAGACGGGTAGCCCCACGCAGTGCTGCTCCTGAGGCCTCCCTCTCCTGTACCAGCTGGTCTGCATTATTCAAACGCCCCCGCCCCACCTCACCCCATCACACGAAAAAGGAGGTGGTACCCGCAACCTGCTCTCCCTCTCCTGGGGGGGGGGGGGAGGGGTAGGGGGCGAGGGGTGAGAGAGAGCGGAGGTTTAGCAATGAAGGCAGCCCATAGAGGTTGGCTTCAGGGAGCCCAGCCCAGCCCACCACAGCTTGTACCCTCACCACCTGGGCCCAGCTGGAGGGGCAGCTGCTTCCCCCACCAGGGATTATATCCAAATAGCTTCCCACAACCTTTCCTCAGATTCCTCACACAGCTTCTCTGGGAACAAAGGGCTCAAAGAAAGGCGCATGGAACATTTTTTTTTTTTTTTTTTGGAAAGAGGGATCAAAGCTAGGCCACATCTGTCCCAAGAAACATGGGAACAGCCTTCATCCAGGAAAGGCTGGGTTTGAAGCTCACAGCTGTGGGGATGGTCTCTGTTGTTGGCTACTGAAGTCGCTGGGCCCAAGGTCCTGTTGCTCCCTGTTCCTGTGCCTCTTCACTTGCGTGCACATAATACATTCACTTCATTCCAGCTTCCCTATTTTGTTGAAGGTTTTTGTTTTTTTGTTTTGTATTTGGAGGGTTTTTTTTTTTTTTTTTTTCCCTCACTCTGTTTTTTGAGACATGTTTGCTTGGAAAATGCAGATTCAGGTAAACTGACTAGCCAGCCAGGGAACTCTAGGGATTCTCCTATCTCTGCTTCCTAAGCTCCCAGATTATATAAATTTAGGTCATCGTATCCAGCTTTTAATTCATTCATTTACTCATTGGCTTATTATTCATGTAAGCATTAATGCATTTGTTTGTGGCTATGTGTGTATGCACACACAAAAACATGCCATTGCCCATGTGTGAAGGTCAAGGGCCAACGTGTAATGGTCTGGTGTCTCCTTCACAGCATGGATTCTGGGTCTGGAACTCAGCTGTCAGACTTGAGGGCCAGCACTTTTACCAGCTGAGCCATCACACAAGCCTACATCCAGATTTTTTAGATGGGTTCCAAGGATCAAACTCAGGTCCTCATGCCCACTGCGCTGACCTGACTGGCCAGCTTTCCAGCCCTTAAAGAGGGTGTTCTTACTGGTTTAAAGACTACGCTGTGCAAATCAAGGTGGCAAGACAGGTGGTACATCTAACCGCACTGTTCCAGGGAGGCCCTCTTAACTCCCTGGGTTATTTTCTCCTCAACCAGCAAAGGGAATGCTCATAGTGTCTCAGGAAGGGTGAGAGCACAACAGCTGTGTGGCTTCTGTTGTGTGTGGTAATCCACCTACGAAACTTTAGAAACTCCGAAGACCTGGATGATCTCTCATCCAGTCTGGTGTGCTCTTCAGACATGATGGGGCATCAGCGATGGTTGTGGCTCCTTAGTGCGTCTATGTGCAATTCAGAACTACTTTCATAAAGGCAAAGAAAGGGGGGATCATTATCACTTTTGAGGTGCCCACTAGACTATATAACAGTGTCCCTCCAAGGCTGGCCCACCAACTGGAATGTCCTTTGAGCTGTTTGTTATTCTTTGCCGAGAGAGGTAGAGAAATAGGGAGTGGTGTGTCAGTGATACCTGCATCCTGCTAGGCTCCGGATCCCTCAGTCAGAGCCTCCCCTCGCTAAAAGGATTCAGACTAGCTCTGCTGCAGCCAGAAGCCACTGGAAGGGGCAGGAACACCAGCTGCAAGCAAAATGGAAAGCATACAAATCATGATGTCAGGTCTGGTAGTGAGGTCATCATCTGTCTCTATCCCAGTTACTTTCTTCTATCTATGCCGCCATCTTGGAAGCCTGGATTTTTATGCTCATCTGCCTATGAGGAAATAAAATTGGAAAGATGAGGCCAAAGACCACATGTCTCTGGGCCATAGTAAGGCAGGGTTTCATAGACATGTGAAAATAAAGTCAAATAGGAAGCCATATTTAAGGGTTGATATTCTGTGGCTACCACGTTGAAATTCTTCATCATGTTCTTTTCGATTTTTTTATTGTATTTACTCATTGCACATGACACTGTGCTGCATAGGGACATTTTCATGAAAGATATAAAGCATAAATGGCTATCTTCTCACTGGAGGGGCTAAGATGCTCAGTCCACAAATCTGGGTGCCTCATAGTCCAAATATGGCACCAAAGGTCTGTATGACTCTGGAAGAGCCACGGCTCTTCAGTTCATATTCAAAAGCCACAGGATATGGGTTCTGATGGTAGTGAAGGATGGTTGCAGCTGTGGCAAGAGGTACATGACTCTACAAACAGGGTAGATGAACTTGCCAGCAAGACATAAAGGCAAGAAGGCAAAAGGCGAAAGCTCACCCCTTGGATCTGCTTATATCTGGGTTATCACCAAAAGGTGCTCCATGCATTTTGGGTCTGTCTTCCCATGTCTGATGTTCTATCTTAGTTGAGTCCAAATTTAGTCAAGTTGATAGCCAGGATTAATCATCAAAGTCACCAAGCATCAAGCCACTCAAGTGTCACTGAGCCACACCCACCGTGCCTGCAGAGCGGTATGCCAACCACTGAAATGAGTTTGGTATTTAAAAGAGCGATTATTCATGACAGGCACGTGTGAAGACAGGAGGACCCCCAAAGGAATAAGGTTTGGGGAGATATGTGGGCTGGAGCTGGAGAAAGGCGTTTGGATCTTACCATATGACCCATACATAGGAGATTCTCTCTGCGGCCAACAAAAATCAAACCTTCAGGACCAGGTGATGCTCAGCATGTTTATCCAGCAACTAAGAACAGGTAGTTTACTCTGTTCCCGTTAGTTTCAAACCCAGGCAAATGTGTTGTCCCATGACCAGGAACCCATTTCACCTTGCCAGCCCCACAAGAGAAGTCACCCAGGATCTAGTGAGAACAACCAGGAACGCCTCCTTGATGGGACTACATCCTAGAGGCTGAGCTAAACCTATGGCTAAAATTCTCGAGCAAACATAGAGCCTGCCCAACTGTTCAGATTTCACATATGTCTCCAGTAAGCGCTGTCCCTCCAGGGACTTCAACTTCCGGCCTGGAAAGTCCAGCTGTGTCTAAATATGGACCACCACTTTGTGGGGGCAGAGTCTGCTATATCTGACCCCCTCCATCACCCACAAAAGACAAATGCTCTGAGTTTGTTAAACTGGACCCATCTTCCAGAACTCCCATCACCAGGATCCTACTCCACAGAAAGAAATTCCACTTTCAGTTTCTTAGAAACTTTCTACAGAAAGAAATTCCACTTTCGGTTTCTTAGACAAAAAAAAAAAAAAAAAAAAAAAAAAAAAAAAAAAAAACAACAACAACCCAACAACCTAGAAAAATCTTCTAAAAGCTCCTGGTGGGTGTTTGTCTATAGTGACAGGATAAAGAAGAGTTTCTCTGGGCAGAAGTTACTTTTGAAATAAAAATATTTTTTATTTTAAATTTAATAAATAAACACATATATTTATAAGGACACTTATAAATTAGGAATAACTGTTAATGATTGTGTAAAAAACCATGACAGCCTGTTGTTAGCTAACCACTGACTTAGGATTTACCACAAAGAGCAAAACTTCTCCAACAAGAAAAACAGAAGCAGTGAAAACAGAAAAATGCATGTAGCATAAAGCCAGTAACACTTCACTCCAGTGTCCTCAGAGAAGCACTCACTTCCTACTTGTGGTGATGCTCCGAGGGACCAGAGGCCCTGGACAGGATGGGGGACTGACAGGTCTGAGTCACAGGGCCGTGGCCTCTCAGTCACTTCAACCATCTGAGCCTCAGTTTTCCTCATGTTCTAAAAATAATCCCACGAACTCATCTCCATAGTTGGAAGAGCATCCTGCCCAGCCAACCCCATGGAATGAGCTCTGAAAACACCATTGGCACTATACGAGATTATTTAATAAAGTTCACTTCTTAAAAAAACATGTGGGCATATGTGGCATCCTGCTAGACCTCAAGAAAGTGACCATATAAACAAGCGAACAACAGGGGCTCCCTCCACTCGGAGTGCTGGTCTTTTTTCCTAGATGTATTTTCACCAAAAGTGCTGAGGCATGAAATCCTCACGCTTTCACCCTGAAACATTTAACCATACAGGGTTCTGCTCTTCTTGTTTATTGATTTTCTTTTAACTTCATTCCCCAATTCTTTTTCCTCTGAATGAGCAAAGTTCCATTTTATTCAGATTGCTCCAATGCATGAATCTTTTGTTTTAGTGCGTTGGTAATGTATACAAATGCTACTTGTTTTGCTTCCCAGTGATTTCACTCTGTCCTGAAGACCTGAATGCATTGCTTTTGATGATCTGCCCTGTTCCCTCCCAAGCATCCACCATGATGACCATGATGACCATGATGTCCAGGTACACCCTGGTTCCTCCTTGTGCTGGCTAGTTTTACTTATCAACTTCATACAACCTTGTATCACCCAGAAAACCAGTCTTAATGGGGAATTACCTAGCTCAGGTTGGCCTATGGCAGTGGCTCTCAGCCTTCCTAATGGAGCAACACTTTAATACAGTTCCTCATGTCTTGGTGACCCCAAACCATAAAGTTATTTCATTGCTACTTTTTTCTACTGTTATAAATCATAATGTAAATATCTGACATGTAGGATGTCGGATATGTAACCCCCCCAATGGGGTGGAAACCCACAGGTTAAAAGCCTCTAGCCTATGAACATGTCTATGGGAGGTTGTCTTAACTGTTAATTGATGCAGAAAGACCCAGCCCATCATGGGTGTCATCATTCCCCAGCATAGGCTGGGCACTTGACTATGTAAGAGTAGAGAAAGATAGCTTAGAGCAAGCAAGCAAGAAAGGATCCATTTGTCCTCTCTCTGCTTTTGACTGTGGCTGTGATGCTTCAAGTTCTGGCCTTGACTTCCCCACAGTAATGGATTGTAACCTGGAATTGTAAATGAATTAAACCCATTCCTCTCCTAAGTTGCTTTTTGACAATGTATTTTATCAAAGCAACAGAAATGAAACTAGAAAACTCCTGCATATTTATACAGACAATGTCTAGCTTAGACTCTTCCAAGTTTATGAGAAAAACTGACATAGCCATTCTGATTCTTTTTATATAAAGTGGGCTTTGAGCTAGGTGCTTTCCCTCAACAGTACACTAATGAGAGGTTCTGAGCACACTTAGGGTGAGCTAGGCTAAGCCACAGTGGTTATGTAGGTCAGGTGGATTAAAGACATTTCCAACACACTATATTTTGAACTTAGAATGAGTTCATTGGGCATAACTAACCTCATCATACGTCAGGAAATATCTGTGATCAGAGCACAATGGTGCTGGATCGCCCATCCTGATTTTATTTGGTATTGTATGCCTTTCTAGTGGATATAAAGATTCATTTCAGTACATAGGAATACATATATCATTTTCTTTATACTTGTCTGTGTGTGTGTGTGTGTGTGCGTGTGTGTGTGTGTGTGTGTATGTGTGTGTGTGTTTGAGACAAGGTTTTTCTGTGTAGCCTTGGCTTGCGTGGACTCTCTTTGTAGACCAGGCTGGCCTTGAACTCACAGAGAGCCACCTGCCTCTGCCTCCCTGAAGGCTGGGATTACAGGCTTGGGCTGATGTATCAGTTTCTAATGTTAATCTGATTCCTGTTAGCATCTCTTCATGTGTTGATTATTTGAGGTGAAGGGAGTCTTCTAAATATTGTCTGATCAGTTCTTTTCCCATTGTATGAGAATTAACATTTTTTTTTCCTGTTGTCTTGAGGGTTTTCTTGAATAGCCTAGCTGTTACGACTTCTCCCACTTTGCCCTCTAGCCTGACTCTCCCACTCTGTCATCTAGTCTCAGTCTATCCAGAGTAACTAGAGCAGAAGTTTTGTCCCTGTTTTGTGGTTGGTCCTGCTCTTAGGACCCTTCCCAGCAGCCCTACCACCCTCTCTATTCCAGTGACCACATCATGGTAAGTATTCCTCTCCAGTAAGAAAAACTGACTGCATAGCTCCAACCCTTCTCTTGTCCTATTTGCAAATCAAAGCCCCTCTCAGGCCCAGTCTCAGGCTCTAACACTACTTTGCTACTTAACACAGTTCTGCCTTGCACAGGTGACTCAGTCTTTGAAGATATTCTTGTTCCTCTCTCTTCGGTGGTAATTGGGGGAGTTGTCTCCTGCTGCTTTTACATTTTGAGAATTTGGAACATTTTTGTTTGGTTTGGTTTGGTTGGTTGGTTTTTTTGTTTGCTTTTTTGTGTTTTGGGTTGGTTGTTGTTGTTGCTGTTGTTTTTAATCAGTACACCACTAATATTTGCAAGGCTTAAAAAGTATGACTTCTATGCTACAATACAAATTCTTGGTGGAACACAGTGGTACAGTGATTATAGTCACAATCACAGAATGGTATGTCGCTAAGAGAAAAACACTATCCCTATTTTATAGGTCAGGGAGCTGAACCTTTAACAATGCACAAGTGTTTGATGTGTGTTAAAAGTAGAACATTATACCCACTGATAAATGTATATCTTATGTATACAATGTTTTGCCTGCATATACAACTGCAAGCCAGAAGAGGGCACCCGATCTCTTTGTAGATGGTTGTGAGCCACCATGTGGTTGCTGGGAATTGGACTCAGGACCTTTGGAAGAGCAGGCAGTGCTCTTAACCTCTGAGCCATCTCTCCAGCCCATCTTATGTATATCTTATCCCTCAGCAAGGAAAAGTCTCTTTGCACCAGATGGAGACCATGACAGAAAATCACAACCAATCAAAAGCAAAGTTGTGGAGCCTAGTCCCATGGGAAACGTCCACAAAACACTCCTGCACCTGAGGCTCAGGGAACACTTCAGAAGAGGGGGTGGAAGGGTTTTTAAGAGCCAGAGGACCAGGGAATCTGCTGTGAGATAGGGGCTACGCGCGTACAGTCTCGCCAGCATGACTGCCTGAACATAAGCTGAAGAAGCACAGCAACAATAGACAAGCTAAAGCGGACGAGGCGCAGTCCATGGGCCTCAACCCTACACAAAGAACTAAGGCAACCAAGGAAAGCTGAGAGAAGGAGAGGGTGTCTTCCCCAGGGAAGAGCACAACGATTGGTTGTACAACACCAAATGGTCAACCCAGAAAACACAGACATACAAACCACATTATACAGACTGAGCAGCGTGTATTTCTGTATTTAGGAATACATAAGAATGTATATCACCTCTCCTCTCTCCCCTCTCACCTATCCCTTCTCTTGCTCCCACCACAAACAGGTTAACCTAGCCTGGCCTTAGACTCTTGATTCTTTTGCCTCCACCTCCCACGTATTGGGATTATGGGAATGCATGCTGTCTCTTTTTCATTCCTCCTTCATGACTCCTTAGTCAGGAGTCTGTTTTTGTTCCTCCATTTTCTCCCTTTATAATCCCCTATTGCCTATTTTAGAGTCAAATGCAGTTCAAACTAGAGACTGCCTTCCTCGTATCAGTAGTTAAGACAAAATCTGTCCTGCTTGTTCTGTTTCTGTTTTTTTACTTCTTTTATTTTTGAGATTATAAATATCATCATTTCTTCTTCCCTCCCATATACCCTTGCTCTCTTTCAAATTCATAGTTTCCTTTTTCATTAATTGTTATTACACACACACACACACACACACACACACACACATGTACATTTGACAGGATTTCCGATTCTTGAGCAAAACCTACACATGGAATGTGTGTTCACCCCCAAGGGACAGGCTAGGGAGGAAAAAGAAAGCCGGCTAACCTGTGGCAAGGTCTTTCAATATAACATTGGTAAATCCTTTGGGCCACGTGGATTTGGCCATGGTTAGATAACTCATACAGAACACCCCAATCAGCAAGTGGCCAAGCCTAGAGTAAGACACACACTCATTTCACCACAAAGCCCAAATTCATCCCGTGCCTCCAGTGTTTGTGATTTTGCAGTGTGTCCATTGGAAATGAGCCCTAAGGGAGTCCTGTGAGTGGAACAGCTCCTTCAGCTGGTGAGGCTTCCCACACCCCCCCCCCACATGACGGTTCTCATCAAACCCTGAGAGCAGTAAGGACTCTCTCTAGAAAAACCACTAGAAACTTTCCACAGCTTGGGCAATTAATTGTTAATTTGAGGCATGAGAATATGCAAAGACTGCTGGCTTCTTAATGGGAAGAAGCCTAAACATTTCCTCCTCCAGCATGGAAGCTCTCAGACGTTTCTAGAAGCCCTCTATATCATCACCACTACCCTGAGATACATAGAACTTCCTGAGTAAGTTCTAGAGGCAAGAAGCTGGCCAGGAGGCTCTGTGCTGCAAGCCACGCCTTCAGCAGAAAGAGATATTATTAACACTCTGTTCTGTGGCAGAACACGGCTTGTAATATGACTGTTCCCCTCAGAGGCTAATTGAGATAATTATAGTTTGCCTCCCAGGACTCTCCCTGAGGATCTGGCTGGCTTTGGTTGTCGTCATTACTGCTGTTCTTCTAAATTACTGGGCAGGGCAGGATTGCACGGCTGAGTCTGCTTCGGGGAAAGCAACAAAAGGTTGGTAGATTCTCCATCCACAGAAATGATTACTGTACAGAGCGCGCTGCACCTACATTTGGTAGAATTAATCAGAAACATGAGCAAGTGTCTTAATTGCTTTCTCCTGCGGGTCAGCTTTTCCAAAACCCAGATGTACTACGTTATTCCTAAGACGCCAAATTCTGCTTCAAAACAGATGGGGTTCTAGAACACCAGCTATCCTGAGTCAGCAGCTTCAAGGGGTCAAGGATATCATCAGGAGGTCTAAGTCCTGATTCAGAGATGTGTGACACAGGCTAACTTTTTTTTTCCCCAAGGTCCTTGGGGCTTGTTTGTATAATATAGGAGAACAGGACTGCCTTTGTCACAGGTAGTCATGGGGACCAGCTGAATTCACTCATGTACCTACACAGAACACAGTCTGGCCCCACGGTCTGCTCTACGGTGTTGGCTTCTACCAGTGCATTCAGTCAGGCTGCAAGCCCTTCTCAGCTAGGCTCTGGCCAATGACAAACAGTCCCAATAGTCTTCTCTTACTTACAGTTTAATTTCCCACAATTTTAGCTCTCCTCAGTCAACTGTGGTCTGAATACATTTGATGGAAAATTCCAGAGATAAATAATTCACAGGTTTTAAATTGCATGCCATTCTGAGTGCCAGGATGAGACCTCACACCCACCAGCTGTGGCTCATCTGGAATGCGAATGGTCTTTCTGTCCAGCATATACATGCGGTATCTGCTGCTCAATCTTTAGTCATTGATCACACCGGCTGCTGGAGTATCACAGAGTGTGTTTACAGGGTTCAGTGTGCTCTGCAGTTTGAAGCACCCACTCTATATCTTGATATATTCTCTTAGGATGGGGCGGGGGACACTAATGTATGAGTTGAATATCCCTAATGCAAAAATAGGTCATGCAAAATATCCCCAGCTCCAAAACGTTTTGATTGCCAACATAACATCACTAGTGAAAAGTGCTATAACTGACCTTACATGACAGGTCACGGCCAAGTACAGTCACACTTAGAAATAAATTATTATATTAAGCTATATGTACAAGGTATTTATGACCTATAAATAAACCTGTTGTTTAGATTTATGTCACAAATGCAAAGCATCTCATAATTAATATGGAAATATTCAAGTCTGAAAAATCAATTAACTACCAAGAAGAGACTTGATACCCTATGAGCATATACAGGAGGAGGAGGTCCCCCTCAGTCACAGTCATAGGGGAGGGGAATAGGAGAAAAGTGGGAGGGAAGGAGGAATAGGAGGATACAAGGGATGTGATAACAATTGAGATGTAATATGAATAAATTAATAAAATACATATAATAAATAAATTGAAATCTTAAACACATCTGGCCCTAAACATCTGGGAGAAGGGATGCGGAGCCTATATTAGAAGTGATGGCAGGAGTTAGTACATGGAGAGAGAAATTACAGCCAGTAGTAAGGTACGAAACAGTGGAGAATGGAGGCGGTAATGCGCTAGGAGAATCTAACATGGGATCTGTCACATATCAGCTGGGGGGACTTCGGTCACACATCTCCCCTTGCATTGACACCATTTTCCCATCTGAAAGCTGTAACGTCAGAATATACCATTTCTTAATTTTCATTCTTCTATCTTAAGACATCAAACAAGTGCCTGGGCCAGGCAGAGCTGGTCTTGAAAAGTTAGACTTTCCAGTCTTTACATGTGTGTCCCTTACGTGTGCATTGGAAAGAAACTGCCTGGAACAAAGACTAATTGGTGAGGTCTAGAAAAGAGAAGCCAAGGGGCTCCTCTTCTGATGCCCAGGAATGTTTCTGAGGTTGGAACTGGGGAGGGGAAGGGACTGGGTTCCTTGGGCTAACATAAAGACAGAAAAGGCATTTTCCAGGAGACATTTCACCGAGACTGCAAGATGTTCTGAGACAACCTTGCAGCCCAGATTCTACCACTGCCATAACCTACAAGTGGCTGCAAAATCCTGTCTTTTGTTGTCTTTGAGAAGGATTAGTTGAAAGTCACTCATGAGTGCATCACCTCAGCACCAGAAAACTGGTTGTCACCTCTAGTGCTTTACAACAATGATGAATGAATTCCATTCATCATTAGACTTTGCCTAGCCCTCCCTGCATGGAGTTTTAGATTAGCAGCCTAGAGGAAAGAAACAAAGTGAGGAAAGCCGAGATTGACCCAGGGAGCCAGCTCCCAAGCCACCTGAGATATAAGGAGCTTGAGCTCAAGGGCAAGTTCAAGACTGTCTAGACTCCATATGAATCTATACTCTGCCTTCCAGTTTATATGAGAGTGACAGAGAGGGAGATGGAAAGGGAGAAGAGGAGGGAGGGAGACAGAGAGACAGACAGACAGACAGATAGAGACAGAGAGAGACAGAACAGAGAATATGAGAGAGAGAGAGAGAGAGAGAGAGAGAGAGAGAGAGAGAGAGAGAGAGAGAGAGAAAAGAAGAAGAAGAAGAAGAAGAAGAAGAAGAAGAAGAAGAAGAAGAAGAAGAAGAAGAAGAAGAAGAAGAAGAAGAAGAAGAGAGTCTTTTTTTGGATAGGCACGGGACACTCTGAATACCTAATGTCCATTAGATACAGATCCCCTTGGGGTCTGAGCCATCAAAACCTGCAGTTCTATTGGTAGAAGCTGCTAAAAATGTGCCCTCAATCCACATGGTGGTTTGAATGAGAATGACCATTGTAGGCTCATATGTTTAAGTGCTTAGTGCCCAGTTAATGACACTGTTCAGAAGGATCAGGAAGTATGGCCTTGTTGGAGTAGGTGTGACCTTGTTGGAGGACATGTGTTGCTGGGAGACACAAATGCCCACCCTAGATCCAATGTCGTTCTGCCTGCTGCCTGTGGATCAGATGGTAAAGTTCTTTGTTACTGTTCCAGCGCCATGCCTGTCTGCTTCCTCCTATGATAATGATGGACTAACTCCTTAAAATTGTAAGCAAGCCCCCAGTTAAATCCTTCCTTTTATAAGAGTTGCCTTGGTTATGTTGTCTCTTCATAGAAATAGAACAGGAACAATCTTCCACGGCAATGTTGGGACTGTGCCAAGCTGGTACAGCTCAACTGGTTCTACCCTGCCCACCCAGTGTGAAAAAAAAAAGCCCACAGGCATGGACAGGGAAAGACATCACAGCCGTTGTGCCCATGTACCAGATTCAGTACCCCACAGTACCTAGAAATGGTAGGTTTAAGATGTCTATTGTCCAATGCAGTGACTGTAGTTAACAGCATCATGTCTGAGTTTTCTTACCCCTCAAAATAAAAATATGTCTATGAGTTATAACATAAGTTAACTTGAGTGAGCCATGCTATAATACATACATATAAAAATGACATGTTATGCATATTAAATATCCACACAAATATTTATCAAAAAATTTTAAAGGCATCTGTCACCTCATTCCCCTCATTGTGTCAAAAATATTAGATACTTCAGGACTACATAAAGAAAAAGGATCTATTAAAATCTATTTTTTCACTTTTACTTAAAGTAATATGCATACATCTCAGACACACAAATGCATATTCATGCACACACATACACACACACACACACACACACAGACACACACACATGCATGCACGCACGTACGCACACACGCACGCACACACGCACACACACACACACCTTGCCACCTCAGCTCTGCTGCTCCCTGGAGCTTCTATCTCAGTAACTGGTGTCTGCATGACTCAGTGGCCAGGAAGCCATGGCTCAGCACTCAGCCCATGACTCAGCACCCAGAAAAGGCTTGACTCGAAGCTCAGGAAGGCATGACTAACTCCATGTCTCAGTCCCAGGCCCAATTCCAGTCTTTGGCTTCATTTTCTTTCTATAGCGTTCTCAAACTCCTCCCACAGCAACCCTTTCACCTGGGCTATTTCAGCTGCCTCCAAGTAGCTATCTGCTTGTGCCCATGCCTCTGTGGCTCCGTTCTCCCAGACCCAGCACAGAGTGGGGGCTCTGGGCTGCCGTTTTACCCCTGTTGTCCCTCGAGAGTTCTTCTGCAGCTCAAGATGGGGTCACAAATTACCTGGATAATGGCCCCTGGCTTAGTCTTGGGCCTCATCTCCAGATACTTTCCCATTTGGGTCCTGATGCAGGTAGAATGGGCCTTTTGCAAGACTTGCTAAAGACCACAAGGCCCTCTTGTCTCCAGTGGTCGCAGACTCTGTTCACTCACTCTGCCTACATCACTCTACTTACACTCCTTCTCCTGGGAACTCCTAGCCATCTCTCCCATCTCTGTGCACGGCTCTTCCTTGAGAAATTGTTCCCTGACCCCATGCCATCTTTGCTTAACTCTTGGAGTGGTACTGTTCTTTCAGCATATTCCTTCCTACATCTTTGACATTAACCACAGGTTGTTGTTGTTGTTGTGGTTGTGGTTTATTTATTATGTATACCATGCACATCAGATCACATTCCAGATGGTTGTGAGCCACCATGTGGTTGCTGGGAATTGAACTCAGGACCTCTGGAAGAGCAGTCAGTCACTGCTCTTAACCGCTGAGCCATCTCTCCAGCCCTAACCACAGTTTCAAATGCTATGTGTGGATCATTTTCTAAGTCTCCACCAGCAGGCGCGAAGCTACTGGAATGTTAACTCCATCCCTTTATTGCCTTTGTGTCGTACATGGCTGAGCATAATCAAAGTAATGATGGGTGAATGAACGATCCTGTGTGAATAAAAACTGTATTTTGATTTTAAATTGTCTTTAAAAGCCTGTGTGTAAACATTTTTATCTTATCTAAACACTCCCCATGTATATGAATGTTTGCCACTGATCTAAGGCTGTGGCTCTCAGCTCTGGCAGTGTAACAGGGGGTGTGCCAAAAAATTCGGAAGCCCAGCTCCCGACAGTTTGGTTTAAATGGGACCAAGCCTGTGTAAATTTTTCCCTCACTAACTCTGCTATATTTCTAGAATGTTATAAGGGGTGTAGCCTAGGTCCATTTGGAGCCCTGCAATCAAGAAACACAAAGACTTTCTGTCTGAGGAGCCCATCTACTCTGGAAGAAAAATGCAGCTTTCACATGAGAGAGGGTTAGAAAATTGAATCCACTCCCCAAATAGGGGACAAGTAAGATGCACCTTTCTACTTGGGGTTCTCACCAGTAGAGAAAGTAGAAAGCCTAAGTCTGGAGGCAGGCTGACCATTAGCAGGAAGGACTGGAAGACCCTGGAAGTCTACTGCATATGACTGGCTTCAGGCTTGACAGAACAAGTCTGGGGCAGGAAGTTCCAGTACCACAGTTGATTGTTCATGAGAGCTGGGGTCCTGCAGATCTATCTGCCTGGCAGAAGATCTATCTATGTGTCTGCTTGGTCTCATGCACAACATCCTTTGGACATCACATTGTCTTATAAGTTGGCATTTTCTAACGTCATCTTATACCAGACAGAACGGCCAAGATCAATAAAACAAATGACACCCCATGTTGCTGAGGATGTTGAGTAAGCATGGCGGGAAACCTAGCATAATCACGAGTTTCACAACGTCAGTTTCTCGGGAAGCTGAGAATAAATCTATCTCAAGATCCAACCACGCTGCTATTGGACAAATGCACAGCATCTGTCTAATAAGACAGCCTGAAATCCTTCAGGGTCCTAGGACTGCTGAATCTGAGACTGGTGAGGACCAGAAAAATTCCTATGTTTCAAGGTCCATTTTATTTCATTTTGTTTTTACGTTTTGATTTGTGTTGTGGCTGTTGTTTTGAGATAGGACATCATGTAGCCCAGGATGGCTTGGAACTCACTATGTAGGAAATCAAGGTACGTGTCATATTCAATTTTATGTGGTATTGGGATGTGACCTAGGGTTCTGTGCACACTAATCAAGCACTCTGCCACCTGAGCCACATCATTGGGCTCCCATTTTGTATTGCACTCTTAGAGAGCAAGCTCTTAGTTTGTAAAAAGCTACACTACACACAAGGCGCTGTTGTTGAGTCTAGCCTCCTCTACCTGCCATCCTTTGGACATCATTTGTCACATTGTCTTATAAGTTGGCATTGTTTAACTTGATCTTATAACAGACAGAACAGCCAAGATCAATCAAACAAATGACAGCTCGTGGTGGCGAGGATGTTGAGTAAGCATGGCGGGAAACCTAGTACGATCACCAGTACAATATGTCCGTTTCTCAGGAAGCTGAGAATAAATCTGACTCAAGATCCAGCCATACTGCTCTTGGGCATATACCCAAAGCCCATACATCCAACTACAGACACACTTGCTCGGCCATATTCATTGCTCCTCTGTTCATAATAATCAGAAATCGAAAACAGCCTAGATGTTCAGCATATAATGGGGTTGAGGGAGGGGCTGCAGCAGAGAAAGGAAGGCTGGATCAACAGAATAATGTTTGTATGTTTTCATCATCCCTTAGAAGAGGAAGCTAGGACCAGCAGGGGACATTCTGATGGCTCTGAGAACACCAAATGTGTTTCCCAGATCTGAGACTGGTGAGGACCAGAAAAATTCCTATGTTTCAAGGTCCATTTTATTTTATTTTGTTTTTATGTTTTGATTTGTGTTGTGGCTGTTGTTTTGAGATAGGACATCATGTAGCCCAGGATGGCTTGGAACTCACTATGTAGGAAATCAAGGTACGTGTCATATTCAATTTTATGTGGTATTGGGATGTGACCTAGGGTTCTGTGCACACTAATCAAGCACTCTGCCACCTGAGCCACATCATTGGGCTCCCATTTTGTATTGAACGCTTAGAGAGCAAGTTCTTAGTTTGTAAAAAGCTACACTACACACAAGGTGCTGTTGTTGAGTCTAGCCTCCTCTACCTGCCATCCTTTGGACATCATTTTGTCACATTGTCTTATAAGTTGGCATTATTTAACATCTCTTTACTAGGGAGGTGACCACAACATTCAAAATGGCCAAGGGGCCAGCATGAGAGCATTGAGTGGGCCACTCAGGTGGGGAAGAAAAAGGGGATAAAAACTCTTTTCCCACCAGAGAGCTTTTACGCGGCATCTTTGGAAAGTTCCACACAAGCGCATTTGATTGACAACGTCTCTTCAAGTCACAGCCATGTTTCCGGGCTCTGCCATTATTCTGGACCTTGTGATAAGGTTTTTGGATTTTAGCACGTTAGGGGGGAAAGTTGCAATTCACTGTCCCCTGATTCTTGATAGAAAGATGGCAGCTCTGTAAGGAAGGAAGGGGCGGGGAGAGTATCGGAGAAGAAACATCTGGGAAACACATTTGGTGTTCTCAGAGCCATCAGAATGTCCCCTGCTGGGCCTAGCTCCCTCTTCTAAGGGATGACGAGAGCATACAAACATTATTCTGTCTTTGACTTCTGGGTAGCTGGAGAAGTTTCTCTCCAGCCTGTTGATCCAGCCTTCCTTTCTCTGCCGCAGTCCCTCCCTCAACCCCGTTATAAGCTGACTTCACTATTCATTTCCTTCATTAAACGCGTCATTCCAAGGTAAAATGTGAGGGAGTAACAGAACACAACAGGATTTGCATAACCTAACCCTGACCCACAGCAAAGCCAACATCCTCAAATGTCTACCAGGCGGTGAAAAGCATGACCGTGTCCACAGCCGCATGGGGAAGATCACTGCTGATGGACCAGTTAGAGGACAATGGGTAAAGTTGCTTGCCATCAAGTCTGACAACCTGAGCTCAATCCCCCAGGACCAATGTGGTAGAAGGAAACACACACACACACACACACACACACACACACACACACACACACACACACACTACACATAAATAAATAAACAAACAAACAAACAAGCATTTTAAAGGAAACGTTGAGTGTCTACTGTCAGCCAGATATGGTGCAAAGAGCTGTCATCTCATCAGCTCCCTTAGCCCTCATAACCACTCTAAGAGGTCAGGACTCCAACTGCCCACTCCACAGATGAGACGAGCAGAAAGCTAACAAATCCCAGCTGGGGAGTGTGTAAGGGAGACTCTGAACCTAACAAGTCATGACCCTAAAACCCTCATTACTTGCTTCTACCCAGCAATGAGTTCCAAAGAAAAGTATCCCACAAAAGAGAAGTTTGACAGGATTCTCACATATTGCTTAACATTGTGCCAAGTCACTCACAACTCGGGAACTAAACAGGGCTATTCATCATGATTCTGGGTATGAACTGGGTAGTTCCTCTGGACTGTGTGGGCTCAACCCATGGCTAAATACTGAGCTAAAATAGTCTCACCCATAAATTTGGCATTGTACTGACATCGGCTCAAGTGGTGAAGGTGAACTCAGCACCCAGCAGGTGGGCCTGTGTCATTCACGTGGCCATGATCCAGGACGCCCAAGAGCAACAAGAGGGCATGCCTTGATACATGAATATTTCATAAGCCTCTTGTTCGCATTATATTTGCTGAGGTCAACAGATGGTTAAAGGCCAAATTCAAAAGGTAGAGGTGCAGACTTCTTTTCTCGAGGGGAGGAACTTCCAGGTCCTGTTACAAACAGTGATGCTATAGGTGGGAGGAATTCGTGGCTATCTTCTGCTATCCACCACATCTATCACCCAACATTCACACTTCTGCACTTGGGTGCAGGACATCTTCTGCTACAGAATCATCCAGAAGATTTTTTTAAAGCATGGCTGCTGGGCCCCAGCTCTAGGGTATCTGAAATACTTAGTCTGGGAAGAACCAGAAAATGCAGAATTTGTGGTCAAATTCTCAGAGGATGTCTGTGTTGGAAGTCTGGGATACCCCATTGTGGTCTCCCCTCTTTGAGTATCTTCCCCTAAGAATACAATCGGTTGAAGGCAAGGCAAATTCAAACCTACCTTTAATCCTCCCCTCCCCCCTTCCACGCTTTCACAATGGTTATAGTCACATCACTAGAATCAGGTTACTCCCAGCTATGGCAGGGCCTCCTCCCCCAGCCACTACCCTGCTGACAGAGAGAACCCAGCTGCAGAGGAGCGCAGAATTTCCCCAGGAGGTTGGCAAGGCTTCTGTGCATTTGGGCAGCTGAGTGGCACAGGGATCTGAAATCTTCAGCCCGAGCCCAGCAAACCTGACTCATGTCCAGCAAAGAGACAAGCATGAAATTCTGGAAGCAAAGACACAGACAGGCCACAGTCCTGACTGCAGCCTAGGAGATTTCTAGAAGGTTCCCAGAGCCACACTTTCACACATCCCACAGTCCACCCCAAATCTCCCTCTCTGCTCTTTATTCTCACTTTCTGTGTATTTCAATAAGCTGTCGCAAGAAAGCTGTTTGTAATGGAATGCACACTTGGATGCTAAATGCCAGCACAACACCCCCCTGTAGTTACTTTGGTCCAGTCCAGAAGGTCCATGTATCCACAGACATGACACTCACACTAAGTTGCTGAGAACAGTGGTCTTGAAAGGCCATAAACCCCTAGCTTCATGTTCAGAATCAAGATGACCACATTGAGGTATGACAGAAGACAGTTTCATAGGACAAATGGAGTCATCCGAAACAGGAGGTGGGGAGATGCTTGGAGTAAATATTATTAAGAATTATGGCACCAGCCAAGGACAATACATGCAGTAAACTTCGAACCCCTAGCCAGATCTACCCAACAGACAGGACATTCTTCACAGTTGAGTGGAGAGTGGGGTCTGACTTTCACACGAACTCTGGTGCCCCGTATTTGACCACATCTCCTGGATGGGGAGGCCTGGTGGCACTCAGAGGAAGGATAGCAGGCTACCAAGAAGAGGCTTGATACCCTTTGAGCATATACAGGGGGAAGAGGTCCCCCTCAGTCACAGTCATAGGGGAGGGGAGTAAGGGAAAAATGGGAAGGAGGGAGGAATGGGAGGATACAAGAGATGGGATAACAATTTAGATTTAATATGAATAAGTTAATAAAATATATTTTTTAAAAAAAGAATTCCCCAGCTCACTCCTAGTCAGATCTTTGAGGGGGTACCTGCATTTCACATGACAAAGGGCTGGGGGGAGTTGGCGCTGACCTTTACTCCAGCACAATTTAAGGATGTTCTGTGGCTATTGTTCTAACTGCGTATTAACTATGTCAGCAAAATCACTTAGGAAACTTTTTCAAGGTTCTTGAAAAGACAAACCGTTTTAAACACTTCTGAGTACTCTGGGAGGATTTCAACTGTCAAGGACCAACAATCATTCCTTATAGTCATACTTAACTGGGTCTCACGAAGACTCTCCTTACCAGGTAACACTCCTTAACTTAGTTTCAACTATAGTATGCATTTAAGGAGATTAAATCCAACTCCACTCAAATCTGCATCCATCAAGTTCCTTGTGATGGGATATACTCAAACTAATTGCCTTTGAAATGTGCTCTACAAATTGGCCCTTCCTCACTTAGTCAAAGTGGCAAGATTTACTACTGTGTCCAAAACGTACAAACATAAAAATACTACTTGGTGATCCTTTAGGTTAAAATTGTGAGGCTATTCCAAGTCAGGGACTGTGGCCACATCTTTGTACATTCATCCCAAAGGGATTCAAACCATTTACTCAAAGGACAAGAACGTCCAGGCGGAATCCTTCAGGAACACGAAAGTGAGGCATCAGCTTCTCCACCCTTTGTTGCACATCTCTGAGGACGAGGAGACATGGCATTAAGCTCCTTAGCTGCTTTATCTCACTAAGGTCTTGGAGAACCTATGAAAAGCACTCTTGGGTGCCCATGTCACAAGTGCAGCCCAAGGATACTGTGTTATTACATGGAGGGAGGTGAGAAATCAGATGAGTCCCGCCCTGTATCAACCCATCAGCCACTGGTTTCCTCCCTCCTATATGTGAACTAACTCCCCCCACCCCATTCAAGTTAGATCCTTGCACCCTGGGACCAAGGAGCTTAAAGGCCTTCCCACAAAAGCTCCTTCTGTATTGAGGGAGGTCCCTTTGTGGTTGTCACTCTGAGTTGAGATTCTTTGTATACCTAAAATAAGATACCTTGGAGATGAGACCCAAGTGAACTGGAAATTTTTATGTATATTTCATGTATGCCTTATGCATACTCTGAAGGTGAATGAAATAAGGTTTTATGGTGTGGAATTTTTCTTTTCTTTCTTTCTTTCTTTCTTTCTTTTTTTTTTTTTTTTTTTTTTTTTTTTTTTTTTTTTTTTTTTTTGTCGTGGAATTTTTCACTTGTGGTCCTTAAGGGAATTCCAGATTTGGGGAATTAATAATGTTCATCCTGTATGTGATGTAACAGTACCCCAAGAGGGCACACAGGGCTTCCTTGTGGCTGTGGCTTTAAAAAAAAAAAAACTGTTCCTTCACCATGTTTATTTGCTTAGGCTAGCTAAGGCCCTGGAACCCTCAGCTCAAGGACCCTACCAGCCCTACAGCCATGGCCCATTGCAGGCTCTTTGAAAGGCTGGGAAGATCTGAGTATTTCTACATGGAGAGGCTCCCAGTGCTCCGGGCACAGCCTGTGAGGACAGTGCTCAGTATCTGTACTTTGCAGAGTAGTCCTTGG
This sequence comes from Acomys russatus, assembly GCF_903995435.1. NCBI lineage: Eukaryota > Metazoa > Chordata > Mammalia > Rodentia > Muridae > Acomys > Acomys russatus. The sequence continues at coordinate 28,394,437 of NC_067143.1, forward strand.
GAGACACCACCAGCCCCCGGGCTTTGCGGGCACCACGGTACACGGTCTTTGTGATGTCCACCATCTCGTTTGTCCTCCATGGCCCAGTTGATCTTGTTCTTGTTGACAGTGCCCAAGTCAAGTCAATCATGATGTGTTTGTTTCTGAGGAAAAACATGACAGTACAGGGTTGTACAACTCATACATCTTGTTGAAGTCAGGGACTTCTGTAATGTCCACAAGATAAATAACTGCAGAGTTTTTAACCTTTTCTGCCATGTTGTACAGAACCTCGTCCATCTTCACGCAAGTGGGGTCCCAATCGTGTCTAAAATGAATGACAACCATGCGGTCCTCCTCGAAAAGGATGGCCTGGTCTACTTGCCAGCCGTTATGCAGATGCGGAAGCATATACGATATCCTGAGCAGATCTGTGCGGCAGGACGCCGCGAGGTGCCTCATTGAGCCCACGTGGCACGACCACCGAGTCCTTCTGGCAGGCCCAGCGTCTGCCGCGCCCAGACGCGCTGACGTCCCCACCGGCTGTGGCTTATTGTTGTTTTGGTTTTGCTTTCATTTTGGTTCCCTGTTCCCTGTGTTCTCTCTCCTATTCCCCTGTCCTGACTTGGTCTCCAAGACTTCTGCCAGCCCAAGTGGCAAAGGCTGAGAAGCCCTGCATCCCAGCTCGCATCCTGCAGGCCACCTCTTGGCCCTTAGCATCTTTCCCTTCCTCCTTGTTCTTCAACAAAGCAAATGTAAGACAAAGCACCATTTTCCCTAGGAAACCAAATCTCTAAACTCAGTGTATCATCACAGCCATGAACAGACCCTCTTTCTGCCAGGGCCAAGGGGTCAAGGACATGGAGTTCCCCACCAAGAACTGTCCTGGGGATGGAGAACTGCGCTTGGAAATGGGCATCCTCCCAACAGAACAGTGTTCCTGGCAACTTGGATATTTTCTGTAGTTTCCAAGAATCAATAAGTCTGGGCAAAATTCTGACAAATCTTTCTGACAAATCTGGGCATGGGCTGGGAGCAGAGGCAGAAAATCTCTCCAGAAAAACCTCAGTGAGAGCTGCGGACTTCGAGTCAACTCAAGGGTGTTTGTTGCTTCTCCGAATTGACTCTTCGGGGAGCCTAAATACCTAGCAAAGAGACATCTCAACACCCTAAATGTTCTAAAAGTCTCCAACGCCACTTCGGCTAGTCCTTCAGGCTGGCAGCAACTAAGCCCCCATTCCAAATGCCTGAGCCAAGTGCAGCATTTAGGGGTCCCTGGTGTATGAGTGACAGTGGAGAGAGCAGTATGAAGGCTGTCAGACCAAGAAAACAACGAGAAGAAGCTGACACCAAACGCATGGGCATGATCATGGTGGGAAATTACTCTATAAAATAACAAGCAAGAAGCAAAGGTGTGCTGTAGAGGAATTTTAATTCAGAACAGGGCTGGTCTGGCAAGAGGACCTTCTAGGTATATTTTATCCAGGTGAAATAGAGACATCCCTTTAATCCCAGAAAACAGAGGCAAGCAGATCTCTGAGTTCAAGACCTGACTGGTATAGAGCAAGTGTCAGGTCAAGAAAAACTTAGGTCCAGGTTGGTGGCACATACTGTTAATCCCAGTACTCAGAAGACAGAGGCATGCAGATCTCCAAGTTCTAGTCATTTCTGGTCAGCCAGTTTGATCAAGTCAGGTAATTGAGAGACAGGTGCAGTGGAGTTGAGTTCATACCAATTCAGTTCGTGGAATTCAGAGCCAATTTTTCCTGAGAGAATCTTACACAGACAGGTAGAATCAAGAACAAGATAGACATGAGTGAAGACAGAACGAGCCAGAGAATGAGAAGGAGCCAGAAGATTAGAACAGATGGCTAAAGTTACTTTGAGGCCAAGCAGAACTATTCAGTGAGAAACTGAGAGAAGCCAGTTTAAATCAGTCAGCTTGTTGGAGAGGAGTTTGAGCCAGAGCAGCTGAGTTGAACCAGCCAGTCAAAATCCAGAAAGAACTAGAAAGGGTGAGCTTATTCAGCAGTAATTCTCAGAGGTTGAAAACATTCTAGGCCTAGTTTAGAGTGTTACGGAGCCTAGAAGTTTCCAGGACTAGGACTAGGTTAGCAGATGGAGGCAGTAAGCCTCCCAGGCAACAATTAAATCAGGCAAATAAAAATTACTTTTATAGTGTATAACTGCAAGACTGAAAATGAGGGCTGGAGTGATGGCTCTGTTGATAAAGTGCTTGCCTTGCAAGTAGGAAGATTCGAGTTCTAGCCCCTAGAACACACACACACACACACACACACACACACACACACACACACACACACACACACAAAAGAGGGGGAAATGTGTGGGAAAACTGGGCATGGTACATGTCTGTAATTCCAGCACCCAGAGACAGAGACATGCAGACCTTGCGGTTCACTGGTCAGCCATCCTGCCCTACTTAGCAAGCAAGCTCTAGGCTAGGGAGGTGGATGGCTCCTGACCTCAGGCCTCTGCACACATATATCCATATGCACACGACACACTAAGAATGGAAATGACAATAAACAAAGCTGCTAGTGCCCAGTTCCAAAAACCCAAACTCCAGCCACTGTGTTCCTCCAAAGAAAAGCCCAACAGTGCAGTGCTGACACCTCCAAGCCTAGGAAAGCAAGCTAAATTGCTTTGGGGACAACGCTAATGAGAGTCCTCCCTGATTTATTTTTTGGGGGGGAGGACTGCCCCACTATGTAATTTATGTGCTGGTCATACACAATTTTCATTTAATCAAGAGCTTTCTTGCCCAACCTTTCAACTACAGCTAACTTTGTACAAGATGAAAATAGCCCAATCCCGCGTGATGATAGAAATTTTTTCTGTGTCTTCCAGGCCCTTCCTGCCAACAAAATGCCAAGAATCTCGCGGCCTTGGATGGCTTATTCCAATGCTGCCGATCCAAATTTCATTAAGACTGTGTAATAGCGTGTCCTGCCCATAATGCATGCCACATTTGCAAAGCTGACCACATCTGCAAGCACCATGCCACCTGCTCGTGGGAGTGGGCCTCTAGAGCAAAGCGGACCGTGGAAGGCCCTGCATATTTCATATGTTCTCCTCCTGGGGGAACCTAGAGCAAAAAAAGTTTTAAATTAAAGTAAATTAAAATGAGGAAGGCTGTTGTCAAGCTGAAATAGGGGTATTTCAGGGGCAACAGTTTAGACGAAGTCACAGCCCTGACAGATTTCCTGGACTCCTGTACTAGCTAGGTAGACATAGGCTGATGACCACAGTTGCGATTCTCACAAGAGTGACCTTGACCTTTACCTCCTTCACCTCCCTGTGCCCCGCTTTGTCCGTTAAAGGCTGTGGTGAGGATGGGGTGAAAGGAAACACAGAACTGCTTTGCCCAGGGAGGGGCCCGTAGTAACTGCTCGACACTGTCCAGGGTCCAGACACATCCGGTTCATTTGCTTCTAGTTTTCTGTCTGTGGCCTGAGCCAGGAAGCTTGAATTCCTTTCATTCTCAAACCATGTCACCCACCCGCTCCACACACCACCTCTCCTTTTTCACTTTCCTGTCTCCCTCCTCTCCTCTACTTCTCTTCTGCTAGAATCCTGCAGGGGAGAGCGGAGGCAGGAAGAGGAGGAGGACCAGGGATACTCAAGAGAGTGAAAAGCCCGAAACAGACAGAGAGATAGGAGCCAGGTCCACTCTCCGTATCACCTCCAGTTACCTCCAGCACACATACTACCCACCCACGTGCCACCCAGACACTCCCAAAGCGCTGAACAGTTCCGTGTTGTGAACCCCATCGTTTCAGGTTCCTCTATGGCTTGTGGTTTTCACTCAATATTACAGATTTAGTATTACTCATTAAAGCAAAAGGCTATCCCTTCTACACAGTCTGCTGTATAATATTCCATCATGTGACAAGACCATAGTTTATCATGGGTGACGTTTCCAGGGTTTTGCTCTGACAAAAGGTGTTGTAGTAGACATTCTCATGGAGGTACGCAGCATCGAAGATTCTAAGGTATGCAACCAGAGGACTTTGCGGGCCACGGGTTACAGGTCGTTCTGACTTTAGTTACTGTTTTGACTTGATTATAGTGTCAAGTTATTTTCCTGAACACCGTGTTCCAGTTACGCCCTGACTTCCTGACTCATGCCAAGGGCACTGTGACACCTTCGAGGCTGCCGTTCCTATTAGCCAGGGCTGCTAGGGGTTTGGAGTCCTGGCTTAGTGGGTCCCCACAGAAGCCACCTGGAAATTCCAGGAGTCACAGACATTTACCAGGGAATGGAGAGGGTCACCATGTCCATGATTTCCAACAAAGGATTCCTTAAAACAAGTGGGTTCGTGGCCCCCTGGCTTTGGGGATTAAAAACCTCCCCAGAATTACTGTGTACTGTCCTGCCCAGTAGAACAGTCAATAACAGCTGCTGTTTTCCAGACAGGGTCAGTGGCAGAAAGCTTCAGATTTCACTTCCAAACCACCTTTCCACACTCAGGCTCTCCCTTCCAGACTGTGAGGTCCGATGTGTTCGCATGAGGCACAGCTTTCCCCATCTTTGTTTGACCTGCAGTGCTTAGTGAAAAGACCCCTGCATTGTAACTGCTCAATTCAACGTCACACAGTAGAATTAAAGTGTGATCCCAGTGGCTGACAGCACTCTCTTGAAAAATAAAAAATAAAAAAAAAATATATATATATATATATATATATATATATATATATATATATATTTCTTCTTGACTGGACTACATTTCCCATTGTCCCAACATGTGCCATGGCCATGTGATTGAATTCCAGTCAACTGACTATAAAGAGGAGGGCTATTGTGCCACTTCCAATCCTTTCCCACTTAGCAGCATTTCCCAAAGATCCTCCAGTTTCTTTTCCTGGCGAGCTAGCTGAATGCAGCTCATCCCTTCCAGTGTCATCTTGCTTCACAACAGGAAACTGGCAGTGACACCTTTTTACCCTTGAGATTTTGTCATCTGTTGTTGCTATTGCCGTTGTCATCCTGGTGGAGAGAAGACTTCAATAAGTAACCCAGGCTGGCCTTGAACTCATGGCCTTCCAAGCCTCTGCCTGGTGGCATCTTTTAAAGACCAACCACAAAGAATCTATTTTGTCCCTGAAGAAAACAGAGCAACTTGATTGCTTCCTTATGAGCTTCTGTGATTGTTTCAGAGAGATGAGCACATTGGTGACTCACATGAGTGATTTGCTGTTGAAGTGCCCATGCTAGTGCAGAGTTCTGAATGGTTTTTCTCATGTCATGTTTCTAGATAGTGCATACCCATTGACTGAAGACCAGAGTGTAAGGAACAGAGATACCGACTGATGTTCCACGAGGAAGCAGTAGCGTCTATTAATTATTCACTGCGACACATTCCCAAAACTTAGTGGTTATCTTCCATCGTTTTAGTGTGTTCAGAGTTTGGACCCAGTTTAGCTCACAGGCTGCAGTCAAGGTGTGGTCTGAGGGTGGGGTATTAACTTCTAGGTTCCATCACAGGACTCAGTTCCTCCGGGGTCACTATGCCAGTACTTAGCAATAGGACTCAAACCTCCAGCTCTTACTCACCCGATTCTTGAAAGCAAAATGTGATGATTCTGAACATTCGTTCACAAAGATGGTTTTTGCTCATTGTTGATAATAATATGTAAATGTCCATCTTTGTGTTTCTCAAATAGGATAAACCATATACTTTGTAAATATACTTGTTAAAAATCCTACTTTGTTATATGAATAATGGAAAGTAAATATCATGCACCACTTATTAAATGGTAAAAAAATATGCCTAAAATTTCTTAAAATCAACTTTTTGTAACATGCAAAAATGACAATAGGAGTGTTTTGGGGTGTTTGGGGGGATATTTCTTGCATGACAGGGAAAACCAGGCAATAGCATGGTCTCCAAAGACAGTTTCAGACTGAAAGTTCTCTGAAGTATCCCTGTGCCTTACACAAACATCTTCCTCCTTCTCTCCTCTCATCCACACATGGTTGTGGATGAACCCACATTGGGAAAGACCACTCCAGTCTGTTTCCATAGTTCGATTGGCTGCACAGACGTGGGAATGCATCCCCAGCAAGCCCAGGCATTTTAATAAGCCATGGCTAACTCGAATGATAGAACTCTTCAACCATGTCCAATGTGAAATGTTACAACAGCTGGCCCGGGTGGGAAAAATCACCTCCTCTCTGGGATACCTCCGTGTCCGGACACAACTACAGGAGATCTAACCGCAGAGGTCCTTCCTGCAGTCACGCTCTGCTCCTGGGAACAGCATGTGCTAAGTGGAGAGCAGAGAGTGATGGAGCCAGAGATGGTATTGGTTGGGAAGACATTCTTGGGATAGGAAATAGGTAGAGAGGGGAAAGAAGCAAGAGCCAAAGACAAACCTAATTGTCCCAGCAACCTTGCAGGGACATTTTAAAGTACACTGCCATTTTGAGTTCTAGAACAGGGAACATTTTCAGATGTTGAAATAGTCCTTGCCAAATGTCAATATGGAAATGTTCTTCCTGAGGCTTGTTTGGAAAAAATATATAATTGTTTATGAATTTATAAAAGAAATATGATATACCAAGGTCTGTAAGCACTGGAGACTGACTGAGTCTTTCACTGTCAATTAATTTTATTCTTCCTGGCTCAGTTTCTGCCCTCAGACTGGCTGGTGAGGGGACATAACTGGTATGCCTACAACTGTAACACAGACCTGATCAATTTCCAAAAATGCTACTGAGGATGGTATTGATGGGTAGGGCAAACTTCAAGGTGACTACAGGTAGACAAAGTGAGAAGAAAGTCAAAGGACAGAGTTGCTTCCTACAAATTGAAGGTAGGAAAATTTCAGAATAGTTCATAGCTGCCTCTGCTTGCACATACATTCATTTATCTCATTATGGTGATTTAAATGAAAATGGCCCCCATAGGTTCATAGGGAGTGACACTAGTAGGAGGTGTGGCCTCGCCGGAGTAGGTGTGGCCTTGTTGCAGGAAGTGTGTCCCTGGAGGTGGGCTTTGGGGTTCCAGAAGTTCAAGCCAGGCCCAATGATACTCTCTCTTCCTGATGCTTGCTGATCCAGATGTAGAACCCTTGACATCACATCTGCCGGCATGCCACTGTGCATCCTGCCATGATAACAATGAGCCTCTGAACTGTCAAGCAGCCCCAATTAATGTTTTCCTTTACAAAAGTTGCCATGGCCCCATCAGTTTACTTTCAATGATGCCTGCTTTTGGTCATCCCAGGAGGGAGTTTTGACCGCACATGTCCTGGTAAAAGATAACTGAATGCACGTCTCTGGACTGTTCCTCCTTTACTCAAAATGCCTTAATTTTCTTTTAAACACAAATTGGATTTGACTCCATACATATTTGCCCAACACTTTAAAACCATATGTGAGACTTTAATGAAATTTAGTCTGTATATGTTTTATTCTTTCATGCTTAACCCATTCAAAGAGCTACTTGACATCCAGCAAGCCTCTCTGGTCATATCTGTTTACTTGTTTGTTCGTTTGTTTGAGACAGGGTTTTTCTGTGAAACCCTGGCTGTCCTGGAATCACTTTGTAGACCAGGTTGGCCTCAAACTCACAGTGATCCACCTGCCTCTGCCTCCCTAAGTGGTGGGATTAAAGGTGTGTCGGCCACTCCCAGCCTTTTCTGGACATTTTATCTTTTGTCTCATATATAGGAAAGGATAAGCTGCCAAATATAAACAAACCTTTTCTCTAGGAGGTTTAAGTCTGATTTTAAAGGTATTGTAAAAGGTATTGTAAAAGGGGGGGAATCAAGAAAAGGAGGCTAGGGAGATGACTCAGTCAGTAAAGTGACAGTGTGTACCTGAGCTTGGATCCCCAGAACCAGATAAAACCCATGGTAGTGTAGACCTGGTGGCCAGTGATGGGGAAGGGGGGGCACGGAAGGTCCTGAAGCTCACATATCACTGAATATGTGAACTCCATGTCAGTAAGAGAGTCTGCCTCAAAAGAGAAGGTGGAGAATGATAGAAGACACTAACGTCAGCTCCCGGCCTCCATACGTGCACACGCAAAAAATACGTGTGCACACATGAGCATGTACATATTCATACACTTCATAATTGCACAAGCATGAGAGAGAGAGAGAGAGAGAGAGAGAGAGAGAGAGAGAGAGAGAGAGAGGAGGGAAGAGACAAAGAGAGACAGTGAGAGACAGCGAGACAGAGACAGAGAGAGACAGAGAGCATAAAGCCCAATAGGAAAAGGAACACGGAAACCAGGGGAGTGGTGAGAAATCCCAAGGTCATGAACACTGTGCCCCATGGTTACCCCATTGGCCTCGTGTCTCTCCATGGGAAAACACATCTTCTCAGTAGATAAAATCACTTGAAGATGCCAAGACAGCAGACACGCTGAGTGACGGGCTGCCGCTTAGTGGATATTTCCAACTGTTCCAGGGCACTTATCTGTTAGTCACTCGGACGTCCTGGGCTGACCTGTGCCTCCAATGTTCCATCCATCCCTGAAGCGGAGAGGTCGGCTGACGCAGGAGCTGCCTCAGATTACATTATTTTTATCTGGAAGGTTTGCCTCTTCTCAAAAGAGAAGCAGCAGAAGTAACTCAGAAATGGTATTTATTACAGCTGCTGACACATCTCGGGGTTATGAAAGATGTCTGCATTCTTTCCTCTCATTTAGCCAACACTTTGGAGAAGTCACTTTTGGACGCTCCACTCTGTAAGGTGCTTTCTCTCTCTCTCTCTCTCTCTCTCTCTCTCTCTCTCTCTCTCTCTCTCTCTCTCTCTCTCTCTCTCTCTCTCTTTCTCCTTTCTAGAACACACTGACCTCGTCTCTGTTCTTTTCTGCTGAGTCATACCCACAGCACCCACCTCCGAGCTCTTAATTTGTGGAGCCTGAGGAGCTAAGTACGCTTGCGTGAAGAGGCACCACGGCTGGAAAAACTCAGCAACAAACCATGCAGGCCAGACAAGGCAGCTCACTGGCGGCTTTTGTATGTGCCTAGAATCAATGTGTGCTCTTCTCACTTGGGCAATTCGCTGATAATCAGATAGATTGCTTTGGGCATAAGCCAGGATTTTCTAGACAAAAGATATTGTAATAATACAATATGAACCAACCATCGGAAGCCATATTCACCAACCAACACAAGGCAGGAAGATTACAGGGCAGGAAGTAGTCTGTCTTAGTCAATGTTCTATCGCTGTGAAGAGACACCATGACCACAGCAACTCTAATGAAGGAAAGCATTTACTTGGAGCTTTCTAACAGCTTCAGGAGTTTAGTCTATTATTATAGTAGAAAGCATGACGGGGCACAGGCAGACATGGTGCTGAAGAAGGAGCCGAGAGTTCTACAGTTGAGTCCACAGCCAGCAGGAAGAGAGAGCTACTAGGTCTCGCTTGAGCTATTGGAACCTCAGTGACACACTTTCTCCAGCAAGGCCACACCTACTCTAGCAAGGCCACAGCTCCCAATCCTTTCAAGTAATGCCACTCCCTAAGCATTCAAACTTGTAAACCTATTCTTTTTTTCCCCCTACTACATATATGTCTTTAAATTTACTAGTTCTTTTTTAATTTAATTTTATTTTATTTTAATATATTTCATTAATTTATTCATATTACATCTAAATTGTTATCCCATCCCTGGTATCCTCCCATTTCCCATTCCTCTCTCCCTCCCATTTTGTGAACCTATTCTTAAATGGAGCCATTCTTATTCAAACCACCAAAAGCTGTCCCAAGCCGCCTCACCTCAGCTGTTCCATCTTGTTTGTGTCTTATCTCCTCAGTACATGGAGACATTTAAAGGGAACTGGCCCAGAGACTTTGACCTACACTTACCAGCTCTGGTGACATACTACACACACACACACACACACACACACACACCTGCAAGAGAAGACCTGCATGGTGGCTGGCGGGTGTTTTTTATTTTTAGTCTAAGGAATGACTATCATATTTGAGCAAGTGCTTGATGCTACTTACTTATTAATATGTCCCAAGGCTCTCCCTCTCCCACATGAAATTTGAAGGGGCTCAGGAGAGGAAAAAGCAAAAATAGGAAAGCTGTAAGAAAAGACTATTACGATCAAAGAAATGTAATTTGGATTGGAATGCATAGGCAATTCCCTTCGAGATGGCAACTAGCATCGCTCATCTTCTATGTCTCCTGAGATGCTCCAAAGTTAAAATTCAGGATAGAAATGAAGAGTGCACACACAGTTACTATGTCCATAGGAGGATATAATGGGCTCACATTGAATCCTCACTGAGTGTATTCCTAAAGTCTTCTGTCTTCCAAGAGTTTAGGAGCGCAGGGTGTAGGAGGGGCAAATGAGACAGGCAGGAATAAAGACAAATCTTCTTGTCAAGAGGTGGGGCTGCATGCCTTTGGTCCCACGAGTCTGGGAAGCAGAGGCAAGCAGATCTCTGTAGGCTTTGAACTTTTTCAAACCTATTTTATTTGGGGCTCTCTAAATGCTTACACCTCCCTTCCAACCCACCTACTCTAGATAGGAGAGAAAAGAGGTTAATAGGAACAGAAGAAGCAGACCTTTTTAGGCTCAGTTTCTTGGAGTGAGTCTACTGGTGTAGTCGGCAGGATTCCAACAGACCAGTTAAACAGTAAACCAGTAATTCAGTGAAGATGACTGTAACCGCAGCCGCTGAAACCCAGAGCAGCAGCCGGAATCGGAGCCTCAAAGCATTCGCTGGAGTGGTTCTCCCTAGGAGCATCTTTAAGTAGAGTGATAAACAGCCAAGACCAAAAAGCCCTCTTGTTTTGGGCTCTTATATATACCTTCTCTCAGAGTCCGTGCTAGGATGTTTATCAGTTGACAAAGACCATGTCCCTGCAAGAGGCAGTTCCTCTTCCAGTGGACAAACACCACCTGTTCTCTCACAAGTCTGTTTTTAGCAGAAAAACATGGCACACCCCTATACAAATCTGTTTCACATCCCACACTTAGGATCAAAACAAAAACATGTTTACATCCACTACAGATCTCTGAGTTCAAGGGCAGCCTGGTCTACAGACTGTGTTCTAGGACAACCAGGACTACACAGAGAAACCCTGAAAAACAAAACAAATAAATAAATAAATAAATGAAGCCTATAAACACATCAACCTGGTCTTCTGATAGAAAGCACCCAGCCCTGATAGACACGCCAGTGATGCTGGGTACACTGTCTTCTGCTCAGCCAACCTGTGAGCAATGTGGCCAGCAGCAGGAGCCACTCTCCCTGTGCGGGAGAAGTAGACTTCCTTACTCTCAGCTGACCTTGATGTACACATTGCCAACAGAAACTCAGTCATGTCACCACCGAACTATTCCTGAGAGGCCCAGCAATCAAAACATCCCCCAGAGAAGTAGAGAGAAAATGGCTTGTTAACAACCAGGAGACCAAGCAAATTAGCCTCCAGAGAGGAGGGGTGGAGGTCAAAGGTCACCTGAAGACCATTTCACAGGATAAGCCACTGTCTCAGGCTGACTAGCCCCAGCTTCCCCATCTTTAAAATTCAGCTCCCTCATACATGGCAAGAGCATAACTCAGCCTACAAGATACTGTGAGGAACCAAGAATTAGATGCGCATGCTAGTGTAGGACAGGGTATAGTGCTAGGGGTGCAATTCAGTTGGAAGAGTGACTACCTAGTCAGTTTACACAAATTGCTGGGTTCCATCCACAGCACTGCTTAAATCAGATACAGCAGTACACACCTATAATCCCAGCACTGTGGAGAAAGAGGCAGAAGGATTAGAAGTTCAAGGTTATCCTTAGCTCCTAGCTGAGTACAAGGCAAGCCTGGGCTACATAAGACCCTGCTTCAGAAAGAACAACTTTCCCCATGTTAGCAATGCTGTCTCAGAAGTGTTATCATTCATATTATAAAGTATTTTCAATTTTTCTTTCTTTCTTTTTTTTTTTTTTTTTTTTTTTCAGTAGTAACAAATGACGGTATGGAGCCTGTGCTCTGTGCTCTCGTGTGAGTTTGATGCATGGTGCCTGCCCCACTCCATCCTTCCCCAACCAGGCAGGCTCCAGGCTCTGCCTGCCCAGAGCTAGCTGTCCTGAGTGCTTTTAGACCTAGCGGACTGGCTACTCTCCTTTTTTCAAAAGGACAGGATGAGAGCTTGGCACTGAGAATAGCAGTTTTCCAATTTAAACAACAAGCCTCTGGTTTGGGGGCCTCTCTGGCACTCTGGGAAGTCAACTAGCTGCCCCCACCTGCAGATCCTAAACTGTCCATGTTGGTCACTGGTTCTCAACCTGTGGGCACACCTTAGGGAATCCAACAGCCTAAGACCATCAGAAAACACACATAATTACATTACAATTCATAACAGTATCAAAATTACAATTATGAAATAGCAATGAAAATTGTTATGGTTGGGGTCACCACAGCAAGAGGACCTGTATTAAAGGGTCCAGCATCAGGAAGGTTGAGAACCACCACTGTTGGTGCTGGCTGGGCCACCTTCTCTTCCTGTTACTTACACCCTGCTCCTCAGGAGCATCTTAGGCACCCAGAGAAGGTGGACAGATGCTTTCCAAAGTAATATTGCTTTTATGTCTATTGTTTTTGTATTCTCAAAGTCCCCAACTCCACTTCCTCCAACCAGGGTTTATACATTTTGCTTTCTCTTCTGTATGTCTATGGAACTTTCTATAAACCAATGTCATAGAACCTATCACATGATTTCCTATGTTTCTATTCTGTCTTCCCCTGTTGAAATGACTGATAACTATCTTTATATCACCAGCTCCTAGCACAAGTAGCAACTATTTTACCAACAGGACCCCACTCCTTCCTCCCATATCTATGGCAGACATGACTAATCAATTGTGACTTTCTTTCCTACTGAGCCTAAGTATGAAATAAAGATGGTTTTCAACACAGTGACCACAACAATTAGAGGTGGCAAAAAAAAAAAAAAAGAAAAAGAAAGAAAGAAAAAGAAAAAGAAGAAGAAGAGGAGGAGGAAAAGAAAGAAAGAAAGAAATATGAATCTTAATTGTAATCAAACTTTCATAATATCTGAAACTCTGTAGATGCATTATTAAGGCGTTTTTGTCCTTTTTTTTTTTTGATTGATGAAGTTTTGTGAGATTTCTGAATATAAAAATAGTAAACTAGTAAAGTAATGCAAATGCCTACATGCTGAAAACTAGGACAGGTATATAAACAGCCAGTTGGCAAATTGAAATACAGTACCAAAATATCTTCATGGAATTCACCCAAATTAGCTCAGCCAGAATGATGTAACTGCAGTTAGATCAGACATGTTGCTAACACCAATTAGGCTGATCAACTCTACTGTTGATATGTGTTGGCAGAAAGTTCTGTGCTGAAATTTTGACATACATGATCTTGCTGGGATCACAGGATTCACAAATAAGTATAGGCAAAAATATTAAGATGGTACGAAAGCATCTCTGAACATCTTAAGATGGATTGGCCAACAGTATATTCACGGGAAGAGACACAAGAACACTCCACTCAATAAGGACCAAAGTTAAATACTCTTTATTTCTATAGCAAAGCAACTGAGCAGGTCTTATATTTGGTGGGAGCACTGATGCAGGACTGGGAAGATGGCTCAGTGCCAGATCTGGGTTCAGATGCCCTGCGACCCATGCAAAAAGCCAGGCATGGTGGTGTACACCTGTATTTCCAGCCCTAGAGAGGCAAAGACAGGAGGATCCAGGGTCTCACTGGGCAGCCAGTGGTGCCAACCAGAGTGCTTCTGGTACAGTGAGAGCCATTGTCTCAAAAAATAAAATGAGGAATGACTATGGAAGACAGCCAACATTGGCCTCTGGCCTCTACACACAGGCACACACACATGAGTTTTTCTTTTTTGCATTTGGAATATTTGCATATGCACAATGAGATATCTTGAGAATGGGACTCAAGTCTAAACACAATCCATATTTTCAAATGTAAATTAATGTATTTTTCATGTGCACCTTATACATGTAGCCTAAAGGTCATTTCATACATTTTAAATAATTTTGTGCTTATAACAAAGTTTCATGGTATAAAAGTTTCTACTGGTAGCATAAAAACTTTCTAAATGTTGGCATAATTCAGCTTTCAGATTTTCAAATAAGGTATGCTTGGATTAGATGTAAAATCTAAATATTATTTCATATTTTACATATATATTTATATTATAACACATATATACAGTAAACTACCTACAGTGAGAAGAACCACAAAACAATCAGGAATTATATAAATGTTACATTTGTAGTGCTTTGGCTATTTGTATTTGGCAGCCTTGAAGAAAACATCTTTCCTATCTTAGTGTGTCTAAAGTTCTGAATGTAAATCAGCATCTATCATATCTTGTCAATATCAACTTAAAACATCTATCTAGACCAGAAACATCTTAACCCCTAAACAACTAAGCTTAACTGTACAAAAACTAGATTAGTGAATCTACTCCTCAACTTAATGCCTTAATTGTTACTCGCAAGGTTATTTTTAATTCGCTGGTATAGAATTTTGTATATAGATGCAAGATAAGTTTAATTTTTGATACATGGGTATAGTATTCAAATTTAAGATTATTCTTTACTATATATATATCTATATATCAATATATATTACCAGCAGCTCTCCATGAGCCCCTAGGCCTCCCTTGCCAGACTGGGATTGCTGCAGCATCAAGCATCGTGGACTGCTCAGCTGCAGGGCACTCAGCCTCTCTGGAATACGGACAGCATTGTTGGCGTACCCAGACTTTATCCTATAAGACAATCCAATGACCGTCCTCTGTAATGCAGTCATTCCATCACTCCTGCTCCTCTAGAGCAGCGGTTCTCCATCTTCCTAAAGCTGCGACCCTTTAATCCGGTTCTTCATGTCGTGGTGACCCACAGGCGTAAGATGATTTCATTGCTATTCATAACTGTAATTTTGCTACTATCATAGCGTACGTAACCGGTATGCATGACATCTGATATGCAACCCCTGTGAAAGGACTATTCTACCCCCCCCAAGGAGTCT
This sequence comes from Acomys russatus, assembly GCF_903995435.1. Taxonomy (NCBI): domain Eukaryota; kingdom Metazoa; phylum Chordata; class Mammalia; order Rodentia; family Muridae; genus Acomys; species Acomys russatus. Next base: position 28,409,441 of record NC_067143.1, read on the forward strand.
TGACACACAGGTTGAGAACCACCAACCCCTGTGAAAGGATTATTCCACCACCACCCCCCCCCACCCCCAGGAGTCTTGACACACAGAAGTCTTGACACACAGGAGTCTTGACACACAGGTTGAGAACCACAGCTCTAGAGAACCCAGACTAATAAACATGCTTAGAGTGCACAAATCCAGTGTCATAAATCCAAGATGACTCAGATATTGACACTTTTTAATAGATCCCCAACTATGAGAACTACGGCTCCAACCTGCACCTCAACATCTGCCTAGAAAGCACATCTCTGCAGGAATCTCAGCAGCAAATTCACATTGCTCTACACTGCACTGTCTAACCCAGTCCCTCGCCATCTGTGGCATTTGAGCTCACCATGTGAGCACTAGATAATGTGGCCAGTCCCCCTCTGAGGTACTGAGCTATCTTAATCTTATTGTAGTAAATTTAAATTTAAGACATAATTTAATATTAAAAAATGTGTTGGTGTGTCTGAAAAAAAAAATTGAATATCTGAGTCAATTTTCAGCAGTAAGTTTGCCCTGAGATGAAGGAGTTAGGCTCAGAGCCTCACATTCCAGGCCAGCACCCTACCACTGTTGGCTTTTTAATTTTGAGACAGGGTCTCTCTAGGTTGCCCAGGCTGGCTTTGAACTCACTCTGTAGTCAGGGCTGGCAATGACAATCCCCCTGCCGCAGTCTCCTCAGAAGCTGATATAGGCTTTTGTCACCAGACCCAATTTCAACAGTAGATTCCATGATTTCTCAATACAGATCCAGTATATCTGGCAAAAATCCCATGTCTGAGTTGAGACATGATTAAGATGTAGGAACAGGGAGTGGATTTCACAGAGGTAATGCCAAGAAAGCCAGCATTTCCTTAATAATTCTCACAGTGAGTCCATGTTGTAAGGATAACACTTTAACATACTGGGGTTAAATGAGATTAGGTTATCAAAATTAATTTCACCTGTTCCTGGTTACTCATTTCATGGCTATTGGGCCTAGCGGAACACACCAGTAATCCTAGCACTCAGAAGGCTGAGGCAGAGCGAACATGAATTTCAGGCCAGTCTGGACTATATAATGAGATTCGAACTTAAACAGAACATTAAAATAATACATTTCAAGAGGTTAATAACCAGCTTGTAATTTCAGTTTTACATTAACTCAGAATGTTCTTCAGCCAGTATGCGCTTCCTGAGACCACGTACATGTATGAAACAGGATGATCCATCTTGGAAGGGTCGAAACAGGTTGTGCCGCCCTGCGAAAGCCAAGCCTTGTAGCCACTAAAATTCAAACAGTGTGTGCTTAGATGCTCATGGCTCCCAACAGGCCTGTAAGTTACAGTGATATATACGGAGTTGTGTGTTGGCTACTCTCCTCATGTCTACACCAAATATCTGACAAGAATCAGTACAGGGAAGAAGGTTTTATTTTAGCTCAAGGTTTGAAGGGATCCAGTCCACTGTGGCTGGAAAGGCGTGGTGGGAAGCTCTGTGACAACAGAAGCGCACACCAAGACTCCTCAAACCCTCTCTCATCTCAATGCAACAGGAAGCAGAGAGAAGTGGGCCATGGCTATAGTGGGGCACAGTTACCCATTTACTCCAGCTATGCCCCACCTCCCCAAACCACACCCTGAATTGGGGACCACATGAACACCCAAACCATGACAGCCTGTCCTTAGGATGATGTCACGGTTAATCTAAATGGTCAATTTAATGAGCTCTAGTAGGGTACGTCTGTGAGGAGTTAACTAAGTTAAGTTACCTTCTGGGAAAGCCTGTGGGGGGTTAACTAGGTTAGGTTAGCCTCTGGGCAAGCCTGTGGGGATTCTTTTGATTGGGTCTCTGAGATGGGTAGACCCACACACTGTGGACAGCACCATTCTCTAGGTATTTTAAAAGGCGAAAGTGAGTATAAGGCATTCACCACTCTCTGATTCCTGGCTTTGAGAGGCCTCAAGCTCCTGCTATCAAGACTATACCTTGAACTGTGAGCCAAAAAAATTAACCCTTTCTTCTTTTGGTTGCTTTTGTCAGGGATTTCATCACAGCCATAGAAAAGTAACTAAGTCAGGTGAGGAAAGGCCAATGTGGGGCCCACAGCAGCCTACCCAACATCGGGTGACTGGCACCTTAAACAACAGCACTGGGACCCAAGTCTTTCAACCACCCAACCCCCCACCCCCATTTTCAACTATTCTCTCTTTGGTACAACATGTTCTGTGAGTTATGTTCCATTGGTTGGGACTCATTTTGCCCCGAGCTATACACTGCTTCTCAGAACACACCACAGCTCTGCCCAGCTTAGCAGCTGGGGGTCAGAAATCTCAACAGCTCTCCCCTACAGCTCAGAGAGTGTGTGTCGTGGCTGAGAGCTTACAGTCTGGGGTCCCAGGAAAGTGCACATAAAAAAGGGAGAGCCCCTAGGTCCATGCTTGCTAGGACTCATTTCCAGTGTGGCCTGGGAGGATGCTTAGCGGAGCTGTCATTTTAAGCTGCTAGGATCAGACAACATTGCTAGGCTCTTCTAGTCCAACAAAAATACCGGCAGAGAGCAGGAAGGACTCTGGGCATGTCTAATAAAGCTGTTTCAAACCAGAGAACTAAGTGTGATGGGGTGTCGTCACCTGTCAATCAACAGCAGATCTTTACTGCGCATATGTGGAGAACCTAGCTCTGCAGTAAGTGCTCAAGAGCCACCATAAGGCATTGTTTAGTTTTCAAGTGCCAAGACCCTGCTCAGAACTTCCATGAGAACAGTGTCCAAAGGCAAGCTGAGATGGAATAAACCCCGCCCCCAGGCGTCAATTTGGCTGCAGACCATGGAATAGGGATCCTAGAGACTCCTGGTGTACTTTGGGGACACAGTAGGCTTCACTGTCCACTCTGGCCTCCAGGAACACAGAGGAGATTTAGAAAATGTTCAACATCAGGCTGTAGGGCAACTGGCAGAAAGAGAAAGTTCCAGGCTCACACTTCCTCCAGCCTTAAGCTGGGCATACTTAACACTAGGTTTGAGATCTCACTGGGGACCTACGACCTGTATTTATAAGTTCCCTTTTTAGGTCACCAAGGAATTAGAGCAGTGTTTCTCAGCCGTCTTAATGCTGTGACCCTTTAATATAGTTTCTCATGTTGTGGTGACTCCCAACCATAAATTTATTTCATTGCTACTTAATAACTAATTTTGCTACTGCAATGAATTGTAATGTAGATGTCTGATATGAAAGACATCTGCTATGTGACCCCTGTGAAAGGGTCGCTTGACCCCCAAGAGTCCAAACTCACAGGTTGAGCTATCCACTCAATTAGAGGCTTCTGGGATTTTTTTTTCAGAGTTCCTTTTTTCAAAAAGGCAAAGGCTGCCTTTTGGTATGAATAAAGATGCCCCTTCTAACATATTAATTGAACGTATATAATGTGTGTGTGCAAGGGAGAACCCATGTAAGAACACGGTGTGGACAGGTCTATACATTTCTCTGTGTGTCCTTATGTCTCATGAGAGTCTTAGAGCTTTATGCAAAGAATAAAAATACATTTTCTTGAGAGCAAGGGGCATGCTCATTAACTAACCTTCTGCTTGCCAAACTCCAAACTAGGAAGACTTAATCAAGTGATTTATATGAGAGCACTCTCTGTAAAAATAAAATAAAATAAACCACCAATATTACTGATTGAATTACTGTGCTTTACTCTAATGATCTTGAGAAAGCAGTAACTTGCAGAAAAAGAACAGAAATGTGGGTAAGAACTCATAGTGCAGGCCACAGAAGGACATTTTAGGCATAAAATTGGTTGGTAAATACCAAAAAGGGCCCCTTGGAGCAGTGGGAACTGCAGAGAGTCATTTCTCAAGTCCATTTCTCTGCAGCTGTTCGTTGTATTGTGTTGGCAGGATCATACTGGAGTCCTCAGTGTCGAGGGCAAAAGAAGGTAGTTCCAGCTAAGGTCTGAGAACCAGGGCACAACTGAAGAAAGAGTAGACAACTGTTTGTCTCTAGAATACGGGGCTGCAGAGGTAGCTCCGTGGGTAGAGTACACACAGATGAGGGCGTGAGTTTGGATCCCCAGAACCCATATTTTAAAAAGCCAAGAGTGGTGGCTCAGTCTTGTGATTGTGTTTTTACTGCATCAGTGAAAACAGGCAGATCCCTGGGGGCTCACTGGCCCACCAAGGTTCAAGACATTAAAAGACGCTGTCTTTATAAGCAGGTAGCTGGTGTGCCTGAGGAAAGTCACCTGAGGCTGTCCTCTGACCCCACATACATGAACACACACACACACACACACACACACACACACACACACACACACACATACTTTAAAATAAATAAATAGCAGAATATGCCAAAAATACAGATAACCACAGCCTTAAATTTATCAAACAATATTTTCAACATCAGCCAAAGGAAAGAAAAAAGTGGCTGCGTTTATTTTTCTATTGCTACAATAGCAAATTATTGCAAAAGTCATGGATTTAAAACCCATATTACTCTCATTCTATGGAAGTTAGACATAGGCAGCCTATATTTCTGGAGGCTCCAAAAGATTATATATGTCTTCCCCCTTTTCCAGGCTATTAGGTTCAAAAGTGGAATGTTCTCAAAAGGCCAGTTGTGGCCTTCATGCTCCCCTGGTGGGCTTTGGGGACATTATGGAACCTGGAGGCTCCAGCCTGATCAATAAGTTAATCCCTTGAGGTCATAATAAATGAGGACATTATTGGGAGGTGGCAAAAGTAAGGTGAGGGAGCAAGTTGAAGGAAGGAATGTCCCTGGGAGAGTTTCTAGGAACATGTGCTTTGTGCCTTGTCCCTTCCCTCGTCTTCTTCCTGGCCACCATGAGCTAAGTAAGAAGCACTTGATGCTGCCATAGTATCTGCCTCACCATGGACCCTAAGTAATAGATCCAGGCAGGTGTGGAGTGAAACCTCTAACCTGTGAGCCAAAAGAAAGCTTTCCATCTTTTAGATTGTTTCTGCGTATTTGTCACAAGAACAGAAAACAGACCGTGATACTCACATTCCTGGACCATGTCTGCTTCTTCCATTTTCAAAGATAGCAGCAGTAGGGTGTCTCCAAGCCCAGCTCACTTGCCTTCTCTCTTCTCACCTTCTCTTCCTTACAGTAATTTTTGCAGTGACACTGGGACCATTGAGACAATCCATAATAATCTCTCTTCTATGATCCTTACTATGATGACATTTGAAAAGTCTCCACTACCATGACAGAAGTATCATATTCACAGGTTGCCAAGATATGGATGTGTTCAAGGTGAGGGGGAGCAGGGGACATTATTCAGTCTACCATTGAATAGCGGGGCTCCGCCAACGAAGAAACAATGCTTATTTAAAAGAAGTAATGGGTGTGCTCCTTTCTGTATGGAGTCTATGTAGGGACTGCTTATGGAGTTGAACAGAGACCACCTATGAAACTGCAAGTACAGCATTATTATGCTGCAATGAAGTGCCGAAAGAGGACCCAGACCTTTTTATACATAATTAAAAACAATATAAATTATTATAACTTTTGGAGGGTAATCTGGCAATCTGTCACAAACATTTTTTTCAGGTTCTCATTTATATCAATCCAAAACCTATACTTCTATAAATGTATCCTAGGGAAATCATCAGAAACATGTACACAGATGTACCTGTAAGGCCATTTATCAAAGTGCTTCCACATAAATAAGAATATATAACTTGAGGCAAGAAAACTAATTTTCAATTTCTCACAATTCAAATAAAGTGCAGCATGCTTCTCTTAAACAAACACAAAACACATTTGACCATCCAGAAAATGTTGTAGATGAATATTTGACAGTATCACAAGAGCCTTTTTTTTTTTCAATGCCCCCAGCAATGACATAGCAGGGTATGTCAATCCATACAGTGCACTTCATACTTTTGAGGTACAATGCTATCAATCAATGTCCCTACTGAAAACAAACAACACATTAAACTAGGACATGCAGAGGGTGCTCCCTGACCGAAGGGGTAGAGGGTGGGATGTCAGAGATTACTAGTTTCTAGGCTTCTTAGCAAAAGGTCACTTCTTCTATTAGCAGAAGCCATTCACTACAAGCAATGGAGAAAGAGTAGGAGGCCTGTAGGTGAGAGACCCACAGGGACTCACCAACCTGGAGTCACTTTGCATAGAAGAGTCAGGGACACAAGCATCCTAGTCCCTGGCCTTGGTCAGATCTCTTCCCTGAGCACTCAGTGTTCAAGCTCAGCAATATGATCTGCTACAAGGAGGTCCTCTGTGGAACAAAGATGGACAGCAAAATCTCCAGACAGCAACAGACCATTGAGACCATTACAGAAAACCACAACTGGTCAAACTACAAAGAACAACTGATCATGAGGTGCCGAGCCCCAGCGGCTACATCTACAAGGCGACTTCTGCACCTAAGGCTCAGGAGACACTGTAGAAGATGGGGCAGAAAGACAGTAAGGGCCAGAAGGCTAGGAAATTTGCTGTGTAATTTTTGTCTCCTAGAAGTGACAGGGAAGCTTCACGAATGATACCTCAACAATGTGGCTGTCGAAACAAGACCTGAACAAAGATAGTACCAATAGACATGCTAACATGAAAGGAGGAGCATCTGAAGCGGCCCCACTCATAGCTGGAGAATTACAGGCAACTAATAAATGCTGAGCGCGTGAGAAATAGATGGAGGCGCTCCCTAACTGGTTATCCAATTTTAATCGCATAGTACAAGCAACACCAAACACACTCAGTAGGTTCTGCTTAACTATTTATGCATACACATATATGTAACAGTAACAACTAAGGACCAGGGTGGTGGTGGCCCACTCCTTTAATCCCAGCACTTGAGAAGCAGAGACAGATGGATCATTGTGAGTTCAAGACCAGCCTGGTCTACAAAGTTAGTTCTGGGACAGCCAAGGCTACTTAGAGAAACCCTGTCTCAAAACGCCCTCTCCCGTCTCCAGAGCCCACCACACACCACAAAAATAAAATAATAAAAATTAGTTTATGCCTCTTCCTGTTTTTTTTTTTTATACACTTCTCTGGTTGATTACATATGGGAAATTTTTTAATCCAATCCACTCAGAATATTCTTGACTTCAGAACATTCCAGAGGCTTAGGTATTCAAATGTGTGTTGAGACTATCCAGAAGAAAACAGCGTACAGAATTTCCCAAACCTGTGTAATTCTACATAATCTCCTGGGACCAGTACTCCTAGGAACAAAGGCGAGGCCAAGCTTCTCTAGGGCAGCCAGCACATCTTCAGACCCCACTGCACTCGTTCTGAGATCACTAAAGCAGTGAAAGGTTGCTGAGAAAGGTTGGCTTGGTCCCTCCATCACCTCTCTGGAATGTTTAGAAATGAATAGAATAACACAGATATAAAACCCATCAAATCCCTGGCTTCTCAAACGAAATCCTTTCTCTCTCCAACCTGTTATGTGGTTGTTGGACTCAAATTGCCAAATAACTTAGCTCAGGTCAGGAAGAGACCACCAGTGGACTACACACACCAGGAGGACTTGGGGCCACTGCGGGACTCTCATTCACCTCTGGCAAACCCCTGCATGCAGCTGCGGAAGATCAAGCCAGGCTCACATCTGTTCCCCAGACACCCGACACTCCACCCCAGTGGCCCAGCCCAACAAAGCCTGGCCAGGTTTTCACAGTTAATTCCTGCAGGGGCCCCAGCCCATTGACTCTCTTCTTGCTCCTATGGATTTTTCAAGATCAAAGTGTGAGGTTTGTTTGCTCAGCGCTCAACAGTACACCTTAAATTCTTAGCTTGAGAGGGGGGCCTGAAGGGAGGTCAAAGCACTCTATTGTTGGGAAGCTTGAACCCAGCAAGACACTACCAAAGTATTACCAGACCAGCCACCATGTCTCTCTGAGCTTCAGGGTCCTGGGAAGTGAGAGACAGCCCGACCCAGCCCAAGTCAAATACAAGAATCTGATGGGAAGTCAGGTAGAATTCCCCTTGGAGGTCACTCTGAGTTGATTCGGGCAATATACTTGATTGTGAGATGGAAACTCAGGGCTTTAGCCACTATCTGAAGGGTTGGCCTTCAAATTAAAATGTGCCTTTAATTGTCCATTCTGGGCCATCCTTCTGATCTGGGCTTTTTTCTCCCCTTGGAAATTAAGATGATGATGATGATGATGTACTTAAAATGTCACATAGACTGGAGAATTTCAAACTGTTAGGCAACATAAAAACAAACAAATAAATAAAATTAGAACAAAGCCTTAATAGGACTCTAATACAAAACAAAGAAAGTTGAAGTCCATTGGCCAAAGTCCATTTCCTCTGACTCAGCCATCTCCTCCCACCACTGTGTACCCGTGTTCTTGAGGTTTAGAAATGCTCTGTCCATAGTCTGCCACTGGATACTGAAGACACAGAGAAGGAAGGAGAGCTGCTCAGCTCCCCATGCTACATCAGGACAAGCCCCGCCCCCCCGCAAAGCCAGAGTGCGGATCCTAGGTAAGGTTGTGTGCTCCTTCCAAGCAGTAAGGGACGCCAGTCACCCCATGCCTGGAGCTCCAGATCTCAGGTCTAAAGCCAGAGCTCTGACTTGACTGTTCTCATCGGCACACTGCAAAGGGACCCGACCTGTTTTGAGAACCTTTTGGTTCTTTTCGAAGCATCCTCAACTACCCCTCCCTGACTGGGAAACGCCTGTACCCCCCTTTTCCCTGGCTGCTCTCGCCCCAAACCTCCATCCCACAAGCCCCAGGCACTTCAGTTGCTAGATCCTGTTTCCTGAACTTAGCTAGTCATTCGAATCACCTGGAAGCTCATTTTAAACAATATATAGATTCCTGGACCCAGTGCTGGACTTAATGAATCAGAATTTCTGAGGAGAAGGTCGAAGAACCTGTGACTTAAAAAGCACCCCAGATCATGCAAGAAAGCCTGGCAGCACATGAGTCTTACGCTTTATGACTACCTGCCAACCAAAGCAGAGGAGAGCGTACGTTTTTCATCGTTTGTTGGGAGAGGGTTGGGATCCTCTAGACACTTGTTTGAAATTACGAAGGCAAGCCACCCCTAAAAAGGTTTCCTTCAGATCTTACAAAGAAATAACGATGGGCATGAACAAACACAGAGCCTGTATGAGGCTGCTCTCTGATGTGGTAGAAACAGAAACCATTCACCGATGAGGGGACTAATCCTATGTATGTTGGTGTGTGCAATGAAATACTGTACATTAGTAACACAGTGTGCAAATGCTTTAAGTGAGTAACACAAGTGTGTCTGCAGTAATCGAAACAATCTCACCATGTTACAAGAGTGAGTGGACATTACCAGTCTGTTCTTTAAATACTGTAAAAGGGAGACGGATACAATGTGATCTCCAAGACAGGGGAGGGATTGGTACTATTGTTTAATCCTCTTATATTCCGTTCAATTTTACAGAATTTCTGCAGACAGTATGGATTTTAGAAGCTATTGGGCGGAGGAGTTTATAACTATCTTTGGGAAGAGAAAAAGAGCAAATGATGCTATCCGTGACTCTTCAAACTATAGTATTTTTATTAATTCTTTGAGAATTGTATTTAAACTTCCTCTCCTTCCCTTAACGTCTTTCTGATTCATCTCACACACACACACACCCTGCCTTCTCTCAGCATCATGTCTTTCTAAAAATAACTTACAAATCCCAATTTACACTACAAGTATACTTATGGGTGTGGCGACAGCCACTGGAGTATGGTCAGCCTATCAGGGGCCACACCCTTAAGGAAAGCTGGCTCTCACTCGATCCTATAGAAGCCATCAACTGTCAGTAGTTCCTCAGCTCCTGGTGTTTGCGAGCTCCTCCTCAATGCCGCAGTGTCGACTGGCTTGATCTTGTACAGGTCTTGTGCAGGCAGCCGCAGCTGCTGCATCCGTGGGTGCAATGGTCTTGCTCTGCCCAGAAGACACTATTTCACTCCAGGCTTCCCTGACTTCTCAGTCTTACAACCTTTCTGTCCCTGGTTTAACGAGGGTCCCTACTGCTATGGTGAACCAGCCCGACCAATAGCAACCTCAGAAGGAAAGGGTTTATTTGGCTTACTCTCCCACATCACTGTTCATCACTGAAGGAAGCTAGGGCAGAAACTCAAACAGGGAAGGAACCTGGAGGCTATGGGAGAGTGCTGCCTTACGGGCTCGCTCCTCATGGCTTGCTCAGCCTACTTTCTTATAGAACTCAGGACCACCTATCAAGGAGTACTCCCACTCACAATGGGCTGAGCCCTCCCCCACTGATCACTATGTGAGAGAATATGCCCTACAAGATTGCCTGCTTACAGCCTAAGCTTCTGAGGCATTTTTCTCAAGTGAGGCTCCTTCCTCTGAGATGACTGTAGCCTCTGTCAGGTTGACAGAAAACTAGCCAGCACAAGCCAGGTATGATGGTACATGCCTTTAATCCCAGTAGAGGTAGGCCAACCTGACCCTCAAAGCGAATTCCAGGAGTAGCCATAGCTACACAGAGAAACCCTGTCTTGAAAAACAAACAAACAAACAACAACAACAACAACACCTAGCCAGCACAACTGACCTTTTGTCAACTTGACACACAAACACATCATTAATTAAGCCATAATCTTTCCTTTCTTGTTCATCCCCAAGATTACACAACAATATCAACATTACAATAGGAACATTCTAAATTTTAAACTCCCCACAGTCTTTAAAAATGCAAGCCCTTAAAAGCTGGGTCTCTTTAAATATTGTCTTTTAAATAAAATGTTAAAAATCCGAAGTCTTTGTAAAATTCCAAAATCAACTTAAAAGTTCAAAGTCCCTCAACTTTGTAAAATCAAAAATAAGTTAAATACTTTGCTACTTTAAGAGATAAGAATCAAAGCATGGTTACAATCTGAACAAAGCAAAACCAAACTCCAACTGTGTAAATAATTCAGTGTCCAGTGTCTGGGCTCCACACACCATCTTCTGGGCTCCTCTAAAGGTCCGAGGTCTGTTCTCCAGCTCTGCCCCTGCCCCACACACACCTTGTCTCCTAAGCTCAGGCCAGATCCAAGCTTGCTGCCATTTTTGGTGGTCATGCTATGGTACTTGCATCTCCAAAATACTGGGGTCTTCTGTGGCAAGTGGGCTGCATTTCCACCAGTGGCCACTCCTGGACTCTCTTTGCGGTGCCAACCTTCACCTTCCCTCCATGACCCCTTCAACCTTGGAGCTTCAACTGCTGCCCAGGCTGCACACCCACCAATGCCCTCCTTGGCTTCTCAACAGTGTCAAGCCTCAAACAAACACTCTCCATGGTTCCTTCGTGCCTTTAAAACCAGGACCACCTGGGAGACTCTAACAAATGACCAAGTCCAGCTACCAGCATTGGAGACTGTGCTTTGCCCCCTCTAGAACACAGCTTCTGTATGTTCACCCTGGGGAAACACTTCCCCGAAGACTTCACCTCAGTGGTGTTGGTCTCTTCTTCATCTCCATCACTTGTCCCAGTAAAGCAAAGGTTTCACTTTAGTGGTGCTGGCTCTTTTTAATCCTGGCTAATTATTCAGCCCCAGATGACCAGAAACACAGATTCCTAATTCACAGTAGCAAATGGCCCCAACAGAATATCTATAAAGGACTCTCAGACTTCCCTCTGGAGGTTCACATGCCAGGCTTCCACTGTCTGCATTTCTCTCAATGTGCTTATCACCCAAATTCCCATAAAACAGCTCACCAAGCTTTGAACACTCAATGGTTTTTCTAGCCCAAGTTTCCAAGGTCCTTTCACAATCCTCCCCAAAACAACACGGACAGGTGTGTGTGTCTCAGCAATACTGCACTTTCTTGATACCCATTTCTGTCTTACTTACAACTCTTATCAAAAAAGGCATTTAATTGGGTGTTTTCTTACAGCTTCCGAGGGTTAATCTATTATCATCATAGCAGGAAGACCACAGACACGATGGCATTGGTGCAGTAGCTGAGAGTGATATATTCTAATCTTCAGGCAAGGGGGATGCAACCTTGGTTGGGCTTTTGAAATTAGGAAACCCACCCCCCCCCCCCCACTGACACACCTTCTCCAGCAAAGCCACACCTCCTAATCCCTCCCAAACAGTTCCACTAACTGGGGACCAAACATTCAAACATATGAGTCTATGCCCCCCATAGACTCATTGATGGTTGTTCTTACTATGTCATAATTCTTACTTAAACCACCATACCTCTAACTTCATGGTCCCTGAGCCTAGGAAGGAGGACTATAGTATAAGGGTCCCATTTGTGGTTGAGTACCCCACAGACACAGTTTCCTCACTTTGACTAGCTGTGAGTTTCTGTGAACCTCAGTCCACTGCACAGTCAAATAGCTATCAGAGATAGATGATCTGAGAGCTGTACCAATCGACAGGAATAGAGACACAGATTTAGACAATTTGATACCATGTCAGCTTCCAGGTCAGTACCAGTTCAGTTTCTTCATGTGCTGGGACCAAAGTGTGTGTTGCCTTCAGCAATAGGGTCCCACCATCAAGTGTTGGTGCACAACCAAGAGCAATGTCCTTAATCTGTATTGTTTGGGGGGATCTCAGACACCTCAAGGGCAGGTACTGGGGTCTTGAGGGTTTCCCCTACTTAGGGTAATTCCATTTAAACTCTTTCATGTGTGTGCATACATATTTAAGACGCTAACAAAACAGTAGGTTCCAAAATGTCTTCCTGAAACATCCTTAGTGTTAGTAATCCCTCTCCCCAGCCCCTTCTTTACTCCCCCACATCCTTCTTCCACTTAGTCCTCCCTCTCACGAAAATTATAGAGGAGTTAAGTGTAGTGGTGTGTGTATATTTTCAGCCCTGAGATGGCTGAGGATGGAGGCTCATGAGTTTGACGCCTGCATGGGCTACAACATGAGCCTCTCCTCTCTCTCTCTCTCTCTCTCTCTCTCTCTCTCTCTCTCTCTCTCTCTCTCTCTCTCTCTCTCTCTCTCTCTCTCTCTTTCAGATTTTTGTGAATGTTGTTATTGTTGTTATATAAATTCAAAACAAAAACAAAAAACCCTCCCTTAGAAATAAAAAGGACAAGATATGATAAACTCTTGGCATATAGAAAAGAATCAGCACAAAATGTCACGATGCAACCCACTATTTTATGCACTTGATATATGCCAATAAAAACATGCTCTTGAGAGACGGAGGGAGAGGGGGGGATGAGATCCCTATATATTTAATGAAAGCCAAGAATGTGAAGGATATGAATTTTTAAAATCTCTTATTATGCAGAGAAAGGAGACAGATTTTAAATATGAGAGAGAAGTTAGGGTATTTGAAGAATCTATCCTGGAAGTCCAAAAGAAACTGGCTGTGGTTCCTCCAAAGTCCCAGTCCCAACGATCTGTCGGTCCTCATTTGTCCTACCTTGTATTTCTCTGGACAATCCCACTAGAGATCTTATTCATACAAACAGCATTTCCCCAAGCCTTCGTCCGAAGCAGTCAGCCGCAACTGTTGAAGACTGAAGCTGCCCGAGGCAGAGATGGCTGACAAAGCTGATGAATATGATGGCCTTGAGGGTTTGAAATTGCCCATCATCTTCCAGGGAGCGTGGAAGCCCACACGCATGCGTAAGGCAGAAGAAAGCGCATGCCCTGTAAAGATTGGAGAAGCTGTAAGCTCTCGCAGCTTGGTGATCCTGGGCCAGCAGAAGCAGGTAGGAGAGGCTAGTGCAGAGTATACACTGTCTACCTAAGACCGAAGCATGTTCAGATCCGCTCTAAAACAAATAACAGCTCTTTGGGCAAAAATAAAAGAGTATGAGAAAGCAGCTCCGATTTATATGAAAATAAAAACAAACTTTAAAAGTTAACTACTTAAGTGGAAATATAGTATACATGTTTCTGTTACTGTAGTTGTCTGGAGAGATGGTTCAGTGGTTAAAACCATTGGCTGCTCTTTCAGAGGACCTAGGTTGGGTTCCCAGCACCCACATAGCAGCTCACAACTACCTGTAACTCCAGTTACAGAGGCTCCAATGCTCACTTCTGGCATCCATGGACACCAGGCACACACATGGTACACAGACACTATGTAGGCAAAACACCCACACACAAAAAACGTAAATTAGTTTCATCTCTCTAACTTAAAAAAAAAAAAACAGAATAAATATGTAATTGCTGATGTTTTTGTAAATTGGGAACGTGTACAAAAAATATCTATGAAAGTATTAAAGGGGTAGTGAGATGGCTCAGCGTGTTAAGGCACTTGCCACCAAGCCTGATGACCTGAGTTCAATCCCTAGAACCCACAAGGTGGAATGAGAGAGAGAACAGACTTTTAAAAGCTGTCCTCTGACCTCCACATGTGCACGGTTGTATGTACACCCACAACACACACACACACACACACACACACACACACACACACACACACACACACATTGGATAAATAAATACATGTAAAAAGTTAAACGTATGTGAAAAGCATAGGTATCTAGGGAAAATACCACAGACTAAGTGGCTTAAACAACTGAAATATATTTGGCATGGTTCTGGGCTCTGGCAAGTTCAAGGGCATGCCTCTTTGCTTGTAAGCAGCCACCTTGTTGCTGTGTCTCTACAGTGTCTCTTTCTCCAATAAAGACACTCTGCAGCCATACCGGACCCTCCTCATGTTCTCTTAAGCTCGGTCTATGAGTTCAGTCACGTTAGGATCAGGGAGGAGATGCACATAAACGCTCAGGCCATAGTGAAAAGTTTATAGACTATACAAACTATTTTTACAATCTTCCTGTAAATGTGATTAAACGTTGTTAATAGCTGTTGCCACTGTGCTCTCCAGAACTTGGTCATCTTATGACTGAAGTGTGACTCCGCTAAGCCTCAGTTCCCTGGCTCTTCCGCCCTATGCTTCTGTGAATCCAACTGCTTCAGGTTCCACTTGTGAAGGAAATGACGTCATATTGGCCCTTCTGAATGGCTTGTTTCACTTAGTGTGATTTCCTTCAGGCACAAAGGCGCACACACACACACAGAGGCACATGAGTACATGCATGTGAACACACAGGAACACACATGTGCATACACGAGTGCACACACCCACAGGCACACACGCCTACACACACATATACACACACACACACACACACACATACACACACTAAAAGGCAGCTCCATGGTAGATGTTAATTAGGGCCACAACAATAATCATCTCCCAGTGTGTACATCAGAACATCACAGCACACTGTTTGCTTTCAAGACACAATTTTATATTTTCACTTTCCTTTTCTTTCTTTCTTTTTTTTTTTAACTTCATTGTGTCCTCACATTAATTACATAAGGCAGTTACTCCTACAGTATCCATTTCACAGGCAGGTAAATGGAGGCAGAGATGGTTATGAAACTTAGCCAAGAAGTACACAGAACCAGAGTTTAAACCTCTTAACTGTGACTCCAGAGTCCTTCCTCAGCCACCTCTCAGGGAAATGGAAAAAGGAGGAAGTTCCCAACACTTGCCCATTCTACTAAACTGAGCCAACACTGACTGGGCTCTCCCTGAGCCTGCTCACCCATGACTCTGACTCTGACTCTCTGGAACTCTCACTCCCCAGCCATTCCTTCACTGTGGGCAGACATGTGTCTTCCATCTATGAGACAGCCTGCCTACACCCTCAAACCTGACACTCACTAGACTCCATGTGGCAGAGCTACCTTGGGATAAAGAGGTCTTCAGATAGCCAGAGCCATATTTCTCTGAGGCTGGTAAACCTAGACTTGTTCTTTCATGCCTGTGGCCCGCTGGCTATCCTTAGCTGCTCTGTGGAGTCACCATTCAATTATGCAACACCCGCCCAGAATCCTGATGCATATTCCTTGATTCTTCAAAGCAGCCCAGTATACAATACCAACATCCCTCTAGCAAGGCAGTTCTCAAAACAGTCAACCAATATAACTGTGACTCATTGTGGTGATGAAAGTTTTTTGATTGGATAAATTTGTAAGTCAAAGGTAATTTTTTATTAGCTCAATTTCTATTATTAACGCTTTGGTAATGTGTGTGTGTGTGTGTGTGTGTGTGTGTGTGTGTGTGTGTGTGTGTGTGTGTCTAATTAAAGAAGTACTATAATAGAAAAAGTTTGAAATACCCTTAAACAAAGGGGTAGAAAAATCATCCAAAAATAAGCTACCTTAGTGTCTTAATGTATACCCCTCCAGACATACTTCTATGCATATGTATTTATGTAAAACTGAGATCACATGTACTGCCTCCACCCTCCCTCATCTAGCCATGTTGTGAGGAACACTGCCAATTTTCCAGGTTTATCATTGCTCCAAATGCTCATCTTTGGAACTTTCTGAATTTTATGACCTGGAAATATTCCATAAGATAGATACATCTGGTTTATTTTTACCTTCCTCCTATTCTTTTCTTTTTTTTTTTCTCCCAAGACAGGGTTTCTCTGTGTAGCCCTGGCTGGCCTGGAACTCACTCTGTAGACCAGGCTGGCTTTGAACTCAGAGATTCGCCTGCCACTGCCTCCAGAGTGCTAGGATTAAAGATGTGCACCAAGGGCACCTGGCCCTATCTTTTATTTTTGAACACTGTATTGGTTGCATTTGAACAATTATCTAATTGTCTCAGTTTTTGTCTAATGTCCTCATATTTAATAAAATAGGATTTAAGAAGCACACACCTGCAGTGATCCGAAGTTGCGTAGAATCCTTTCTCCCCTTCATTTCGTTCTTTTTCTCTGCCTTGGCTTCTACGTTCTTCTGGCCTGTTACCAAACCCTTTCACCCACCCAAACCAGCCTCCTCCTGTCTTTTACTCCCTCACCAGCTGCTCGCCTGCCAGCTTTTCTGAGGCAACTTCTTCGCCTTTTCCTGAGCCCACTTCTGCTTTCTCCTCTGGTGCTTTCATCCACTCACCTTCTGTCCTATTGACTAACTATCCTTTGAAGCCCTACTGTACAAAAAAAAAAAAAAAATGCACATGAGGCCCCATGAAGATCACAGAGTGCCCGTGGTACATCCTGAGTGCTAAAGAAATTCCCTGTCTAATTGGAAATGCAAGGTACGTATAAGCAACCATCCTGGTAAATTGGCTGTCTGAAGGGAAAAAAAGAACCTCCAGTGCACAGGCTTGCCAGGTTCCATGCTACAACACATTCCCACCTTCCCACCGTGGGCAAGCACCAATATGATGTCATCAAGTCAAGCAAGAGCTGGAAAATGATGTGCACAGATTAGCTCCAGGACACAACTAAATGGATGAGAAAAGGTAAAACGCATGCATATATGTGTGGATGTGTAATGGACACATACATACATATGCATGCAAATAAATATGTCTTCTAACTTCTCAGACATTGTCATATATATATATATGTCATATATATGTATATGTACATATATATATATATATCCAGAAAAAGCAAAGACTAAGCAGATATTTGCAAGTATACAGTCATGTTGTCACACTACCAATATCATCTTCAGCATCAACCACATAAACTGAGCGTGTAAGCCACACCCAATGCCACATTTGCTGTTTCACATAGCTCCCTCTAAAACAGTGGTTCTCAATCTGTGGGCCCAGCCCCTTGGTGGGTCAAAGGACTTTTCCATGGGTGTGGCATATCAGATATCCTGTATATCAGATACTTGCATTAGTCACAGTAGCAAAATTACACTGATGAGGTAGCAATGAAAACAATTTTATGGGGGGAGGGGCACCACAACACGAGGAACTATATGAAAGGGCTGCAGCATTGGGAAGTTTGCAAACCACTGCTCTAGAGCACATTCCTGGGAAGTGGGGTAATTAGGACCATCATCCACTTTACATCACCTCTGCAACTTTGGGTTCTAGAAGAGGGAGCTAGCTCATTTGCCCTTGGCTGCTCAGTACAGTAAGCAAATAAGCTATCTTTACATCCAGGTCCCCCCAGTTCGACCCCAAGCTTTTGGTGGCTGCCTTGTCCTACAGCTTCCTACCAAGGAGGTAGAGAGAGCCTATCGTCTCATGCTGCAGATTCAAAAGACAGGTCAGCCTTGAGATAAAAGAGGCAGCTTGAGCTGCTTTCAGTCACATGACCACGCTGCACCATCACCACCACCACCGTCACCACCACCACCACCACCACCACCACCACCACCCCGTTATATGGCCGCCTTCTCTTGCCTACCAAAGGTCTCCCTTGAGGCTTCCTTTCATTTTGTCTTATTTTAAATGATCCTTTGTGTAATTTTGCTTATAATTTGTTTCTTGGTTTAGCTCCACAACAGAAAGACCTGAAGAAAAATGAGCAGATTCCACCAGAACACCATGACTATGATTAAATACTTGAAAATGAGACCAGCAATGGGAGGTTAAACCCAGGAGTCTCTCTGTTGGTGCAGAAGAAGGGAGAGAGAGAGAGACAGAGACAGAGACAGAGACACAGAGACAGACGGAGACAGAGAGACAGACGGAGACAGAGAGACAGAGAGATTTTGTGTACGTTGTCTCTCATCTTTCACAGCAGCCTTCCAGAGGAGGCCTTAGGAATCCATATGTTTGCAAATATAGGTGCTAGCCTCCTAGCAGAGGCCTGAACACTCAGAGAGCAAGCCCACTACCTCTGGCTCTTGGCCAGATTTTTTCCCCCATAAAGAGTGCCTGCTGTGAGGTCACAGGGCAGCAGCTTTCGACATGTGAGGTCGAGTAACTCTTTCTCGAGAGCAATGCCGTGCACTGTAGGATGTTTACACAGCCTCAGCGCCAAATCCCTGGATATGCCAGTAGCAACCCCAACGTTTGCCAGCTGTGACAAGCCAGAAAGCCTCCCTGAGCCTGACCAAATGGTCCCAGCGGGGAACGTCCCTTCCAGGTAAGCATCACTGAGGCTGACACTGATAGCACCTTGGTGTCTAACCGCCCTCCCTCGGGGTCATCAAAAGAGACCTTTTTTTTAAGCAGTCAGGCTAGAAATAAGCAAAACTGTGCGGGTCACGTACAGTGCTAACTGTAGTACATGCTGCTTCACTCTGGGCTATCCTGAAGGTTAGAGAACAGCCCTTCCTTCTCATAGACAACAAAAAGAAAGGTGTATGTTTATACTGACTTCGGCTAGGTACCAGGCAGAGCATGTCGAATGTCCTAACTCAGTTTATCCTCCTATTGGCTTATGAGGGGAATACAGTGATGCCTTCCATTTTACAGAATGGGAAACAGCAGAATTAAAGGCCTGTCTGTTCTTGATGACAACTCTCCCAGACCTGTTTCCTGGAGTCTCCTCTTACAGTGCTAGCTAGCCTTGATAGCCTCCCTGCAAGCACACCCTAAACAATGCAGTCCAGACAAGGGCTGCGTGAGGCCCGTTAGAACAGACACAGGCTCAGCCAGGGACCTACACGGGAGCAGGCAAAGGCCTATAACAAAAATGGAGGCAATCAAACACGATGCTAAGTAGAAGCTGGGTATGTTGGGAGACACCACAGCGTGCCACATCTCTGACACACAGATTAAAAAAAAAAAAACGCAAATAAGTGACTGTGGAATGGAGAAAGGAACTGACAATCAAGTGATAAGTAGAAAACCGAGGCCGCGGTAAACCACCGCCGGCCCTCCTATCCCAGATGAGGGCTTTCGCCTGGAGCAGGGTCTAGCAGGGCATGGAAGATCTGGTCCCACACAACAGTACCTGTATTGTAGCTTCCGTTGAGGACTTTCCATTTTCATGAGTGGTACAGGACAGATAGATGCTGGCTTGGGAGAACCAGATGGCTTTGCCTAGCCCTCCAAGTGAGTCTCCTCATACTGTTCCTGACAGCCAGCCCTGGAGAGAGGAGCCGCTGTCTTCCCCATTTCACAGAGCAGTAAGTGAAGTGAGTTAACACCACCTCCATGTGGCCTTTCTTTTCTTTTCTTTTTCCGAGACAGGGTTTCTCTGTTTGTATCCCTGGCTGTCCTGGACTCGCTTTGTAGACCAGGCTGGCCTCGAACTCACAGAGATCCACCTGCCTCTGCCTCAACTAGTGCTGGGATGATGGGCGTGGGTCACAGTGCCCACATAGTGCCCACATAAGGCCTTTCTTAGCTGTCCCCGTATTGTCCTGCCCACTCTGGAGTCCCCAGACAATCACAGCCCCAGGCACTGTCCAGCCCCTTCCACAGGTCCAGAGCCATGACTGTAGCATTGTCTTAGTTTGTTGGACCACAGAAAGGGTAGCTTGAACAAAAGATACATATTGTTCTTATAACTCTGAAGGCTAGGAGACCAAGGTCAAAATATTGGCTGATCTCTCAAAGGCTTCCTTCTGTGCCTTCAAATGACCGGCTTCTCCCTGTGAGTGTCTGTCTGTCTTAATCTTTTCATAAAGACACTGGTCACAATTGGGTCAGGGATTACACTAAACCCTCAGTTGAACTCCTTCTGCCCTGGGGGGGTCAGTTAGCTAGTCCCCACCCTAGATGGAGCCCTGGGATGTCTCCATCACAGCCACAGCACAGCTCAATAGCATCAATTTTAACTACAGATGGCAAAGAAGAAAGAGGTGGCTAGCCTATGCCACCAATCCCCTGAATTTATCCACAGGATTCCTTGAGTTTCTTCCTCGGGTCACTTGAAGTCAGCATGTTCTTCCTTGACACTGTGGCAAGTCACTGCTGCCCCTGTCCCTGGGGCCTTGTGTTTGGCCCAGTGGGAAGTCAAACCAAAAGGCAGTGACGTCCCCAGATCAGCTCTGGAAGACATAATCTTGTTTTCTTTTCAGCTCAGAAGCCTGTTCTCCCAGACAGGGCTCCTGCATGGGCCACTGAACACCAGGCAAACCTCTCTCTCCCCCAGCCCAGCCCCTGTGGTCCCTCTGAGCAAACTAGGCTTTGGTGCCTCCGTGTTTACACTCCAACCTGTGGCTCGGGCTGTTTGCTCTCAGTGGGCTGTGACCCTACCTCCCAGGATGCTACTGTGCATCTGTTGAATTTGCAGCTTCCTGACTTCTCATATTTTCTCCTCTTCTCCATCTGTAAATGGCATTTCTCAGGGTAGGAGGGAGACTCTGGACCACAGGTATGTTTCCTGTCTCTGCCGGCCTTCCCAGCTCCAATCAAAGGTGAATGCCTGTGGTGTGTCTGCTACCCTGGGCTTAGGAGAGAGGTCAGAGGGAAAAGAGCTTCTCTCTTGGCCCTGCTGTATTAACTACCTCTGCTGCCTGAGGGCTCCTGCTTTGCCTGGTCCAGGACAACAACACAATATACCAATTTTGAACTCCAAAGGCTGGGGTTCAAGTCCCACACTGTGGTTTCTTAATGACCCTGACTACTCTCCTCTGGGAAAAGAAAGTTGGGTGGTAGGATATACCTCATGAGGGTTAGAGAGAGCAGAGCCACATGCCCTCCATAGAGTGCTTGTTGTGCGCATAAACCAGTGGAGCCCGGGAAGATGGCTGGACCTGGTGAACCACCCATGATGCCAATGTCGTCCAATTCCACCCCAGGACCTGAGCCAGCAAATCATCCTGCAGCCACAAAGAAGAGCACAAGCAACTCTGGTCACTTGTCCTCACCCCTGCCACTCCCAGAACCACCCCCGAACCTAAGGTAGCTGACCAGGGCAGGGCAGCAAAGCCAGTGTGTCTCCATATCAACCGCTTATGCCGAGTTTCTGTTTTTCCATTTCATAACAAAACATCTCCATATTTTATGTTGAAAAATAAGATTAATTCTTGTTTTTAAGAAGAAATATCAATGCATTAATTTTTAAGTGAAAAATTTTTTAAAATTTACTCAGACTTTGGGAACTCTTTTTTTTTTTTTTTTTTTTTTTTTTTTTTTTTTTTTTTTTTTTTTTTTGGTTTTACTCTTGAGGAAAACGAAGTTAGCTCCCTCCTAGGTCAGCAGACACATCTGCATTCCACACCTCTAACACTCTCTGCCTTTCCCCTCACATCCATCTTCCCCAATACCCATCTCTAAAAGCAACCACCAATAATGACCACAAAAGCAGAAACCTTAGGCGAGGAGTAGCACGTTGTTCCTTGAGAAGGACTCCCGTGACTCAGTCCTTCCTTTCTGTCAAGCATCGCTGAGTGCAAAGCAAGAAGGCCACAGGTGCCCCCACTTGCCAAGGAGGCCCCACAGAAAAGTCATGGAGACAATAGTAAAAGCAGGCTCAGGCCGGAGTTCTACCACCAACCTCCTCAATGGCACTGAGTTGCCCAAAGAGCTATCCACAGAACAAAGGAGCAAACAGGAGGTGAGGAAAAACCCTTAAGGAAATCAAGCGATGGAGCAGAGCTGGGGCGGGGTGGGGTGGGGGTTTGGGGGGGAAGAAGAGGGGAGCAGGGACCCTTTTCCACCATTCCTTCTGGAATGGGGATCGATGCTGAAGTCTCCACGCCTGTGTTCTCACAGATCCCAAATCACACACACCCAGAGTGTAATGCAGCAAGCCTGCCAGTTCCCCTCGGGCTAAACACACTACTGTAAACCTGCTTCCCAGGAGCTGTATTATTGGCCAGGACCCTCATCAAGCTCCAAGTCAATGTGAGCTTCAGCGATTCCAGCAGAGAGCATTGAGCTCATTGAATGCAGGGGAATTGTCTTTAGAAACAACAGTCTGGAGGCATACTCTCTAGCCAAGGCAGGATGTGGCTGCAGTCTACCCAGGGCACCTGGAGATGCATTATCATTTCCCTTAGGCGCTGGTGTGGAGTGATAGACTTTGTGAGGAAGGAGTTATGTCCGCCTCGCCTGGTAAAGAAGCCCAACCTATAGAGAGTTTCAGCAGGTGTGTGCTGATAGCACCAGGGAGAAGGCAGCACCCAATCACCTTGACTTGCTATCAATTAGAAATTAAGCAGTTATTGAAATGCCATGGGGTCCTGGCTCACACTCAGCGCATGTCTGTATCTCTGTCTGTCGCTTCCTCTCCCTTCATCTTTATGTCTTCCAGGCTCTCAAAGATGTCTATCTATGCCTGTGAGGGTTTTTCACAGAGCTTCTGAGTTTGAGTTATCACATGGGTTTCTGTCAGGCTCCATCTGCTTCCAGAACTGTGTGCAAACACTTACATTCCAAAGCCCAGGAAAAGGGAGGAGGGACCTAAAACAGTTTCATTTGTTCTGACCACAGAAGACATATGATCCAGAATGTGTGAAAGAAAGGCAGAAAAAGAAAGGGAAACAGATTGTCAGTCCTGGTCGTAGCCCACAAGGAGCCTCTCAAACCCAAACAAAGAGGCATCTGGCTACATGTAAACTAAGACGCACCACGGTATCCGACACCGGACAAAGCAACCCTCCGTACCGCCTCCCTCAAACAGACCTGGCGGGAAATCTTGACTCTCCAGATTAGCCTGAGACTCAGTCCTCCCCCTCCACACACCCCCTCCACACACACACACACACACACACACACACACACACACACACATACACACACACACACACAGACAGTTGTAAAATAGGTCTGCCACCAAAGTGCCTAGTAAATAGTGATGGGGAAGCAGGGGTGGGAGTGACATACAATGTCTCCTCCTCCTCTAGACCAGTTCTCCACCTTCCTAACCTGTGGTCCTTTCATACAGCTCCTCGAGTTGTGGTGACGCCCCCCCCCAACCGTAGTTTTGCTACTGTCATGAATTCTAATACAAATATCTGTTTTTTGATGGTCTTAGGTGACCCTCGCCCCCCCCCCCATGAAAGGATGGTTCGACCTGTCCCCCGCCCACAGGGGTCATGACCCACAGTTAAGAACTGCTTCTCCAGCTCTTCCAACAACTTCTCTTAAGTGCTCAGCATCCTCACGGGGCCTTCCCGCTTTCTCCCCTTCTTCTTTCTGAAAAAAAGCCACAGAGATCGCGAAACGCAAATCTCACGCCGAAGCCTTCCTCTCCTTGCCCCTGTTACCATAATGGTTCACCACAAACTAACAACCAAGGTTTATCTCCTAATTGTGAAAACAAATTGAAGTTAGAAGATTTGAGTGACAATTTTTCATATGTAGTAAGATTTCCTTTTTTCAGTACATAGTAATTCTACAAAATAATAGCTTTTATTTTGACATTTTCACATGTGCGCATAACACGTTTCTGAGGGACAAATTTTGAGAATATTGACTGAGAGCTCATTTCATCCTTAAACAGAAAGTTCTGGAGAACAGAGCCATGAAACACTTTTGCAGGAAACAAGGTCTATGGAAGTTTGGGGAAGTATGGTACAGTGTGACTATGAGAGCTGAGTCACAGCCCTGGCTCAAGTCCGATCCATTGGCAGCAATCCACTCCGTCTCCTCACACCTCTGTCTCACATCTGCAAGCAGAGCATTACTCTACCCGAAGGTTAAAAATTGGTTTTCAAATGGTAAAGGGCTCTATAAACATGAGAGATTTGTTTATTTTATTCTCTGGTTCACTCAAACATCTTTCTTTACTTTCTTCTTATTTATTTGTGTTTATTTTTTAGAGAGGCATGTATCTCAGGCTGGACTCAAACCTGCTCTGTAGCTAAGGATGATGCTGAGCATCTGACTCTCGCCTCTGCCTCCTAAATGCTGGGGTTATAGCTATGTGTCACCATGCCTGGTTTACCTGTAACTGAGAATTGAACCCCAGGCTTCACTCATGCGAGGCAAGCTTTATCAGCTGAGCAGCATCGCCAATCCTAAATATATTTTTAAAATAAACTCTCTTCATTTAAGTGAGGACATCTCCCGGCTGTCCTTGCGTGACATCAGTGAGTTTATCTGATTCTATTTCCGAGCACTTTACTGAGCCCCTAGGTTGTGATAAGCTCTGTGATAAACTCTCTTGGAAGAGGATCTGGGTAGGTCTCAGTTTTGCCCTGGCCTCTGGCTTGTGCTAGATGCTATCACCTGGAGCCTCTGGGGCACACAGACATGTATGTGCATCTTCCTGGGCTTGGCAGTCTCTTCTTGCGGCACTTTTCAACATCCTTCCTAATAGTCTCATTCCTAGCAGACTGTGTGGTTTTTGAAAGGGTAGAGTGAAAAGAGAGAGCTGGAAAACACCAGAAAGACCAACTGAGCATCACAAAGAAGAGATCCTAACACATACACACAAAGAGATGCCAGGCAGAGTCTCGGGATTCAAAATCTATCTGCGTTAAGCAATTGTGCAGCATCTGAGGCTTCTGTTTCTACCCACAATGCTCTCTTCCTAGCCTCTTGCTCTGGCTGCTTATTTAGTCAACCTCAAAATTCAGCTCACTGCCTCCACATAGTCCCAGAATAGCTTAGGCACAAGTCTCTGCACCTCTTTCTACAGTTCTGGAATTATCAGTTGAGTGTGGTCCATGCCACTGGTTTATGTGAGCTGCCTGGAAACAAAATCTAGGCTGTCTTATGTCTGCCTGTCTCCAACCTTTAGGACAACAGAATTTGTTTTTTGTTTGTTTGTTTGTTTGTTTATTAGTGTTGTCTTATTTAGGCTTCTACTGCAGTGAAGAAAAAAACATAGCAACTCTTGTAAAGGTAAACATTTAATTGGGGGCTGGCTTACAGTTCAGAGGTTTAATCCATTATTATCTTGGCAGGAAGCATTGGTGGCATGCAGGTAGACACGGAGCTAGAGAGGGAGCTGAGAGTTCTTATCATCAGGCAGCAGTAAGAGAGAATGACACTGGGACTGGCTCGGGCATCTGAACCATCAAAGCCTATCCACCGTGACACATTTCCTCCAACAAGGCCATACCCACTCTAGCAACCCCACACCTCCTAACAGTGCCACTACCAATGAGCAGGCGGGGGTTAGGAGGGCTGCATTTCCATTCAAACCACTACAGTGCCAAGAGCTCACTTAGACTCTATCCTCTCAGAGTTCTAGACTCACGGGTTCCAATCACATCAATGGAGAAATAGCCAAAATACAGGCGGCCATTTTACCAGGAAATGTTGAAATGCGGTTCCAAAGATCACATGGCTGCCTGAGCCTTTTCTACCCATCTGTGACTTAAATGCACTGAGCATCAGAAAGAACATCTTCAGGATCAGGAGGGCAAGGAATGTGGTCTCCAACCCACTAAGAATTCTGACAAGTGGGCAAGCTCTCGAGTCCGCTGAGATGCTAAGGGTGTCCATCTCTCTGCTCTGTTTCTCACTGCTTTTGAAAACGCTGATTTGGTTTCAGTGTCAAGCGTGTCTCAGGGTCAGGTGATGTTCCCGAGCCTTCCCTGCATCGTACCATACACCTTCCACTGTCACGGTTAGAAGCTGGGTCTATGGAGGAACCAAGAAATTCTTCCATATCCCAACTTGCTCTCCATACCACGTCCTGTGTTCATAGCATCATGTCGCCACATCCCAAGTCTTGGATTATTAAGTAAGTGGACCAGTGCCTTCTCACTCAGCAGCAGATGTCATCCACTGACTGGAGGGGACAGGCTTTTAGCCTGACATTACAGTGACAGAGCAGAGGGAGGGACTAGACTTGCTTTCAGACTGTAACAGACCATAACCACAGGTCTAGAAAAGTACCTAAGCTGTGCTGAACTCAGCCTTTCAAATACTCTTTAACCACTGGTTAGAACACCACTGGATGTCAAATGATGAATAAAAAGTCATCCCAGACCAAGCTAGACAGAGAGAGATGGCTGTCACAGGCAAGCAAGTGGCTTAACATGTAAAAACATATATAATGAGAAAGTATAAATGAGAAAGAAGAAACAGAGAGAGTTGGAAGAAGGGAAGGAAGGAAGGTGGGAGAGAAAGAAGGAAGGGAAAGAGAGGGAGAAGGAAAAAAGGAAAGATGACAAGGGGAAGGGACCAGAAGGAAGGGATGAGGAGGAGAAGGGATGAGAAAGAAAGTTGGAGGGAGTCCAGGCCAGTGCACAGGCCATAAAGTGTCATCTTGGTACCACTTTGGGTCTAATCCAGCATTGTTGTGTACAAAAGCAGAGACTGTGGTGGAAAGCTGCCAGCCTGTGGGTAGAAGGTAGCCTGTGGCACTGGAGCAGCCGGTGGCCATCTTCAGTGAAAAGCCAGAAAGAGCTCTTTCTGCCTCTGCCCTTTGAAGCCCACCAAGCTCCATGCACCTGACAGGTAGAGACTGCACCTGTGCCTTATGATTCAAGTCCTTAGCCTTCTGTGAGAAGCAAATGGAATTCAGGACAAATGCCAGATGTTCACAGCAGACTGAGCAACCTGCATTGAGTTCCTGCTGAGGTCGACTGGACAGCCAGCTTCCCCATCACATGACACTGTACAGGCAGGAAGAAGTTCAGTGTCTGACACCATATGAACCCAGGTACATGGCTGCTGACACATAGTTTGTGCTCTGGCCCTTGATCCTAATGTCTTCATCCTGACCTGGGAACCCTGGTTGGAGATGAAAAGTATAACACAATAAGCCAATGTTTCCTAAGGACAGTGTGTGGTAAAGCATCTTCCTACAGTCTAGGAAACACACCTGGGAGCTCCTCACAGT
The DNA here is from genome assembly GCF_903995435.1 of Acomys russatus. Classification (NCBI taxonomy): domain Eukaryota; kingdom Metazoa; phylum Chordata; class Mammalia; order Rodentia; family Muridae; genus Acomys; species Acomys russatus. The sequence goes on from NC_067143.1 coordinate 28,436,825, forward strand.
CTACCCCCAACCAACCCAACAATCTCAAGAAGACGGTATGTGCCTGGCAATGGTGGCACAGACCTTTAATACCAACACTTGGGAGGCAGAGGCAGGTGGATCTCTGTGAGTTCAGGGCCAGCCTGGTCTACAGAATGAGTTCCAGGGCAGCCAGGGCTGTTACACAGAGAAACTCTATCTCAGAAGAAAAGAAGGAGGAGGAGGAAGGAAGAGGGAAAGGGAAAAAGAAGGAGGGGAAGGAGGAGGAAGAAGAGGAGGAGAAGGAAGAAAAGGAGGAGGAGGAGAAAGCAATGACATGTGCTTCTAAGACTGGCCTTCAGTGGGCACTTAGGTCTCCACAGAGCCATGCCCCAAACTGCCAGAAAACAATCAGGGTCTTAACCTTGTTTCCAGTGAACCTTACAGGAAGGACAGGTGTGGGTCTCAACAAATAAAGATTGAAAGAATGAATGAATGAATGAATCTGTATGCACCGTTGCCTAAATCTATTCTAATAAAAAGCAAAGAAAGCAGTGAACATGTCTTAGAATCGAAGGATAAGACAGACAATAGAAGGCGAGCACCAGCCTTGAGCTTCCATGGCCAACCTGGGAACCCACCACACTTGAAGTCAGATCCTACCTGCTGTTTTTGTTTGTTTGTTTGTTTGTTTTGTCTTTGGCTGGGTGAGGCTGGACAGGCCATTTAATCTCTAAGCACTCAGTTTCTTAAGTACTACAATAGAGAAAATTTGTGCTATCACCCTCCCAGGGCTGCTGAGAGATTAAGGAAGTAAATTAAAAGAGGCATTTAAGCAATATTGGAAGTATCACCCAAGAAAGGACAGCTATCATTAGCACTATCATAATTATCACTGCTATTCGCCTACATCAGAGTGGATCAGCCACAGTAGAAGCTGTGACCATGGCCCTGTACTGCCTGGAAGACCAGCCTAGCTTCTGAGTACAGACTTACCAAGGAGAGGCCAAATTCACAGAACTTAGAGTGTCTTCATTACTCTTATAACAAGAAAGTACCATGGGTAATCTACTGTAAAGGTCTGGGGTGGTGGCAGTTGTTGCCTTCCATCTCTCCCAGAATGGAAGACAGTAGCAATTACCAGAAAGGAAGTCCATAACCACTGCATCTTGCACGTCACCCTGACATCCCATGGGCCGTCGTTGCAATCTGTGCTGCTTGCTTGTGTCTCCATCACTCTGCTGGGCATCAGTGATCCCTCTTACAGCACCTGGGAGACAACAGCTGGTTGACTGTGACCTCAAGCATTTGGGAGGTCAACTCATGAGGCATCATCTTCCTAGCAACAGTTACCAAGGGAAACTATGAGAGAGGACCCAGCTGTAGGAAAGGAATGAAGATCTGCAGGGACAGATAACACATCTGTGTGGAGAGGGTGGAGGGAAGGTTACCACCATGAGGTGAGTAGAGCAACTTCTCCGGGTAGTGTGCTGTCCGTTCTCTTGTTAGCTGTTCTGGTGGTCTTTCTGTTTAATTTCATGCTGTCTCACTTCCCTAAAATATAAGTGCTGGGAATTTTTTGTTCCAAAGTTCCTTAGTACTGTATGATCCAACACGCCATTTGTTCAACAAATACTTTATCAGCAATAGCCCCCTTGCCTATGGTTAAATGAAACTACAGGTATACAATCTAAGACAATATTTTTAAATAAATACAGTCCTTTCTGATAGAAATGAGAAGTGAGGTAGTTGACAATAAAAATTCGACAAATTTCTGTTATGTTAATACTTGTGAACAAATCCACCTGGAAACCATAGTGAGCGAATCAGGTCATGCACCTGCTTGTATTGTCCACTTTGTCCTGGCTGGTGGACATTTGAGAATAACAGCTAAATAAGCACATTAATGATAGGTGTAGAATCACAAGAACTCAATGCCCACAGGTGCAGAAGAAGAGAATAGCATGTTGGCATCTCAAATCCCAGGAATAGCATTGTCACCCATCATGTGACTTGTCAAAAGGCATAATGGTTCAGAAAAGTTACAAGCACATAAAATACACTTCCTCAATCTGAATAGTACCTGCTTTCCTAGAAAACTCGGTGCTGATTTAAGTTAGGAAACAATGATCTAAATCTTAGTTTTTTTTTTTACAGTTTGAATGTGAAATTGTTCTCCGTGGACTCACATGTTAACCTCTTAGACCCCAGGTGGTGATATTATTTTGGGAGATGTTCAAATGTTAGGAGGTGGGACTAGCAGGAGAATGTAGGTCAGTCACTCAAGCATAGCCTTATGGGCTAGATCCTGCCCTAGCTCCGGCTTGCATCCTGTCTACCATCATGTAAACAGCCTCCTTCTGCCATGAGCATCCTCCAAGATGCTTCTGCCTTATCATGGACCTAAAAAGCAATGAATCCAGCCAACCATGGACGGAAATCCATCTAAGCAGGATCCAGGAAGCAGAAGAAAACCTTGTTGCCACCCCCTATCCCCCAGTGCATTTGGTTACAGTAACCAAAAAGCTAACACAGGCCCAGATAGTTAGAAACAATTTATTTATCACACTTGAAAAACTAGTAGAAAAATGTTGGTCCAGGATGCCTTGCCCACCACAGGAGGCCACAACTCTCTGATCCCCTTCCCACTAAGTTCTATTAGAGCACCACCTATCCTCTGAACATCAAAAATGCCCTCTTCTGGCTCAGGGGACCCTACCCTCACTGCTGATAGATTTGCTACTGACAGATTCAGAGAGGGCGGAGAATTGTCTTCGGTTGTATACCCATGTGGTGACGCCTCCAGGCTCCAATGGATAGTTCCAGTCCAATGTTTGCATGGAGGGGCCTGATCAACTAAATAGATCACAAGAACACCCCAATCTGGGAAAGGGAATGTTAGTGATGAGGGAGGGGCTAATAGGGAAGGGGAGGGGCTAGTGATGAGGGAGGGCTTAATAGCAAAAGGAGGGGCATAAGAGGGGAGAGGATAAAAGAGTTGTCACAGTACAATATAGAGCGTATGAAATTGCACCAACTATTGCTTTTTAATGTCCCCACAGCATTTCAAAATATTTCGCTGGAGTCTGCTGACCTAGCCCAGCGCTTTCTTCATAAGGTGAATAAATAGGCTCAAAGAGGCTTGATTATGGAGTACTAAGATGAAAACTGGCATCTTCCAGCACCCAGGTCAGGGACTTCACTGAACTCCTGTGACTCTCCCTCACTCCCTGGATGCACAACTTCAAGTTATGTTGACAGAATGCAGTATTAGCCATGGTTTTATTTATCATCCATATAAACCTACATCCTGCATCAGCCTCGATTTTGGAATACCAGTTCTTTCTGTTCATGGACTAAACTGAGATATATTTTTTTTGATGGTCTGCTTTGGGCAGGAAAGCACTGATATTTGAAAAACAGGCCGGGCGTGGTGGCGCACGCCTTTAATCCCAGCACTCAGGAAGCAGAGGCAGGCGGATCGCTGTGAGTTCGAGGCCAGCCTGGTCTACAAAGTGAGTCCAGGGTGGCCAAGGCTACACAGAGAAACCCTGTCTCAAAAAAACAAAAACAAAACAAAAAAAAAACAGAAAGAAAAACAATATGAATTCCCTGCATGTGTGCTTATTTCACTTGATGGTAGGGGTTCAATACCAGAGGCCCTTAATACCTGCCCACAGGGGCAGATAGAATCAAAAGCAGGCAGGAGGTCACCAGGAAGGGCTTAGACATCACTGAGCTACAACCAAAGGAACATTTTAAAGACAAGGGTTTTACCATCTCCTTTGCCTTTTTTAAAAGTTCTGTTACATTTATATTTATTATTTTTGTATCTGTATACGTGTACATGTGCGCACATGCTGAAGTGCCTGAGTGGAGATCAGTGGACAACCTGCAGAAAGAAATCCGTTCTCTTCTTTACACCATGTGAGTCCAGGGACGTAACTTAGGTTTTAACAATGAAGTAGAAAGGTTTTGGTGAATAAATTTGCACCTGTGAGAGGTAATTTAATATTCAGTAAACAATTTTGAAACTTTTAACTATGCACGGCCTTGAAATAGGGGCTACATGTGTCTACTTGTACATAGTCATGAGACTACTGAGAGTGCAATAATTTCAGCCACAAAGCTGTGCAGCTAGGTCTAGAAGGAAGTGCGGTGCTGAGAGGCACAGCTGAAGCTGACAGGATTACCTGAAATCAAGAGTGACTCCTGGAAAGGTTTTTTAATTTTATTTTTATATTTTTATGCACATTTAAGATGCATGTCCTGATATGTGGGGAGGTCGGAGAATAACTCGAAGGAGTCAGCACTCTCCTACCTGTAGGTGGGTCCTCAGGCTTGGCGGCAAGCTCCTTTCCCTGCTGAGCCATCTCACTAAGCCCTGGAAGTTTTAAACCAGCAAAAGACGATGCTTCATACCACTTGTATTCTTGGAAAAATGAAATCCATATAAAACAATGACTCGGTTAGCCATCTAACTTAAACTTAGGTTTTCAACTCCAATAGTATACAGAAGGTTTTGTTTTATTTTGTTTTGTTTTGTTTCCCCATGATATATCTATAAGCATATTAGGAGGTCATGCAGGATATGAGGCACTTGGTTATTGTGGGGGGGGGGGTCTATGCATTGAAATAGCTGACATCTCTGTGTCTTGGCCACTAAATGCTGTATCCTTCATCACCGTGCTGTCACGACAACAGTGAAGATGCCCACATAAGCCACATCCCTTCATAGGATGGAGAGCAGTTGGTCTGGACCTGGATACAATGCTTCTAGACAGAGTACATCACAGGTTCGAGATCATCTGGAAAAGAAAACAATACAGTTTCTAGCAGGGAAAAGAAAAGTCAAAGGGACAAGCAAGGACAGCACAAACTGTGGATATGTTTATGTAAAGCAGTGTACCCACTGAAGTGTGTCAGACCACAAGTAAAAGGAGTTCCTTGGAAGCTGAGTTTGCAATAAGGAGATGCACTGAGACACACAGCAGAGGCAGCTGTGGGGTACAGTGTACAGTTGTACCTCCTCACTCCTGGGACGTTTGTCCCAGGAACCTTGGATGATACCAAGGTTCCAAATTTTATATATAATGTATTTTTCTATAAATGCTTATAATAAAATTCAGTTTATAAACTAGACATATAAGAGATCAACAAATTCCAATAAGAAGGCAAAAGGATTACAAGAGCATACTGTTTTAAAAGTTATGTGTCTGTCTCTCTCTGAATGTCTCTGTGCATGGTATGGGTGGGTGGCTGGATGTGTCTGTTCTTTCTCTAAATGTCTGTGTGCATGGTATGGGTGGGTGAGTGTGTACTCATTTTCTTATCTGTGTGTGTGTGTGTGTGTGTGTGTGTGTGTGTGTGTGTAGGCCAGAAGTTGACATTGAGTAAAGTGGAGACACTCTACTGAGGCAGCATCCCTCACTGAACCGAGCTTGCCAATTCTAGCTACTCTATGTTGCCAGCTCGCTCTGGGGATCCTCATGCCTGCCTCCTGGCCTGGATTTTACATGCATTCTAGAGATCCAAACCCCAGTTCTTTGCTTCTGCTGCAGGTACTTCATCCACTGAGGCATCCCCTAGCCCTCTCAAATTCCTTCTCTGCTGTACCGACCCTTCTTGTGCGGATGATGTGGGCTGATATTTAGGAAGCGCTCATAGCTTCCCTTGGACATATCCCCAGTGCCAGCATCACTGCTCCTGCAGGAAAAGGGTACCATCACTACAAGCACTGAGTGCCACAGTCAACCTCTACATTTTTCAGTTACAATCTTTTGAAAATTTTACACATGATTACTATATTTACAACATTTCTATTCCCCCCTACCCAACTCCCCCTGTGTCTCCCCCCCCCCCATTTCATGATCTCTTCTTCTTCTTTAATTATTATTGTTTTACATATATACATGCACGCGATGCTCACACACACACACAGAACCTATGGAGTCTATTTAGTGTTGCCATCTGTGCATGTGTTTAGGGCTGACCACTTGGGACTAGGCAACCCATCAGAAGCTCATGCATGAGGAGAGCTGGTTCTCCACCTCTCTGCAGCCTTCCTGTCCATCTTCCGCTGCTGTCAACTTGACAAGTGGCTGACAGGCATCACAAACAGCATGGTGGAGTCACTGGACGGAGGAACGGTTCACATCCAGAGCAGGGTTGAGATGCACGGGGCGGGGCTCCATCACCTCATCCAGAGAGGCATGGGATTTCAAACTTGCTTGCATGGTTTATTTCTGGAATTTTCCATTTAATATTCTTGGACAGTGACTTTAGATGGCTGAATCTATTTTCATGAAGGGACAGGCGTTATCATGGTTGGCTACACAAGATCAAATTTTTAAAATGAAAAGAAGTAAAATATACTCAAAAAGGAGACATGTGAAACTGATAAATAAGATGAAAATGGTCCAGTATTTAAATCTCTGGCTATTCCACATTCTCCTTATTAGTGGGCTTTCTGAACATATACCGTATACTCAAACCCAATAAGATCTTGACCTTTGGACTTAATGGAATTTATGATCTTTAAGAAATCTGTGTGGAGAGCAAGGACTGACTCTGACACAAACTCTGGTGCCCCATATTTGACCACCTCCCCTTGGTAGGGGAGGCCTGGTGGCACTCAAAGAAAGAATAAGCAGGCTTCCAAGATGAGACTTGATAGCCTATGACCATATAGTGGGGGAGGAGCCCGCCTCGGTCATAGATTTAGGGGAGGGGAATAGGGTGAAAGTGGGAGGGAGGGAGGAATGGGAGGATACAAGTGATAGGATAACAATTGAGATGTAATCTGAATAAATTAATAATAAAAAAAAAAGAAAATCTGGGCTATATTTGGGGAGTAAAGAAAAGGAAAAACTGAGGTTCCAGGGCTCAGCTTTCTCTCTGTGGGGTTCTGAAGCGTGGGTGGGTGGACCAACCTCTAGAGGACTTCGGGGAAAGACATGAGCTGAGCAAATAGACTTGGGGTTCCTTTGGGGCTGCCCCACCCCTACCCCAAGTGCTGTGGGAACCCTGTGCTTCTGCAGGGTGGTTCCAGCACATGGTGTAGAACTTTGAGGCTTTGAGCCTTGGGGCATGAGTGCATCCTCCGTTGGTAAGGCTGCGCAGAGTATATCATGCATGCTGAGGCTAAGAGGGCAAGTGTGGGTGCTGTTCCTTAGGCACCACCCACTCCATTTTTGCGGCAGGATCTCTCATTCGCCTGAAACTCACCAAGTAGGCTAACCAGGTTAGCCAATGAGCCCCGCTTGGGAGGGGGGGAGCTCTTTCTGTCTGCACCTTCCCAGTCCAATTCAGGTGGTGGCTGTGTTTCCTCCTACAGATCAGCCCCCGTTCTAGCCGCTAACAGCTCCCTGCTCTCGTGAGAGCTGGCTACTTCACAACTCCAATTTGGTCCCCTCATTCAAATGGCTCTCCTGACAGACCTTTCCCACTACCTATGTTTATAGCCTCTGTATGTGTACTTGTCCGTATGAACCATCTACCATCAATCCAAGGACATCATCAACCCATCATCGATCTATCTATCACTCATCTACCCATCCATGGATCACATCATCTATCTAATCTTTGTTTTTAAAAAAACATAGCTGTGCTGCGATATGACTTACATTCCACAGAAACCATCTGTCTGAAGCTTGGTAGTTCAGTTATTGTTATTTTAATAATAATCATCGTCAATTTTAACAAGCAACCGGGGTCCCATTTGGTCCTGAAGACAGGAGGCATCATCTTAAGGATGAACTTTTTTTTTTAATTGTGATAAAATATGCATAAGATTTGCCATTTTACCCACTTTTGATCTGCTTATGGGAGATTACAGCCCTGGCTTGTGCACAGTATGTACCAGGGATGGAAACAAATGAGGTGGGACATAAAGGGTTAAAGCAAGGGATCTGAAAGTGTCTGAACTGAAAGACTGACCTTTAAACTTCCAGACCTTGTCAGACAAGCACTTGGTGCTACCACACATGACAGGGTGTGGCTTGCACAAGTGACTTCTGTCGCTGGCTCTGTTAACCTCCCTGCTTGGACATCACGGCAGTTTCACATAATGGTACACAAATTCCTACCTTCCCATGCTCAGTGTGCAAACCAGTTAAAACAGGTTGTAGACACGCAGAGGATCGGGAACCACACCGTAAGTAATATGGCGTCAGAGACCACTTCCTGAATCAGTGTCTCTCTAGTTTTCCTCCTGATTTTCTTTCTTACGCATAGATTCTTTTCTTCTAGAAGAATCCGGAGTGACTCTGTCACTTTGGGAGCCCAGTTGTGCTTTCTGAGCTTCCCAGCAAAGCCAAGCTGCCATGGGGAGACGTGTCCCGAACTCTGCTGACAGGTGCTGGCCTGCAGCCACGAGCCCACTCCTGTCCTCAAGGCCAGCCTCGTTCGTGGCCGCATGCCACCTTAGCTCATTTCCCCGAACTCTGTGCAGACCGTAGGGACTCGTGGAACCTCAGGCCCAGGCAAAGAAACTCGTCTGGGCCTGGAAAGCAGAGCAGGAAGCTTTTGAACCCTCGGGCAGTTAGTTGTTAAAGAGAGGCCAGCACCAAAGAAAGGAACAGTTACTAAAAGCAAAATGGTACTAATAGCAGGGTGCCGGGAATCCTTTATTGAGATGCAGCAGGCAAACCACATAGTTGTTAAGTGACCATAACTCTGTGTTAAATAATCAGCTCAGCTGGTCTCTATTTAACATAATAGCTGCCTATTAAACTTAAATTAAGTACAGAGTTAAATGTCTCTAGGACACAACTGCCAAGGCCAGAAAGAAAGCTCTGGCAGGAATGAGCGCTTGCCGAGCTTGTCCCCCTGGTCTGGGTGTGTGCTGGAGCCCCGTCCCCCTGCCCATCTGTCTGCGCTTGAAGAATGCTATTTTTCCAAACCTGGGGTGGGGTGAGGGACTGGTTTTTCAATGTTGACCATATCTCCAAAGTTTCCAGTTCCATATACATGCCTGAATACACTGGAACTATTAGAAATGCCTCCAAGAAGCACTCTGAGCCACTCTGGGCTCAAATGTGCCAGAGAAACCGTGACTTCAGTGCTACTCCGAGTCAAAGCACAACCTCGCCTGATCCTCAGATAGCAGGCAGCGCCTCCTACCAACTCCCTCCCTCCCTGTCATAGTCAACTTCCTCATCCCTCCTTCCGTCCCAAACTCATCCATCCATGAAGCGCTGTGTGCCTACTGTGCTAACACTCAGGCAGCAGTGCGACAGCAGCAAACATGGACATGAGAGGCCTAATTAGCTTTTGGTGGAAGAAGTAGCCTTTCCCAGAGCAGCTTGTCTCCTGATCCCTCAGTCTCCAAGCTCTGGTCATCTCATCATGTGCATCTATTAAAGGTCTATGTCCTTCTTCCCCAGTCAAGCACACCCACGGAGTTGTAGTCCTCCCGGTTCCCTCCAGATAGAACCCACATGAAAATGACCTTTCAGATTTTGTACGTCCCTAGAGATTGTGCGCCCAAGGCTTAGAGGATGCTAGGCAAACACTCTATACCACTGAGCCATCTTTTACATTCTTAGTTGTTTTCCTTGGTGACTTTGCCGTATTCTGTGGCGAGCAAGTCCCGCTGAAGAGTGTCTCCCCAGTGCCCACAACATCCAGGGCTTTGCCACAGTGCCATCAAGACTCAGCTGTTGCCAGCTCTGGTCACCACCTCAAGGCTTTTCCTGAGCTGCTGCTTTACAACGACAGATCTCGAAGCTCCCTTCCTGGCAGTGCCCTGTTGTTCCCTCCAGTGCTCACACCTGTGGAAACTTCTGACAAAACCTCCCTAGGCCCTATAGCACTGCCTATGAGACTGTGGCCTCCAGAGTCAGAGTCCTTAAAAGCCAGCTTTCCTCCATATTCCAAGCCCTGGGTAGGTGTGATGCACTACCAGCTCGTTCCTGCATGCTACAGGACAGGGACATATATCCAAGAAATGAAGTGTAGCTCAGCTGGTAGAATGCTTTCCCAGGTATAAGCGTCACACTTGGGAGGAGAGGTAGATAGCTCAGAAGTTCAAGGTCAACCTGAGCTACATAAGACCCTGACTCAAAGAGAAAAGCAGGGAAGGAAGAGAGGGAAGGAGGGAGAGGGAGAGAGAGAGGGAGAGAGAGAGAGAGAGGGAGAGAGAGAGAGAGAGAGAGAGAGAGAGAGAGAGAGAGAGAGAGAGAGAGAGAGAGACCCTTCCCTGGTAGTAGTTGCACATCACCTTTAATCTCAGCACTAAGGAAGCAGAGGCAGGCAGATCTCTTAGTTTGAAGCCAGCCTGGTCTACAAAGCAAGTCCCAGGACAGCCAGGGCTACACAAAGAGACCCTGCCTTGAAAAATACAAAAAAAGTAAAGGGGGAGGGGCTCTAACCCTGCCTTCCAGCTTCCCCACGTCCCTCCACTCCTCTCTACCACAAAACCACAGCCTCCATGGGACTGTGAATGTTAATTTGGGTTTGCATATCACCTAATATTTCCTGGAGACTGGCAAAGCCTAGTGTCCCTCTAGTCCAGGATAAACAGCAGGTTTCATGTCTTTCCTGTAAGAAGCACTTCAGGAAACTGAATAGCCCAGGCTTGACTTTCTTCTGTGCTGTGGTAGTGTTGGAACTCATCTTTTGCTTCCATGACAGGAAATTCTCCCAAAGACCATAGGACTTGCTGCTCCATGTGGAGGCCTGGGATGCTGAGCCGAGCTCAGAATCCCCAACATCAGTGATGCAATCCAATTGTTACTCCCCACATCTTAATATCGAATTCATTAGATCCATGTGATAAACTGGACACGTGGTTTCTTTGCTCACCCTTTTACTCAGCTGTCCAGGGAGATCTCTTCTGTGGAATAAGTTGTGATTTGTTGAGAAGCATAATCCATAATAATCAATATCCCATCTTCACGATAGGGTTGGGAAGGAGGTCACCATGGGTGATTGGGTCTGGGAGGGAGGTTGCTGCTGGCTTTGGTCTTCCGCCTGCTTGGAAGGGTCATAGTGGGCAAGTGGTGTCACAGTCCCCACTTCAGCTGTGTCAGGTGAAGACCTGAATGTTCCATAGCACTTTCCTCTGAACGCTGCATTCAGAGCACAGTTGTTTTTAACTTAATTGCAAATGGCTGGAGCGCAGCCTCAGCAGACAAGCTGTGTGGTTTCTGTCATGGTTAGCCCTGCCCCCCCGCCCCCCCCCCCGCCGCCCTCTCCCTCCCGCTCAGAGACACACGCACATTGAAAGGCTGATCCTCGACTCTCAGCATCCTTTTCTCTGGTTCCTGGCCACTAGGAAACAAAGATGCCATTACAGAGCCAAGAGGCTGACCCTCTGAGACCATGAGCCCAAACAAGTCTGTCTTCCTTCAAGCTGCTTTCAGAGAGGTGATGTCACTGGGAAAAGAATGAGAAAAGGAACTAATGGGGTTTGGATTCTGGTTACTCGCACCCCCACCCCCACCCCCGAGTCCTACCTTGGTGCAGCTGGACTGGTCATTTCCCATTTCTTTGCTGTAGTTTCCCCCGGCGTAAATTAGGGGATGTCAGTGGTCAGTACGAGGGTTAGAGTAGATAGAGAAAGCTGCAGAGCACGGGGTCCTGTCCTCCATCCCAGCTCCTTCTGATCATGCGGTCTTCACTTTCCCCTACACAGTTCTAGGGTCCTTCCTTGGCGTTTTTACCTCACAATGATGTTCAAACGTGGCCTGGTCCAAGGACTCTATTCTGGCTTACTTTCTGTCCTCTCCTCTTACTTGATTGTATTCTTTATTTATAATTTATAATTAATTAATATCTGAGGGGGATGACTAGATCCTTCAGTGCCAACTCCCTACCTACCTTTGGCTATTCCTACTCCCCACCAAATCAGGGTGTCTGGATCAGACCCCTGACTGCAAAGACTGGACCATTTAGCCAAAGGCTTGGGGGATTTGTTCAAGTGGGTGTCGTGGGAATCTACACCTCCTATTACTACCTTAACCCCATCTCCCCAACAATGTACACTTACCTGTTTCCCCCTTGCTGCAGGCCTAGTTTGTAGTTTCTTCATGTCTGAAAATTGCTTCGAGACCCTCGCCAGTCAGTGACTATCTGAATTGTAATGATAATAGGTGATAGTTAATAAATACATTGTTTAAGCCCATGAGAGGGCTGGTGAGATGACTCAGTGGGTAAAGGAGCCCCGTTCTGTCAAGTCTGACGATTCGAGTTCAATCCCTAGATGTGCATCGGGGAAAGAGAAAAGTGGCTCCTACAAAATATCCTCTGGCTTCCACACACATCCCATGGCACACATCTCACATACGCCTACAAAATAAATCAATGAAGTAATTTTCTTTTGTTTTTCGAGACAGGGCTTCTCTGTGTAGCCTTGGCTGTCCTGGAACTCGCTCTGTAGACCAGGCTGGCCTCGGACTCACATAACTCCACCTGCCTCTGCCTCCCTGAATGCTGAGACTACAGGCCTGCACCACTGCACCCAACAAGAAGTAATTTTTTTTTTTTTTAAGTTTCCAAGCTTGGTGTGGCGGCCTTTAATCCCAGCACTCCAGAGGCAGAGATAGGCAGATCTCTTGAGTTTGAGGCCAGCCTGGTCTTCAGATCAAGTTCTAGGACAGCCAGGGCTACACGTGTTTAGCCCCTATTTCAAAGGGTCATGTATGGTTAGAGTTTAAAAATGGTCCAATGAAATATTAAATTTATCTCTCATAAGGGTAGAATCCAGTCACTGAAAGCCTTCCACTTCGCTGTTAATGCGAATTATTTTCTTGTAGGTGCTCTTACTCTGCTTTTAGACAACGGCAAGAGCAGTAGCTTTTGTGATTTTTGAGGCCGTTTCTTTTATTTTTGGCTGGTCTCAAATTCCTGAGCTCCAGATGCTGCTCCTACGTCAGTGTCCTGAATTCTGGGAGCACTGTGCAGCTCTGTCAGCCAGTAGATGGGGCGGGGGAGGGGAGGGGGAGGGAAGCAGCGGTCTAAACTATCCAGTTCACTTTGGGGGTATAGATGGAGCATTTCAATATTAGTGTATGAAGAGTGGAGGTGGATTGGGTAAGGGCATCTGCCACTGGACTGTATCTCTGGCCATCACAGCCACCACCGTCACATGGATACTCCTACATGGCACAGATGAATACCACCCCCCCACACACACACACACCCCTGTTTAACAAGAACATTATAAAAAGAACCAAGATGGCCAACATGCTCTTTAAAGGACTCTCTGTGCTAGAATTTTTGGAAACTATTTTCTTCTATTAGGTCTTTTTTAAAAAGAGAAGACAGAGGTGCTGAAAAGCCAGGCTGAAATGCCAACTTCATTCTCCTCATCCCTCGCCTCCTGGCCTGGCCACTGGCAACCATAGCTACCAGGCCAGAACCCGGTCCCAACTGACCTGAGCAGCCTAACAACATCGCTGACTCCCCCTCTCCGAGACCAGCGCTGGATCGCTCAGTAATCCCAGAGCCCTCTGCAGATGCCAACTCCTCAACACTCACCAGGATAACCCACTCCATAGTCTGTGCCATCCAGGAGCCAGAAGGAGCTGGCATAAGAGAGAGAGAGAGGTGCTGGTGCTCAACCAGTTTTGACTCTGAGCTAAGGACTTATCAGGTTCTATAAACAAGAGAGCATGGCAGGGGCGCATCTTTTTGCTCACATTTTAAAAGGCATCAAAAAGAGAGAACGTTGTTAAAAGATTGAAAGAGCATTGTTACGTAAGTGGTGACAAATCCTGCTACTCCCCTGCAGTGAACAGACAGAGCTTAGCAATGGCTCTTAGGCAGCAGCATTTTCCAGCTCCAGTCAAACCACCTTGTCTGTTCCACCCAGGAACTGAGGCTTCTCCGAAGCCCTTGGGTTTGTCAGGAAGTGAGTAAACGAGAGGCTTTGGGCTCCTCTCACTTTGACTGCAATGAGTTCTGACATGCTAAAGTCTGAGACAAATTTGGAGGAGGGAAGGCTCCCTTCGGGTCCCTCCCAGGCCATGATATGGAGCATCAGAAACACATGTTTCCGTCTGAGCCTCCATGAAGCAGAGAGTGAGATGGGCAGAAGTCCCAAAAACAGCAACAGGGAAGGAGAAAGGTTCCAGGTGCTGTTAGGACGACGACAGCTTCTTGTCCATGGTCTGAAAGGAAAACAAGGATGATCCCATAATTAATAGAACCAGGGACAAAACCATTCAGAAGAAAGGCAAGCCCCCCCCCCCCGGCTTTTCAGGAGTGAGGAGGTGAGCTCTCCAAAGGTACCCACTTCAGGCTTTGACAGTGAGCAGGAAAAGTCTTTGGAGGGCACAGCTTGGGGAACACCTGGAAGCCCATTAGAGGTCAACATGAAATGATATACGCTTATCGGGTGGGTGGAGTGTGGATGATTTATACCTAAAGCCAGCCTGAAGTATCCATCCATCTCCACCTCCACTAACCCCCTCCACAGCACATGTGTTACTAGAGCCATGTGCACAGTAAGATGTACACTTCATAAGAAAAATACTCAGCCCAAAACTCTTATTCAAATTTTGCCCTAAATATTCAATTTTGGGTTCCTCCTCCTCCTCTTCCTCTTCTTCTTCCTTTAACAGAAGCAAAATTTTAACTTATCCACAATTTCCAATTTTTGCTAGAGAGTTATTGACTAATTTGTGAGTCAAAACGCTGGTTTTAGCCAGTTCCTGCCGAGGTGGAATGTGCCGTCCCCATCTTTCTGCAAATTACAAACACAGGGCTGTTGTCCATCGTAAACTCCTGGCTCAAGAAATCCAACTTTTCATCATAAATTCTAAGAGAAAAAGCTTGCCTGGGTGTCTCCTTTGCCTCAGCCTGTGTTCCCAGACAACTTGCAAGCAACCCAACCTATGTATGTCTCCCCAAAGGCTAACACTGCAGACCTGCCAACAGCTGCAAGTTATAAATAGGACAGCTTGGGACAGTTGGAGGGGAGGGTCAAGAAGCAAAATCTAATAAGTATTCAGATGCAATGGCCAAGAAACTCTCTGGAGGGATGAAGAAGACAAACACTGGTGGAGTGCTGCAAACCAAAAAAACAGTCTAGAGGAACGACACGGAGAATCCCATGGCCACTGGAACCTGCCAGCTGAGGGAAACTCAATACCTGGGAATGTCACCTCCTTGATTAGATTTTTTTTCATGCACGAATATAATGTATTTTGATCAAGCCTACCCCATCCCCTCCCTTCCACAGCTTACTTACTCACTCCTCCCCAACCCCGCCCCCCCGCCATGTACTGTTTTTAAATAATCCATTGAGTCCACTTAATGTATGTGCGTGGGCGTAGGGCCATCCCCTGGGACATGAGCAGCCTATCCGAAGCTCTGTACAAAGAAAACCGACTCTCCCTTCCTCAGTAGCCATCAATTTTCAACAGTTCCTCAGCTAAGGGTGTGCCCCACCTCCCCATCCATGCCCTAGACTTGGCTGGCTTGATCTTGTACAGATCTTGCTATGCTGTTGTGCCTTCGGAAAAAAACAAGCTCAATCTTTCATATCCAGTGGCTGGTTTGGAGGAAACACAACATTGGCAGTGTGAGTCATGGGACAGTCAGTGGCTTTCACTAAACATGCTGCATACGCTCCAGGTAAAGGGTGCCTCTAACCGTGCAGCTATACTGCCTCTCCAGAGTGTCATTGTACCCAGACTGTCCTCTTGCTGCCCTTCTCTGCCCAGCCGTGGCATGTGCTTCCTTCCCCAGCCCTCACCAGGCGGGCTACAGTTCCTTTGCCTGTAGATCTAGCTCAGTGCTTGTGGGTCACAACCTCTTTGGGGATTACGTATCAGGAATTTACACTACAATTCATAACAACAATAAAATTACAGTTATGAAGTAACAACAGAAATCGTCGTGTGGTTGGGAGCCACCACAACATGAGGAACTGTGTTAAAGGGCCACAGCATTTGGAAGGTTGAGAACCACTGCCCTAGTCTGTTCAAGCTGCAGTGACAAAACACCATCCACCAAGGGACTTTAAAACAACCGAAATGTACTGCTCGTGGTTCTGAAGGCTTAGAAGCCACAGATCAAGGCAGCGGCAAAGTGGGTGCCTGGTGAAGGCTTCCTTCTTCCTAAATGGTATGTTCTCGACTTCTCTCACCTGGTGGGAGGGGCAAGGAGCCTCTCCAGAGCCTCTTTTAGAGGATCTGATCCCATCGACTCCTGGCTCTATACTCAAGACCCAGTCACCTCCCTCATGTCTAATCCTGTCACTCCAGGAATTAGTTTTAAACTGTGAGTTTGGCGAGTTCACAAGGATTCAGACCGCAGTACCACCTGAGGAACATCTCTGCGTTGTCTCTGTCAGTGTTCTGTCTCCGGCCAACTGACATTTTACAAATGAGTGGATCGCTCCTGTGGGAAGACACATACAATTTAGAGACAGCCCACTTAGGAGGCTTCTCTTTTCATATACAGTCGCAAATTTATGACTTCTTTGTTTAGCCGTGACATCAGATGTTCCTTCTGGAAGTACCTTCAGCTTGGGAGTTATGAGTAAGCTGTTCCTTTGTAAAACAGCTGGGCTGCAAAGGGCACGGTGAGATGCGGCAGGAGGGAACCTGCTGTCTCCTGCACACCCTGGGTTTTCATTTGTTGTTTTAGTTCTTCTGGATTTGGGGTGTGTGTGTGTGTGTGTGTGTGTGTGTGTGTGTGTGTGTGTGTGTGTGTGTGTGTGTGTGTATTGGTTATTTGGGAACTTTTTGAGACAAGATCTTATGCAGCCAGGGCCAGGGCAGGCAGGCTTTAAACTTTACATAGTTTAAAGTTGGCTGTGAACTCTGATCTTTCTGCCTCCACCTTTTAAGTGCTGAACTTACAGGCCTGTATCACCATCCATGTCTCATGTTGACTTTTCAATGTTCTGGTTTTGAGGGATGAGGAGAATGTGTGTGTGATCATGGACTCTTCCACTCGTGGAAACTACCTGCCTCTTCTTCCTGTGGGACTTTGCTTCCTGGAATTCAGGATCTACCCTAAGCCCACAGGAAGTGGGTCTTCCTTCTGTTAATAGTGGTTATCACTACAAGACTGACTCTCAGAGCTAGGCTAGGAGCATCAGGGAGTCCTCCCGTC
Source organism: Acomys russatus (assembly GCF_903995435.1). NCBI lineage: Eukaryota > Metazoa > Chordata > Mammalia > Rodentia > Muridae > Acomys > Acomys russatus. Next base: position 28,453,853 of record NC_067143.1, read on the forward strand.
ACTGATTTCACTCCACCTCCACTTACCATGTGTGAAGGGTCACTGTGCATGGCTTTGGAGGCACTCAGCCTTGATAATAACTGAAATAAGCATCATCAGCCTGCTTGCTTCCTCCCTCCCTGGGGCCTATACAACCTAGAGTGAGAGGCGGAGGAGAAAGGGCAAGGCTGACTGCATCATCCCCAAAACAGAAGCATGAGAAGGTAACGAGCTCCTCACTGCATCCTACCCTTCAAATCACAGTTCAAAGTTCATTGTTAAATCACAATCCCAGGTACACACACATATCCAATGACTGCTTTATAATGTCACAAGAGCCCTGAAGAGTAAGAAAGTCTATTTACGGATGGAGATCTCAACCTGTGCCCAAGAATTTCTCCTGTTCACTGCTGGCCTGTCCACTGGATTTCAGCCCTGCCTAGACAGCCCTTAGTATCACATAAGTCAATTCCTTGCAGTAAATATGTGTGCAGGTGCATGCATGTATGTGTATGTGTAGCCTACTAGTTTGTTCTCTGGTGTTGCCTGACTAGCACACATGTAAACATGCCTACAACTAGCAAAAGCTGGTCAGGGCAATGCTTAAACCACTCTTGTTTGTATCGGTCCTGTATGCTCCCAGCTGAACAAACCCTGAACTAACTTGATATCCTGTAGAAGGGTCAAGAGCTACAGTCTGAAAATTATATTCAGTGATGACTACACTGGCCATGCCTGTGCCACCGAAGATGCAAGTCTCAGAAGTAAGCAGGCTAGGTCTTATTCCTGTTACACTGAATGTGTCATTCCTCTAAGCATGTGAAGTCAGCCATGCCCTGGGACACCTCACATGTGGTAAACCAAAGAGAAGCATTGGTGGATGGGAGCATGCACTGAGGCTTCCAGACTGGCTCTGGGGTTGAGGTTCATTGTGATAAACAGACAACTGGGTAAAGACACCCTTCTAAGAGGAATTCATCCAGGGAAAGGCATCCAGCTCAGGTCTTTCCCTGAAACACTGAGCAAGCCTTCTAGGCCAGCCCTACAGGAACTTGAAAAGGTGCCATGAGAAGAAAGGATGGGGGAGGCTTCAGGGATCAGTGTCAGGGTTCCCCAGGAGACACAGAGAGGAAGGTGGGTCCGTTGATGAGCTCCCTGGGGGAACGGAGCAGCAGAGGACAGGCTGTGCTTCTCCAGGCGAGAACAAGCCAAGAAAATCCTTGGCAGAAACAGCAGCTAAAGACAGCAACACGGAGCCATGAGACCAGATCTTAGCAATGGGAATATTGTGATTCTCAGCGGCTTTCCATAGAAACAGGATTTCACCTGCCAGGCTGAGCGGTCCGTGCAAGAAGCTCATTGGTCAGGTATAGCCAGTTTGAAGGACATGCATCCTAATTGGGAAAAAGAATTGAAAGACTTCTCACATACCATGAATCAACGATGCTTGAAAAACCAAAATAACAAAACTCTCACTAAGTTCCTTTTTTTCCCCCCCTTCACTAAGTTTCTACAACAATGAAAGACCCATAGCAGTCAGCAGAGTTGAGCTCAGTGACGCAATTCGATGCTTGGTCTATGCAGGAAGGTATGTAATATGGAGACTCAGATCCTTACAAAAGTGATAAACAGGCCTGCTAAACAGGCTGGGGCCTGAGATTTTAGCTACAATTCCCAGATAACAAGCTGCCCATGATGGACGAGCCAGCTAACCAGAAGGCCACTGTTTCCCGTCTGATGCAAGGCACCCTGAAGTGGGCTCCAAGTCCTCACCTCCTGACAATGACACTTCTGCTGTGACCTGTCATAGGCAAGCCCAGAGCTTCCACAGTCCAGTGAAAACCCAGCGCTGCCTCATGCTGTCCACTCGCTCCATCCAAATCCCATGAGGTAGATCTGCCTGGGAGAAGCCAGGCCACAGGCTGGAGCCAAGCTGTGAGAGGTTGTGGGAAATGGAGCCTGCCACTCCGAAGCCCCTGTGGGGGAACATAGCAGGTCCCTCAGCAGGATCCATCTCAGGGATATAACTGGGAACATTCAGAAACAAGCAAACAAACAAAAGCCAGACACTCGAATATCACAGGAATGTCAGGGCTTGAAGACAATCTACTGAAGTAATAGAAGAATCATGTCGGTTATCAGCTCTACATGGAGCGTGGCAGGTGACAAGCATGGCCGGCACAGGGCCTCATCGTGTGAGAGGAGGGAGTCCATGCAGATTCAAATGAAACAAGGTGATGTTCCCTCTCTCTCCTGCTGTCCGCACCCAGATTCAGGCACATGGAGTGAGGAAATGCCATAGCTCTTGAGCTGTGGGGTGCTGACTTGAAAGATGACAAAAACACTTTCTTCTTACCCCCGAACCCTCCTTATACCCACTGACATCACTAAAATGGAGCCTAAGGCACTGGCTCTAAAACTGAGTCAAATACATTCAAGTTGTAGGCGCACTGCTAATAGCCCTGGGCTTTGGCTCTAAAGCCGAGTCAAGTACATTCAAGCTGTAGGCTCACTGCTGATAGCCCTGGGCTTTGGGCAAACCTCCCTGTGCCTTTGTTTTCTTTTCTGAAAAAAATGCATAGAAAAGATTACTGCACATAGTTTCATATATGAATACATATATATATATATACATACACACACACACACACACACACACACACACACACATACATATATATATAATTGTTAGCCTGGTGCCCAGCTTGTATGACCAGTCATCTCCCACAGTCAAAGCTACAGGAAAAGAGATGCCTTCCCAGGGCACTCCACAAATTAATTAATTAATTATATCATCTAACAGATAGAGACACCTGCCCACAAACCAGGGAGGCGCCTGCTCTATTGCCAAGGCCACTTGAATTTCTTAAATAACCACTATAATCATATGCCCATCTTTTTCTTTTCCCTTCTTTCTTATTTTCTTGGTTCTAGAAGGATCGTATGTTTGCCTGTGATCCCACAGCTAGAAAATTCTGGAACCAGATTTGAACCTTGCTCTATTTCCATAAAGAATGTCATGTTATTTGTGCTCCATTGCTCCCTGTCAGCCCAGGGAAGCCATGTTAGGAGACGCACCTGTAATTGAAAGGGGAGCTCTTCCTGTGCTCCCGTCAGCCCTTGCCCACCTGACCATGAACAGAAGCGCTTGCACATTTTTGCAGTCTCTGCTCTTTGACAGATAAGCTGTCACTCTCCAAATGACAGTTTCCACAGGGATCCAGAAACCATAGTTTGTCATTGTGAGTGATCTCAGGGACAGAGACAGGAGCTGCAGGGCGACTCAAGGCAGAGTCAGGGTCTAAGTGTCTTATCAGTTCAGCCATTCCCACTGTGAACCACCAGATGACACAGCAGTGGCTTTCACCCTCATAGGCCTGCCACACAGATACACCAACAGCCGGAAGTGAGGATGGCATCAGCCCCATCCAACAGGGAGAAAAAAAGCCATGCCTTCCTTTTCCCTGTACTTGAGGACTGACTGCCCTTCTCGTATGGGGAACACAGCAAGGCCTCTTCAGCACAGGCTGCTTAAAAGAAGACAGGTGGGCTTTGATTGACCTTGAAACTACAGTGTTGAACTGCCTAGATTTTTCCTAACTCAAAGGCGTCCCAAAATCTGCAAAACAAAGCAGCCTTCATGAGTTCAGCCATGTGGCAGGGGAGATATTAGGCAACAAAGCTGGCAATATCAGTCCCCTTTTAATCTTTTTGTTGTCCTGGTTTTTCTACAAGCATGTATTGCTTTTATAAATAAGAAGAAAGGTTAAGACTCACACTGGCTACTCAGGGCTTGTATGGAAAGGAAAAGCTTGCCATTTATGGAAAGCCGGGAGCCGACTGTGATTTCTCATCTAAAGACGGCTTGGACTTCTCCCGGCATATCTGGAGCAGTATCCTTTGCAACTGCCAAGTCCATAAACACGTTAGCTACAAATCACATTAATAATGCTTGCAGGAAAGGACAGCTTTCATCTGGAAGCTTGCAGATGCCACAAGCATGCCGCCATTGGTTTCCAGCTCTGGGGGACAGGGTCCTACCCCAAGTGAGGACAACACACCTGTTATTATACAAGGAGATAAAGTCAGCTGACTGCCTGGTGCTGACTCTTAGGGAGCATCCACAGTGCCATGTGAGGACTCCCGCTGGCTGCTCTGTGCTGGGTTTTCCTTTTCGGTCCATGCATCGTCTAGCTGAGAAGAATAACTCGCAACTGGTGTCATCCATCCGTAAATACTGTGGACCTGAGATTGCCTCAGACTCAAACACATAAGCTCATGATCTCAGTAGACTCCTGGATCAGGCACAAGTGTGCTGTCCTAAAAAGGCAAGCTTGGGGTTCTAGGGCAGTGGTGGGGAGCAGAGGGGGGGTAAAGGAGGTGAGACAGAGGTTTTAAAAGCAACTTTTACCCCCAGAGAACCACAGTGAAGCCAGCCAGTGTGCCTGGCACTGGAGACAAGTGCAAGGCCAGTGGTCTTGGGAATACTGCTCTCTGAGGCCAAATCCGATCACTGGGACTCCTTGGCAGGCCCCAAACATTTACTCAAGGAAGCCCAGGGATTTTTCGTTTGTCAGCACTCAGGAGACAAGAGCCTGGAGCCAAGCCCCAAAGCTATCAGCAACCAGTTCTTAGCCAAAGGCTGGCCACCTTCCAAGGCAAAGTCCAGGGACAGGTGCCTATGTGCACAGGCTCCCTCCAAGCTTCATCTCCACAGGCATCCAGTTTTCTCAACGGTCATCAAGCAGGGCCTTCCCTCAGAGGCCGTGTAGCCCAAGTGACCCCTGATTTCAAAGGCTGCAGGGAGAGAGTGGCACAACTCTTACCTGAGTGTGTAACATCTTCCCCACAGCCATGGGCTAAGAGGCGGATGGGCCTTTCATGAGCTGTCAAGTGGTGAATCTGCTGACCTGAAATGCAGCATTTGTGCGTTCGCAGCATACAGACGCCCCTAAAGTAACAGAAATGCTCCACACGGTTACTCGTGGACTAATGACCTTAGGCAGCAGTTAGGCTATCAGACAGGTACCCGCCGCGCCCCCCCTGCTCCCCCCTCCTCAAGTACAAGAAGTCTCGCCTACGTCAACTCCTGCCCCCTGCAGCAACCCTTCATGCAGCTACCCATGTTCCCAATCCCTTGAGTCAATGCCTTTTCTAGGACCCACAGGCTGCACACCCTATTCTTTGCAATATCCTTCTAGAACCCAGCCAAGTTTTTTTTAGCTTCTCTTTGTCCATCCAAATCACATTTTACCAGACCTTCTGCATACTCTCTGCTGCCCTACGCATGCCGTTGTCATGGCCTGCTGTGAGCACCTTAAAGTATGCCATCTCTGTTCTCAACGTGGTCTCCAAAGCACCAGCCCAGCTCAAGCGGACTCTCACTAAATGGCAGAATAAGAAACCCCAACCTTGTAAACATGTCTTTTTCATTTTAAATACCGTCATAGTGTTCGGAAACTACCCTAATTGCATTGGGATAGTGTTTCAAACCCTGGTTCTCTCTCTACCCTCCTACATCTCTAAATCACATCCAATACGTCACACATCAACCAAAGAAGACACAGCTATTGTGCACTTCGGTTCATGGCAAACTCGATCAGCTACAATAAAAAGCTGGCATTTTACATAAAGTTAAAATAGGCCACAGTGCTGAGAGCACAGTGTGCTGTGGTTTCCTGATGGACACAAGGACTTCAGGGAAATGGTTCTTAGATTCACAGATGACATCCTAACTATTGTCCGAGTTCCTCTTTATGGAGTCATAAAGATGATGGTTTACGGTCACGCTGGCTGACATCTTCATCACTCAGCTCCCTCAATGAGCAACAGCCAGCAGCGTCTAACAAAGGTTTACTGAGGGAGTGACTGCTTCGAGCTGGGACCTGACAAATGAGATTTGTCTCCAAAGTTTTCAGATTTACTAAAAATATACCCTATTTCACAAACATTCAGGATTTTTTTTTAAAAAAAAATAATAGATAGATTTTTCTCCAGGCTTCCTGCAGGGAGCCCGCTGGGTGAAAACGTATCTAGGGAAATAAAACCTTCCTTCATGGGCCTTGCAGATCTCTTGAAAGGTTTTGTCTCCAGCTGGCTCAGGAGCGCTTTCTCATTAAATGCAGCGCAAGCTGTGTCTCTCAGCAGCTCAGCTTCAGGGCACACTGCAATCCATCACCCCTAGGAACCCATCCAAGCTGAGAACCAGAGGAAGTAAGTACGCATGCCCACTGGACCTCCTCCCTCCCTATGGAGCTTTCCCAGTCAAGGGAACAGGACAGCTTGTTAACTCTTCTGAGGCCCAATTTCTTTATGGGCAAATTTCTTACCAGGATATACTGAGAATATTAAAGATAAATCACCTGGATATGTCGAGAAAGACTCCTTGAGTGCATTTCTTCCAACTATGAACAGACTGGTTATGATAGGTGGACTGTCGAGTACATGGAACAGGAGAAATGGGAAAGGAACAGGCAGGAGAGCAACATGTCAGGAGTTGCCCAGGCTCGGTGACATGAAGATTCTTGACTTTGTTGCACAGTGCAAGGCATCAGGTCTCAAAACAGTAAGCCAAAAAGTCCCCAGAAGAGGACATTGAAAACAGATTCCTGAACCAGACAGAATCTAGGAATCTGTAGCCCTGATCATATGCATTTCTATGTGTATATACTCCGCACGCACTATGCATGCCTGCTTGCATGTGTTTAGGCACACGTGTATGTGTACATGCCTGTGTGTCTCCCCAATTGCTCCTACTTTAGGCAGGCTGTCTCAGTTGAATCCAGAACACACCAAAACAGCTAGTCTCACTAAACATGGAGCTCTGCACTGAGATTATAGGCAGGCCATCATGCTGGGTCTATGCTGTGCTGGATATCGAACTCAGCACTTCACAACGCCAAGCAAACATCCTACCACCTGATCTCCGTCCCTAACCCTGACCACACAGCATCTGCATGCATCTTCAGTAAGAGCTCAGGTCTACAGGTTGCACTCCTACAGGAACGGAGGGGTATCAGAGTCTAGAACAAGGTCCTGTGCCCTTGCTCCACTTGCTGCTGGGCCTGTGGCCCTGGCCACCATGTAGGCACCGGGTGGGCATGGCTGACATGAGTCAAAGGTGAAGAGAATGCAGAAGAGAGGAGAGAAGCACAAAGACCCGCTCACTTAACATGGAAGGGTAGCTGTCGGGACCAGGGGCCCTGTGGCACCAATCCCTGCAGCGGCTGGCATATAGAAGGAACATGGCAGGAGAGGAGACAGAGGAGCCTGTGGCGGCTTTCATCCACAGGCCCAGCAGAGAAGTCAGGCCCAGGTGATGGTCCTAGAGATCCAGTGCTCAGGGATCACCCAGAAAGGAGAAAGAACAGTGAAGAGCCTCCCCCAAGGAGATCTGTAAAGGAAGAAGGTGTCAGGTGGTCTTGAGCAGGCAGCCTAGGAAAGCAGAGAACCAAAAGAGAAGGGACAACAGAGTCAGAGTGCACGTGATATGGGGGACTTGGGAGCACAGTTGATAATCCATACAAGTCTCGGGCCAGTCAGCAATATTGCTTTGGAGGAAAAGTAATTACACCCTACAGTATGCTATTGTTTGGAGCAAGAATGGTCTAGGGTTAGGTATATGGCGTGCACTTACAACTTCAGATATGTCCGACTGACAAAGTTTGTTCGTTTTTAAGTCGAAGAGCTTTCTATGTGTTCAAATATGCATAGAGAGAGGCTGGAATGGAGGTGCATGCCCACGATCCAGCCCTTGAGAGATGGGGCAAAGAGAATCAAGAGGGCTTGCCTGGGTTCCGACTCCAGCACAGTAACCTAAGCATGCTGGAGCACACGTGTAATCCCAGCACTGGGACGTGAAGACAGGACAATCATAATCTGAAGCTGTCATAAACTCTGTAGTGAGTTCAAGGCCAGCCCGAACTGTACAAGGCTCTGTTGAGAATCAGTCAACCATAAATTGAGTCAAGAGTTGTCTCATTTTCTTTTTGATCAATAATAAGCCTAAATAGAGGCGGGGAATCAAATATTACCATTATAGAATAAACTTCTGGGATCCAATAATAAATCTCAATGCCTCTAAAAATTCATGATAATTTTAGTATTCCAAATTTAGTAGTTGAATTATAAGAGTTTAACATATTATATACTGTATAATTCTTTGCTGAGACTCTCTGGAGCACCCACCTCCTATCTGACCAATTGGAATATCTGACATTATACTCGATATAATGCTTTGCAGCGTTGGATAAGCAGAAACACCAGAGGACCTACTCTTTCATTGGTCCAGACCATGTGACCTGCTTTAACCACTGCCGTGTTGGCAGATGCAAGAAGAGTTGTTGGTGCCTGTATGGTTTTTCCCTTGACCCAGAGAGAGCTGACTGATCCCTCAAAGTTCCTGGAAGTGGACTTTGTCTTGCATAACTGCTGCCCCCAAACTACCAAGATTTAAGAAGCTAGCCAGGCTCAGCCTGAGCCATGGGGCTGTGTAATTCCCATGCAAGGCCAGGTGAGCACAGCCCACATCAACAGAATCCAAACCATGGTGCAGACCTGAGAATATGAACAGAGTGTGGAGGCTGCTGCGGCACACTAAGGGGTCGGCTTTGCAGGTGCAGCATTACTGCAGCAGCCGCTGACTGGCAGCAGATTAGAATTGTGACTTTGTTTCTGTTTCTTTGCTTGTTTTTCAAGACAAGGATTCTCTGTGTAGTCCTGGTGGTCTTGAACTGGCTTTGTAGACCAGTTTGGCCTCAAACTCACAGCTATTGCCAGCCTCTGCCTCCCTGAGTGCTGGGATTACAGGCCTGTGCCACCGTGCCTGGCTGTGACTTTGTTTCATCTGTATCATTTGAGGGTTCAAAAAATAATATAGCCGAGCTGGGCGTAGTGGCGCATGCCTTTAATCTCAGCACTCGGGAAGCAGAGGCAGGCGGATCGCTATGAGTTCGAGGCCAGCCTGGTCTACAAAGCTAGTCTAGGACAGCCAAGGCTACACAGAGAAACCCTGTCTCAAAACAAACAAACAAACAAACAAAAATATAGCCTTCACACAGTTAACTTTGTATATCTCTAGTAACAATTGGATTACTCAACTATGTTCATCTATTTTCCTATTGGATGATTTGAAAATTCTTTTTTAATGCATAGAATAATTATTCATAATAATGGGTCTCATTAAGGTATTGTTTTAAAAATTATCTGTATTACCTGTATTATCTATAGGCCCGGCTAGTGATCAATTAAGACACAGACACTTGTAATATTTTAAAATAGCTTTAGTTAACCTGGAGCAGGGCAGATATCAGTCCTTTAAACTACTTTCCATTGCAGGGCCTCAGGCAGGGGATCCCTCTCTCAATCCCACACCATCTGCTTCTAATAACTTCTATCAAGTTACCTCCCATCCGTAATCCCATATACTTGCTCATATTCTTCATCTGGGCCGGATTCTCCATCCATGCCAGCCATGTGCGTCTCCTCCATCTAATCCATGGCGGCCTTCCTCTCTTTACTTCAGGTCTCTCTCCATCCTCATCCTGGCCGTCCTTTCTTCTTCCCAGAATTCCTCACTCTCCTAGCCCCACCTGTCTCCTCTGCCCTGCCCAGGTGGGATGGCTTTTTATTAAGCAAAAGGTTGGTCAGACAGCAAGCAGTAATTAGCATCAAAATATATCAGACCATTCCCCCAACATTAGGGCATTATTTTCATACCTGTATTTAACATATTTTGATATTTGCACCCCAACTACCATTTCTTGTCTCATTCTCACTTCATTTATCAACCTCTTTCCTCTCCCTAACCAGTCCTCATCATGTGTGTGTGTGTGTGTGTGTGTGTGTGTGTGTGTGTGTGTGTGTGTCCCATTAAGTTTCATTAGGGGTACTTACAAAGGCAAGAGTGAGAGGCCTTCTACAGGTCCCTGGGCACCTTGTCAATGATGTCTAACCATGCAAGAAGGATAATAATAATAAATCATGTATTGGGAAGTGATGGGGGATGGGGTCCCAACTCACAGCCTATCTGTCATGAAATCATGGCTCTTGTCAAATCATTGAAGTCTTGAGAGATCACTTAGAGAGTCTGCCCTCCAGCCTGGTCCCTGGTAGCACTGTGAAGAACTCCCATTCCCTCCTGCTGTATTGGCCTCTCTCCTAGCCCGTCTCTGTTTTCAAATAGTCACAGCCTGGGCCTGTCATGACAACACAGGTAGATGTCCTAGATGTCACCACCTTCTTTGGGATGAATCATGATTCTTCTCATTTATCCTAAATGTGCCATCTAAGATCTAGACTTCCTACCACCTTTGGCCAGTGGATAGTTTAAGGCATTGAGGCCACTCCACCTATGTTCTATGAAAAAGGCTATGGCTAAAAATAGTATAAGATGTGACTTTGGTGGAAACTAGATGGAGTTGTACTAGTCCCCTTCTCAGTGGTCACCTCTACCCTGAGTGCCCACCACAAGGTCATGTGATGTTGATTATGGCCTCCAAATCCATTACCCTCACACCCATCTTTACACTCAGGTCTTGATCACAGGAAATGCTGAGGCACTCTTTCTGAATCCTGGGTCCCATTCTGAACCCTAAAAGTTGGCAGAGATTCAGGGGCCCCATCTATCCTTGCTAGACAGTGCTCTTTAGGATATTAGGGACCTAGTGGGAAGAGAGACTGTGCACAATTACAAGGCAACTTGAAGCTCACAAAGCACCAAGCCTTTCCCTACCCTGTTACAAGACTCATTGTTTCCACCTTTGTAGGTTTGACTCACGCAGAACCTGATATTCCTTGTGAAAACAGCCTGCTCTCCATTCCCCTTCTGTGTCATTTGGTTAAAGACGACTCCGTCTCTCTCCATCTCCACAGGTAGACACACCCAAGCCAAGCCAAGTCCATCAGAGCATCCTTCTCTGTGGCAGCAGTGGCTGTCTCCTGGTTCTTCTCTTTCTCAAAGGATCACCGGTCCACATAATAAGAGACGGAAGAGTGGGCCAACTGATACAAGTGAGATTCAGTTGCGAGGCTTTTGCCCACAACTTTTCTTTCAACTGATGTTGCTAAGTAAAGGGAGAAGGCATAGCTGCTGGTAGCTGCTGTGCTGGAAGCCTGCCCAAAAATGGCTCCACTCCAAGCAAAGAGGAAAGGAACACAGACAGACACATCCTGGGACATCTAAACATTTGCATCTAATCATCCCTGAAGCTGACTTACCCTTGGTTTCTCCTTGATAAAAGGTAATAACATTGCCCCCCACACTCCCTTTGGCTTGATGCTGTTTCAATTGGGTTTGCATACAATCCCTCCAGTTTCTATAGTAGCCCTGACTTGGTGTTAACCTTAGGCTGTATGTCCAACAGTTCCTATTAGAATACATCTTGCCCATCCTCCTTCAAACAGCTTCATCAGTTTGATGTCCACAGCACCTTGTCCCATGGGTCCATGCCTGTTGGGACATCTAGGAGCTCGTGAACCCTTTCCTCCTCCAGGGGTTGCTGTCACAAGTAGCTAGGCCCTGCTTCCCACTTGCAGTCAGCAATGCCATCTCACCAGCTTCTCTGTGTTAACCAGGCCAGGGGACTTAAAGCAAATGAGCTGGGGGCTGGAGTGATGGCTCAGCCATTAAAGGCTAGGCTCACAACCAAAACTATAAGAAAATGAGCTGGGGGTTGGGTAGCTCTCTTCTACAGAACAAGTTCCAGAACAGCCAAGGCTACACAGAAAAACCCTGTCGAGGAAGAAGAAGAAGAAGAAGAAGAAGAAGAAGAAGAAGAAGAAGAAGAAGAAGAAGAAGAAGAAGAAGAAGAAGAAGAGGAGGAGGAGGAGGAGGAGGAGGAGGAGGAGGAGGAGGGGGAGGGGGAGGGGGAGGGAAAGGGCGAGGAGGAAAGAAAGAAAGAAAATAAATAGAAAAAGAAATAAAACAAAATAAGAAATGAATCCTCTTTGACACACTTCTTTTTATCATCAAATGTCCAAGTTTGCCTGTTGGCTACTCCTGTCCTTACAGAAAGGAGTTTTGGAAGTCTGAGCCAGTAAAGATTCCTAAGCTGGTGAGCTGACAATACTGACAGTGCCTCTGTGTGTCTGTTTAGCCACCTGCCTCCATCCAGATAGAACAGTATAGTTCTGACCACAGGAAAGAAAGCAGACCTTAGCCTTGTGGTACAAGCCACAGAGTCCCGTGTCAATGCACTTTCTCTCTTAATTCCTTTGCTTCAAATGACCTGGGTCCCAGTTGCCCAAAATGTCTTCACTAAGACCTCACAGGCTAGGTATCTGTTCACCTCACAAATACAATGCACTAAGTGCAAACCTCTCTGCTCCATTTCTTTCAAGAAATTGCCTCTGCCAATCCAGTGTTCTGGAATGCTGTCGTCTATGCACGGCACAACCGTTGCCCTCTGGAACCCTCAACAATCTGTGCTTACCCTCATAATACCAAGCTAATATCATTCCATCATGAGGTAGGGGGTTGGAGGGATAGCTCATGAAACCCCACCCCTCCCTGAGGACTTATGGACAGGTGGAGGAAAGCTGTTCTCCTCAGTGAGAACAGTTGCCCATGTTCATTGGTTCATCCAACCAGGCTTACGTAGACTTGCTGCTGTGGTCTGTCTTGCTGTCCTATCTGGGATAAGCAGACATTTGTTCAACTTCTCAGGAAAAGTTCACCTAACTAACACACAGGCACTCAAAGCAATATTTTCAGTCCAGGCCAAGGAATCCAGCTCCTTTTCTTTTTCCTTTTCCTTTTTTTATTTTTTTTATTTTATTTATTTATTTTTTTGATTCTTTGAGACAGGGTTGGCTATAGAGCTCACAATGGCCTCAAGCTCGAGGTCCTCCCTCCTGAGCCTCCTCAGGGCTGGAGTTACAGGTGTGTGCCTACACAACAAGTTTGGCTTTCCTCTTTCAACATTATCACGATGCTAAGTGTGAGAAACCTAAACGCAGACTGTTAACTAAGCAAGTCCAGCGTTCATTTCTGTCATCTCTCTGAGTATTCCCAACCACTTTGGGATTAATTCCTGCCCTAAAGCTGGAGGGTCCCAGGATTGTATATACATCTAATGTGACAATGTCACTGAAACTGACTTGGATCTGCCCATCTTCATGATAACCCACAGATCTCTCCAGATCAGTGTATTCAAAGCAGAACCCAGCATTTTCTTCCAAAACCTGGTCAACTAATCCACCTCTTACCTCAGTCTATTGATTCAGGACCCCCACGTGTTCAACACGTATTCATGAAAATCATGCGTGCCCAGTTGACACTGCAGGCACGGTATCTCTATTCCACTCCTCCCCTCCATCCCGCAGCAGCCTTG